>NC_085136.1:31085598-31427576 GCF_035046485.1 Aedes albopictus
CAATCAGTTAGTCAGTGCTCACTACGGAGCTCCGGAGGAGACTGATTCGAACGTATCAATCATCATCGCCGAAGCACGACAAATGAGTAGGTTAGGGCTGGTTAACAGTCGAAGTCTTCTCAGTCAGTGGAGTTTAGAACCAAACAAGCTAACGCCATGTCCGAGCCGAACTGGACATAAATCAAATTTATACATTAGCCTAGATTTGCGCGAAGAGGTACATACACTCAGAAATTCTCGCTCAACTTTTGAAAAGGGGACATTAAGAGAACTTAAAGAAGCGAATCATAGTTTACACTTTAGGACATTCTGCAAAGTATGAAGAGATTTCATCAAATACTTCAAGAACCGTCGACGCCTCGTCCAGTTTTCGAACAGAGGGCAGCTGGTCAAGAGGTCTCAATCGCCACATGCGCACATATTTGCCATTGTTGACTCGTTCAAAGTCACTTAAGTGCCACTTTGGACCTTCGCCTCGTCCCGCCCTAGTCGTTTCGGTTAATTTGTCATTGACCCAGAGTCAGAGAGAGGGAGGTTGCGTTGCGTGTCGTTTTACGCTTCGTCCCCAAAACACGACGGACGACGCAATTGAGAGCGCTTGATTGCCGATTCAAGCAGCCGCTAAATGTAAACATTTGAGTTTGAGAACTCCGATCCGTTCCGGCTGGATTTGCCGGAGATTGACTGTGTTGGTCGTTTGTCTTTTCTCGCACGCAATTGTTATTATATGGTTGCTGCCGCACGCCGCCACACAGGACCAGAAGCGTATAATTTGTCCCACGAGGTGATTTCCTAGCAGGCTTTGTCGAAATCATTATTGTTGGCACGAACAAACGGCAGGATTGAGGCGCTACGTCATGAGATTCGTGGTCAATGTCATGTCTTTCGACGCACAGCTCGGAAGTTATGGCTCCATTTCAAGTTCTTCCGACACTTTGCGTCTGTGTCGGATCTTGAAACTGATCCCCGCAATTGGGAGGGGCGCTCTATAATTCGGTCCTATTCATACGATTCAATATAATTCACTTTCACAGGCATGAGAAAGGTATCAATCAACGCGGCTAGTTCAAGTTCAATCTAAAGAATTCGGAAGTAAGATTATCCCTCTAGTATTGTGGCAATAACTGCTCACTAATATCATCACTATCACCATCAGTACCTTCATTTAAAACCATAATCTTCACGACAGTCCTCAACAAACTGATATACTGATTTGGATTGGGTTTCCATTGGTTTTCTATCCATTTATATTTGAACTGGATTTGGATTGGATTTGGATTGGATTTGGATTGGATTTGGATTGCATTTGGATTGGATTTGGATTGGATATGGATTGGTTTTTGGTTTTTGAATTTGGATTGGATTTGGATTGGATTTGGAATGGATTTGGATTGGATTTGGATTGGATTTGGATTGGATATGGATTGGTTTTTGGTTTTTGAATTTGGATTGGATTTGGATTGGATTTGGAGTGGATTTGGATTGGATTTGGATTGGATTTGGATTGAGTTGGATTTAGATTGGATTTAGATTGGATTTGGATTGGATTTGGATTGGATTTGGATTGGATTTGGATTGGATTAGATTGGATTTGGATTGGATTTGGATTGGATTTGGATTGGATTTGGATTGGATTTGGATTGGATTTGGATTGGATTTGGATTGGATTTGGATTGGATTTGGATTGGATTTGGATTGGATTTGGATTGGATTTGGATTGGATTTGGATTGGATTTGGATTGGATTTGGATTGGATTTGGATTGGATTTGGATTGGATTTGGATTGGATTTGGATTGGATTTGGATTGGATTTGGATTGGATTTGGATTGGATTTGGATTGGATTTGGATTTGATTTGGATATGGATTAGAATTGAATTGAATTTTGAATTGGATTTGAATTGGATTTGGATTAGATTGGATTTGGATTGGATTTGGATTGGATTTGGATTGAGTTGGATTTAGATTGGATTTAGATTGGATTTGGATTGGATTTGGATTAGATTAGGATTTAGATTGGATTGGATTTGTATTGGATTTGGATTGGATTTGGACTTGATTTGAATTGGATTTGAATTGAATTTGGATTGGATTCGGATTGGATTCGGATTGGATTTTGATTGGATTTTGATTGGATTTTGATTGGATTTGGATTGGATTTGGATTAGATTTGGATTGGATTTGGATTGGATTTGGATTGGATTTGGATTTGGATTTGGATTTGGATTTGGATTTGGATTTGGATTTGGATTTGGATTTGGATTGGATTTGGATTGGATTTGGATTGGATTTGGATTGGATTTGGATTGGATTTGGATTGGATTTGGATTGGATTTGGATTGGATTTGGATTGGATTTGGATTGGATTTGGATTGGATTTGGATTGGATTTGGATTGGATTTGGATTGGATTTGGATTGGATTTGGATTGGATTTGGATTGGATTTGGATTGGATTTGGATTGGATTTGGATTGGATTTGGATTGGATTTGGATTGGATTTGGATTGGATTTGGATTGGATTTGGATTGGATTTGGATTGGATTTGGATTGGATTTGGATTGGATTTGGATTGGATTTGGATTGGATTTGGATTGGATTTGGATTGGATTTGGATTGGATTTAGATTTGGATTGGATTTGGATTGGATTCGGATTTGGATTGGACTTGGATTGGATTTGGATTGGATTGGATTTGTATTTGGATTGGATTTGGATTGGATTTGGATTGAATTTGGATTGGATTTGGAGTGGATTTGGATTGGATTGGATTTGGATTGGATTTGGATTTGAATTGGATTGGATTTGGATTTGGATTGGGTTTGGATTGGATTTGGATTGGATTTGGATATGGATTAGAATTGAATTGAATTCTGAATTGGATTTGGATTGAATTTGGATTGGATTTAGATTGGATTTGGGTGTGATTTGGATTGGATTTGGATTGAATTTGGATTAGATTGGAATTGGATTGGCTTTAGATTGGATTTTGATTGGATTTGGATTGGATTTGGATTGGATTTGGATTGGATTTGAATTAGATTTGGATTTGAATTGGATTTGGATTTGGATTGGATTTAGATTGGGTTTGGATTGGATTTGGATTAAATTTTTATTGGATTTGAGTTGGATTTGGATTGGATTTGGATTGGATTTGGATTGGATTTGGATTGGATTTGGATTGGATTTGGATTGGATTTGGATTGGATTTGGATTGGATTTGGATTGGAATTGGATTGGATTTGGATTATATTTGGATTGGATTTGGATTGGATTTGGATTGGATTTGGATTGGATTTGGATTGGATTTGGATTGGATTTGGATTGGATTTGGATTGGATTTGGATTGGATCTGGATTGAACTTGGATTGGATTTGGATTGGATTTGGATCGGATTTGGATTGGATTTGGATTGGATTTGGATTGGATTTGGATTGGATTTGGATTGGATTTGGATTGGATTTGGATTGGATTTGGATTGGATTTAGATTTGGATTTGGATTGGATTTGGATTGGATTCGGATTTGGATTGGATTCGGATTTGGATTGGACTTGGATTGGATTTGGATTGGATTGGATTTGTATTGGATTTGGATTGGATTTGGACTTGATTTGAATTGGATTTGAATTGAATTTGGATTGGATTCGAATTGGATTCGGATTGGATTTAGATTGGATTTTGATTGGATTTGGATTGGATTTGGATTGGATTTGGATTGGATTTGGATTGGATTTGGATTGGATTTGGATTGGATTTGGATTGGATTTGGATTGGATTTGGATTGGATTTGGATTGGATTTGGATTGGATTTGGATTGGATTTGGATTGGATTTGAATTGAATTTGGATTGGATTCGAATTGGATTCGGATTGGATTTAGATTGGATTTTGATTGGATTTGGATTGGATTTGGATTGGATTTGGATTGGATTTGGATTGGATTTGGATTGGATTTGGATTGGATTTGGATTGGATTTGGATTGGATTTGGATTGGATTTGGATTGGATTTGGATTGGATTTGGATTGGATTTGGATTGGATTTGGATTGGATTTAGATTTGGATTTGGATTGGATTTGGATTGGATTTGGATTGGATTTGGATTGGATTTGGATTGGATTTGGATTGGATTTGGATTGGATTTGGATTGGATTTGGATTGGATTTGGATTGGATTTGGATTGGATTTGGATTGGATTTGGATTGGATTTGGATTGGATTTGGATTGGATTTGAATTGGATTTGGATTGGATTTGGATTGGATTTGGATTGGATTTGGATTGGATTTGGATTGGATTTGGATTGGATTTGGATATGGATTAGAATTGAATTGAATTCTGAATTGGATTTGGATTGAATTTGGATTGGATTTGGATTGGATTTGGATTGGATTTGGATTGGATTTTGATTGGATTTGGATTGGATTTGGATTGCATTTGGATTGGATTTGGATTGGATTTGAACTAGATTTGGATTTGAATTGGATTTGGATTTGGATTGGATTTAGATTGGGTTTGGATTGTATTTGGATTAAATTTTGATTGGATTTGAGTTGGATTTGGATTGGATTTGGATTGGATTTGGATTGGATTTGGATTGGATTTGGATTGGATTTGGATTGGATTTGGATTGGATTTGGATTGGATTTGGATTGGATTTGGATTGGATTTGGATTGGATTTGGATTGGATTTGGATTGGATTTGGATTGGATTTGGATTGGATTTGGATTGGATTTGGATTGGATTTGGATTGGATTTGGATTGGATTTGGATTTGGATTAGAATTGGATTGGATTTGGATTGGATTTGGATTAGATTAGAATTGGATTGGAACTGGATTGGATTTAGATTGTATTTGAAATAGTTTTGGATTTGAATTGGATTTGGATTGGATTTGGATTGGAATTTGATTGGATTTTGATTGGATTTGAATTAGAATTGGATTTGAATTGGTTTTGGATGGGACTCGGAATTCGCAACGTTAGCATGACAGAGCCGATTGGTATTACTAGCAAATAAATTTGAATTCTTATAGGATTCCCGACTGTAGTCATGAAATTGTGTGCTCCTGTATTGTGCTGAAACCCGTCTCGGTTTTAGGCTCAAGCGTCAGCTAGCATGACGGACCCGATTAGTATTACTAACAAACAATGTTTAATCATGTTAGGATTCCCGACTGTAGTCATTCGAATGTTTGTTCCTGTGTCTAGTGTTGAAACCTGTCGTGGTTTCAGACGGGTTTCAGTTCTTGAAGATCTTCGTAACTCCATGTTTACGAGCGTATCCATCCCATTTTCCCATGCAGATTGCAGATGTCGGCAAAATGTCACTCGACGGACGATCGAAACCGCCACACGACGGTAATCACTCTTCGCCTACTTCGTTAATTTCATCTCATTACATCCCTTGCGAAACAGTTTTCCGCGCGAGAGAGAAAATTGACATTCCTCCACCTTTTGGGAAGAAGAGACGAGACGACGAGTGACTTTCGTAACAGCCGGAGCTCATGTAGAAACAATGTACCAGCGTCTTTCGATGGCAATGGTGACGACGGTGACATTTCGTTCGAATCGACAAACGCCAATTTCGCACCAGTTTGCAATTTGCCGGTTTTGTCATGACAACGTCGCGCGTCGCGCGCCACTTTGGCTAGGTCGACGCAACGGTATTGTTCGTTCGTTCCTTCTCGGCCTACTGTGATCGCCTCGCCACGCCGCCCGACATGGAGGAACAGAATAATGCTCCGTCATTAATCATCGATTCTCGCCCTCCGCTTAGGAGGAGGCGAGGAGATTTGCGAATGTGACGTAATACTGTTCGGTACCGCGATGCGTACGCGGCGACTCTTCAAATCCATCAATTTCTGTTAAGGCCGCCGCTCCGGAGAGTGTTGATGGATGCTTTCACGCCCTGTTCGACGATTGGACGATCGGTCCAACCACGCGATACGCTGCGAAGATGTGTCATTGTGTACAAAGCTCTCTCGCTCAAAGAGCAGGCGACAATTAGTCTCCATTTCGCGCTGTCCGTCACTTGAGGCGCACGTGCGCAATAATGATAATGAAAAATCGCAGTAACCATTGCGTTGGCTGGCGTTGTTCGTCAACGTCGCGCGACCGAAAGGTCTGACGCCTGTTGCATGACCTACTACTACTGTATTCTACTTAATATTGCAAAGGGCGTACAGCACAGAACAAGAGCACTAACGGGGGCGCCATTGTCATGCATGCGTAACTGACCTCGTTTTCGCGACGATGGAAGCTTCCTAATCTCACACATTGGATCCGAAGGTGTGGATATGACGCAACAACGCAACGACGTTTCAAAATTCGGAAAATGTTAATCGTGTGAACTTTTCGAAAGGGCGGAGACGCGACCACCACAATGAAATTGCTTCCACTTTCGATTTCGAAGCGGTTGATCTACGATGCAGAAGTGCACAAAAGAAAAACATAATTTTGTGCTTGTTTGTCTGGGCTTTGTTTCTAGTTCCTTTTGTTGCGAGAAGAGGTTATGTTTCTTTTCCTTTATAGTTGTTGTTGTTGTTGTTGTTATTGCTGTTGTGGGTTCGTTTTGTTATGGTTCAGGAAGTAGGAGTGTACTATTTACCGTGGACTTGGACGTCTTCCACGTCTATGATTATCTTTTATACGTGTTTTGTGTGTTTCTCAAGCCGCTTTAGTCGAAGACGATCTCATTTTTCGCTGTGCAGCAGCGATGGGACATTGTATGCTAATGAGAATCGAAACTGTTGCACGCGCATTGTTAATTGTTGAACGACGTCCACGTCACAGTCTCTATGGACTCATTAAGACAAAAGACATAACCTCGAACTGCGGCGCTGCGCGGCGGACTGCCGCGCTGTGCGCGGTCGAGTTTAACAACTTCCTCCGTATTGTAAAGCAAGACTGGAAGCAGCAGATCACCGGCCAAACGATCGCGCAGTCGCATGCAGACGAGATGTTTTATTGGTTGTAATTGCTACGTTTCTTCCTACACGATTATTGTTGTTTTGCATATCGAAGAACTCCCTGCCTGGCGTCTCTTGGCAACGCATTTACAAATGCTGCTACGCTGCCTCTATTGTATTGTGCGGTCTATTGAAAAACCGAAAATCTTATGCGTCGTTTTCTCTCCCTCTCGTTTCAGGTAAACAAACATCCTTGGAATGCTGCGTTGTGGCGGCGGCGATCCCAGCGATCGCAGCAGGCGGGTCAAACAAGGGTGAGTCGTGAACTGACCGTCCCCTCAAGAGTCGCCGCGGATCACCACCGTAGAGTGTTGCGTTGCATATTTAGCATACAATTGGGTGTCCGCTTCGCGACCTTCGCCGTCATCATCCTCTTTCGTTTTCCTCTACGCGACCGCGATCTTTGTTGATCAAGTCTTTGGCGTACTATTCCTAGCTTTTATAATCTCAGGGTAGCGAACGCTCGTCGGACTGACTGACATCTTCCTCACGACGAGTCGGAGTAAACGCCCTGCCCCGGAGGAAGTAGCTACGCAACACGTTACGTTCCGTCGGACAATTACCCAGTAGTTTTGAGAGCGGTGTCATAGCATGGCATCTTTTATACACATAACTTTGCTCTTGATGAATACCTGTCACCACAACTGTGTAACAGCCGCGTCGTGCTGCACTGTCAGTCGGATAGCACTGCGCGGTGAAGTGGAGGAGATCGCATCGCAAGGAGAATACATTTTACTAAGGTGGCGCAGATAAACATTGCAAACCACTGGTTGTCTCTTCCACTCTTCTGGTGTTCTTATGCAACTAAAATAGTGACGTCACTATTTCAGTTCCATAAGAACACCAGAAGAATGGAAGAGACAACCAGTGGTTTGCAATGTTTATCTGCGCCACCTGAGTAAAATGTATTCTCCTTGATCGCATCGCAGTGATCCGGTTGTTTTGTTGAGACAGTCAGCCGTCGCGGCGTCCACTCCTCGCACCAACGATCGCAGTAGGTATAGTCGATTTCAGTGGGCGAGAGACTTCAGACAGAATGCGGAGTGAGTGCTTAGCTCACGCTCTCACGAGTAGGCGAGCACAGCGGCAGCGTTGCCAGGTTTCACAAGCCGTGATGAGCGTAATTCTTCATTGTACGAAAGATTTTTTCATTCAGGATTCCTCTAGGAGTCTCTCCTGGGGATTCTCTTGAAATTTCTTCCAATAGTCCTCCAAAAGAATTGCCTCCAGAATTCATCTAGAAGTTTATTTAGCGATTTTTCCAGCAGACCCCTCTAGGATTTCGCTAATAAGTTATTTCCGGCATTCTTCCAGAGTTCCTTCTGAAATTCCTTTATAAGATAGCTCCTTAAATTCCTTCAGGAATTCCTTTCGGTATTCATCCAGGAGTATGTTACGATATTCGTCTATGACTCCTTAGGTAATTTCTTTTATGCAATTCAGTATCATAATTTACATTTTATATAACTCATTTTGGTATCATAATGGCCGTTTTTTCCGAACTGGCTCATTATGCAACTGAAATGAGTTGCATAATGAAAAATAGTTGTATAATGTTCATTATGCAACTCATTTGAGTTGCATTATGAACATTATGCAACTCAAATGGGTTGCATTATGAAAAAATCATTGCATAAAATTTTGTATGTAAATAACTATTAAAATTCCTCAAGGCATTTCATCATAAATTTTCTCCAGAATTTTGGGAGAAGTTTTTTTTCGAGATACCTATAGCAATGCTTTCCGTAGTTCCACATGGAGATGCTTCCAGAATACCACCAAGAATCGCTTCCGAGAATCTCCAGGAGTTTCATCCACGATTTTTTCAGAATTTCCCTACAGGAATTTCTTCCGGGATTTCTCCAAGCGCCTAAGTGAATAAATAAATGAATAAAACCTTCGGGGATTCCTTAACCCTCGAGCTATCGCGACTTTGACTACTTGCAGCAACACCGTGCTCACGCTGCATTTTTCATGGTATGTGTACTCAGTGCACGACGCGACCGCTCCCGGGTTAAGGATTTCCTTCCCAGATTCCTCCAGAAGATCCTTGTGGGATTCATCCATGATTTCTTTCCAAAATTTCTAAAGGAGGGAGGGGGGGGGGGTGTGGTGGAGATTCCTCTGGAAGTTTCTTCAGAAATTCCTTACGGGATTTCTTTAGAATGTCCTTTTGGGATTAAATACTCCAGTACTCCAGGAGTCTCAAGTTAGCCTAGTGGTTAAGGCTATGGATCACCAATCCGGAGACGGCGGGTTCGATTCCCGTTCCGGTCGGGAAAATTTTCCAATGGCAGGCAAAGAAAGCCCTTCAATTAATAACTGTGGAAATGCTCAAAGAACACTAGGTTGAAGTGAGGCAGGTCAAGTTCCAGTGAGAACGTCAAGCCATAAAGAAGAAAAAGAAGACTCCAGGAGTACCTTCTGGGATTTCTCCAGGTGTTTTTCCCAGGATTCTATAAGGAGTTCCTTTCTGGATTCTTACCATGATTCCTCTGGAAATTCCTTTCATGATTCCTTTGGGAATTCCTTCTGGGATTACTCCAGTAGTTTTTTCCGGGACTCCTCCAGGAGTTCTTTTCGGGATTTCTCTGGGAGTTTCTTCCCGGATTTTTCCAGAAGCTACTTCTAGGATTTCTGCAGGAGTTCCTTCTGGAATTCCTCTCGTAGTTCCTTCCGCGATTCCTTCCTTTCGGGACTCCTCCGAGAGTTCTTCCCTCCCTCAATTTCTCCAGAAGTTCCTTCCGGGATTGCTCTGGTAATTCCTTCCGAAATTCCTCTACTGGGAATTCCTTTCAGGGTTCCTCTGGTAGTTCCTTCCGGGATTCCTCTAGAAGTTTCTCCTGGAGTGTGGAGTGCGAGCCAAGCGCGACTCGACTGAAATTTTATTGATTGTTGTTAAGTTATGTGACTTACAATGTTCGGCACTTACAACCAAGTTCTTTCAGAGATACAATTCGAATTAACTGATAGTACCCACTGAGTGAAAGAAAATTTGAAGCGATCGTTAGCGACATTGCAGAAGAGCGTTTTTCCACGAAACGTTGGATATCACGTTTAGTCTATCAGACGCTGCCACCCACTTTACGCCAACCGCCTATCTCAGCTGTCTTGCATCCAATCCAGATGATTTTTTCAGCGCAGTTCAGACTAATCACATACAAAAAATGAACTAAATTGGTAAGAAGACAGCCTGGAAATCGCGGTAGGCGTAAAGAGTCGACTGTATTTCCAAAATTAAACATGAGGGAGCATCTATAAATGACGTAGCTTTTTTGGACTAGTTTTGATACAAACTATGAAGAAATGTTCTACTACAAAATAAAATGATGACATTTTTAGACCCTTATTGATGAAACATGTAATTTTCTACCAAAGTTCCTCTCCTCTCCTCTTGGCGTAACGTCCTCACTGGGACAAAGCCTGCTTCTCAGCAAAGTGTTCAATGAGCACTTCCACAGTTTTTAACTGAGAGCTTCCTCTGCCAATGACCATTTTGCATGTGTATATTAGCGTGGTTCAAAAAATCGTTTTTGCTCCACACCGCTTTTTCGATTCCTAACCAGATTATATCCCTTCTCACAAAATTTGAGCTCATTTGGTTGAAAATTGAGACTGCACAAGCACGTCAAAGTTTGTATGGGAATTACTATGGGAAAACGATGTTTTTCATTCAATCAACCGTAGCATTTCCCCAAGTGCCCTAGTGGGTTAGTCGACCCTTGGTAATCCTAGGCTACTCTATCAGCTACAACTTTGCCGAAGACCGCATTCAAATCGGACGCCTCATAGATTAGTTACCGATTTTTATCCAGAATCGAAATCTTTACTCATGATGGTTAAACTATTCGGTGGGCATCACTGCATTCTGCAGTGGAACATAGTAGCCATGATTTCAGTGTGCTATCTTTGGCGCCACATGCAGCAATGTTGCCTGCTGGGAAGCTGGAGGATCATAGCTAAAGTTTGCCCAGTTGGATACAAATCGATAACTAATTAATGAGGCGTCTGATTTGAATGCGGTCTTCGGCAAAGTTGTAGCTGATAGAGTAGCCTAGGATTACCAAGGGTCGACTAACCCACTAGGGCACTTGGGGAAATGCTACGGTTGATTGAATGAAAAACATCGTTTTCCCATAGTAATTCCCATACAAACTTTGACGGGCTTGTGCAGTCTCAATTTTCAACCAAATGAGCTCAAATTTTGTGAGAAGGGATATAATCTGGTTAGGAATCGAAAAAGCGGTGTGGAGCAAAAACGATTTTTTGAACCACGCTAGTGTATATCGTGTGGCAGGCACGAAGATACTCTATGCCCAAGGAAGTCAAGGAAATTTCCTTTACGAAAAGATCCGAATCTCTCCAATTGGACAATATTCAACTTTTTTCAGCTCAATGCACTAGTTTTCACGTGAATATGCCTAAACTAGATGAACTGCGTCGATATCATCCGAATTTCATTGATTTGAGAGGCCTTGCACCCCCACACCCCCAACTACGTCACAAGTTGGCGCGTATGAAAGGATATCATTCGCCTTCGATAACCTCCAGTGACATCTA
Source organism: Aedes albopictus (assembly GCF_035046485.1). NCBI lineage: Eukaryota > Metazoa > Arthropoda > Insecta > Diptera > Culicidae > Aedes > Aedes albopictus. The sequence continues at coordinate 31,097,123 of NC_085136.1, forward strand.
TGAAACTCATAGAAAGACTTCTGGAAACCTCCTCAAACCCCAGAAACTCTCTGAAATCTCCCTTGGAATCTCATGGAATGCTTGAAAACGCTTCCAAAGCCTTTTTGAAACTCTTTGATTTTTTGTTATTTCGTTTTATTCGTGAATTTTAACTTAGGCTAATATCAACAAATCACTTTTCCATGTTTTACGATAGTGACCCCAAGCTTTTGGCCGATACATCATTTTGAGGGGGGACCCCAAACTTTTGGTCAATGACATGAAGGATTAATTTACTTTTTCGAGATTTTTTAGCTAAGTTCTGTAAAAGCAGTTGAAAGCTAATATTACCGCTCTCATCTTAAAATTTGATCGACCCAATTTCCAGCGACACTGCCGTAAGTTTATATTGATTTTTCAGAAAATTTGGCAACTTTGGGTTAAGTTTACATACAATTTTTTTTTTGAAAAAGTTTCTTTTAAACCATGTTTAACGTTTCTTTGACTTATTATCTTTTAAATGAGACCTACACACTTATTTTAGAGTCACTTGTTCAGCTGTTCTATTTTCGGTAAAAGTTCGGATTACCGAAGTTCAGCACAGTTTTACCGAAGTTCGGCTATTTTTTACCGAACGTTCGGTAAACATTACCGATGATGCAGTAGAGTTTACCGAACGTTCGGTAATTTTTTGACGAACAACGGTAATATATTGCAGAACATTCGGTAATCTGAACTTTTACCGAAAATAGAACAGCTGAATACGGTACTTTATTTTGAGTGTGTAGGGTTTTGAAATCGGACGCAAATTGGCGAAGATATGGGCCTAAAAAAATGACATGTTTTTGAGGGGTTGACTCCAAACTTTTGATCGGGAGTGTATATGTGCAGTCAAACTCCTCACAAAAAAAAACAAGACATTCGCCATTGATTCTTGCTCAGAATATTTTCATGAGTTCTGCAAGACAATTGGGTTTTTAAATTAAGAAAAAAATCAATTATTTTTTATTTTTAAACAAAAGAGCACCTTTTTCTGACCCGCTATGATTTTTTTCAGATTTTTAGAACTTTGTTTTGGTACCTAAAATTAATTTCCAACAGATTTTTTTGAAATCACCTTTTGACAGCTGGGCAACTGCTTGACAGCTCCGCTCAGTACAAAATGCGACGAGGGGTGATTCGACAAATCGCTCCCATACAAATTTCAAATTGATTTTTAAATAGGTTCCCGGGCACCAAAATTGATGAAAATTTGGATTTCGGCTCAGTTTTGCATGCAGATTCAGAATATGGAATTATCTCAACACCACTAAAGAAGCCAATTGTTCTGAAGTTAAGATGACAATGTCTCATGAATAATTTCATCGGAAATAGGTTCATGACATCGTCGAAAAATATTCCATAGATTACAGGATGCAATACTGCAGAATTTTGTTATAGAATTAGTCACCAACTTTCCTGAACTAGAAGCCGCAAAAAAAAAATGATGCGTGCAAATTTCTGCCACAATTCTGTTCGAAGAACAGATCTTTGAAGAATAATCACTTCAATGATGTCAGAAGGAGACCAGAAACATCTGACAGCGTACTACTACTACAATCTTATGCGCTACGTCCACTATTAACTGGTCGAAAATAAGTTCTACCGTGAAATAAATAAGCCATTTAAACATTCCAGTATTTTCAAAACTTCTATTGATTGGGGGATTGCAGTGGCGTTCTTGGGGTCTTAAGACATATTTGGGGATGTTCCAGAAGATCTTTAGGGACGTTTCAACGGTTTGCATAGGGTTTAGAGAAAATTCAGAAGAAGATTGTGATGATAAGGGCTTCAACGAATCCCAGAGGCTTCAAGGGTTTCTGGGGCGTTTGATGGAATTTTGAGGGTTTCAGGCCAAACTCCTCTGAAACCTCCGGAATCGGCCTGTTATCCTCTGAAACCTCCTCAGACTCAAATGTCGATGAAAATCTACAAAAACTCCTAGGAACTCTTCTGTAAACCATATGAAACTTCCTGAGATGTTTCTGAAACTGCTAGAAAAGCCTCTGAAAAGCCCCTGAAACTCCTTTTAAATATCTCTGTCACTTCACTTGAAATTCCCTGAAACCGCCTAAACGTCCGGAAACACTCCTAAACCTGTCTGAAACTCCCGAAGTCCTCCGGATGTTTTCAAAAGTCACTCAAACCCACTCATATCGTCCAGAAATGTCCATAGAGTGCCCTTGATATCCCCCGAAATCTTGTGAACGTCGCTGATACCTCCGTAAATGCTCTGAGGAGCTACTTAAACTATTTACTTAAACATCAGCTGGTGCCCCAGGATCCGGAAACGCCCCTGAAATCTCAAGAAACGCACTGACATATTCTGTAAGATCCTCCTGAACCCCATAAAAACACCCCGAAATGCTCCTACAATCCCATAAAAAAGCACTGAAACGTCTCTCAAATCCCGTTCATGAAAACCCCTGAAAACTGCTATGAAGCCCTCTGAATATCCCCTGAAACCCATTGAATCGTCCCACATATTCCCTCGAGCGTACTTGAAACACCTAAAACGCTCTAAAATTCCCTTTTAACGCTTTCAAAAATCCCTTAAACATTCGGAGAAGTTCAACAAAGACCCTTTGAAACCCCTGTTTTGGGTCTCCTAAAGTCTTCTGAAATCTTATTTTACTCATCTGAAACTCTCCTGAAATCTTCAACTCATCTGAAACTCTCCTGAAATCTTCAACTCATCTGAAACTCTCCTCCTCTGAGCAAAATTTTCAAGCCTTATTTTCGAGCTTTTCTTTGATGGTTTATCAAAAATTATAGCTCTAGAAACCTAATTTTCCGAAAGTAACTGCTGGCAATTACGATGCCATTAAGTTTTTGATTCGGTATTTGTAATATTTGATGAAATATTCCAGATAATGTTTTGGCCCAATCTCGTCCCTCTGACCCATTGTCGACGGTAGTAAGCATGGTAGTAAGATTCTTTCCAGGATTCCTTCATTGGTTCATATTGGATTTCCTTTAGAATTTTTTCCCGAGATTTCTCAGGGATTCTGGTAAGGATTCCTCCAGAATTTAGCCTGTAAATCCGTAAGGAATTGTTCCTGGGATTCTTCCATTGGTTCCCCCGGGATTCCTTTTGAGAGGATCCTCCCAGAGATCCATTTCATGGTTTCTTTTCGGAATTCCTTTAAAAATTTCTCCTGAGTTTCCCTCAAAGATTGCTTTATTGATTCCTTCAGGGAATCTTTCCTGGATTCCTTCAGAGACTCTTCCGGGATGTATTTATTGATTGCTTCTGAAATTCTTCAATGGATTTGTTTCGGATTTTTTTAGTTATTTCCCCCGGGAATTCTAAGGAGATTCTTTTCGCGATTCCTTGATGGATATTTCCTGGGGTTTCTTTAGAAATTTCTTCCGGGATTCCTCCAGTATTTCTCCAGGAATGTTTACTGGAATTCCGTTTGAAATTTCTCCTGGGGTTCTTTCATAATTTCTCCCGGGTTTGTTTTAGGGATTCCTGTAGGGAGTTCTTCCGGGAATCGTTCATGGATATTCTCTGGATTCCATCAAGGCCTGCTCCCGTGATTTCTTCAACGATACATCCCGAGTTTACTTCCGGGTATTCTTTCACTGCTTATTCCCGAGATTACATCTGGGATTCCTCCAGGATTCTTTCTGGGTTTCAGGGATTGCTTTAGATAATTCTTTTGGACTGCTTTCAGGGATTTTTTCGTTAATTTTGCCCAGGTTTTTATAGTAGGGGGATTCATTTAACAGCGTACACTGATTAAACTGATTAAACTTCGTGATCACCAAGGCAAGCTTCGATTATTTCATTAGCAAAATCATGAAATATTTCAAATAAGCAGAAAATCTTGGCTTACGCAGCAATTTCATCTGTTTAGTTAGTACCCCTAGTGATTTCTTCTGAGATTCTTCCCGGTTCTTTAGGGGTTTTCCTTGGAATTCTTCCTAAGATTCCTTCAGGGCGTTTGTTGGGGATTCCTCCTAGATGCTTTCAGGGATTCCCTTAAAAATTTCACTCGTGCTTCCTTTATTGATTCTTCCGGTATTTCATCCGGTATTTCTTCAGGATCCCTTCTGGCATTACTTCCAAAGATTCTTTCAAGGGTGCGAGAGAAGAACCAGCCAAGGGCTGAAAGTCTCTATAATATATAGGGTGTCCCAGAAAGTATGGGCACAACTTTGCAGTTCTGCCATTTGGAAAAGGATGCATAAACAAACTTTATTTTCACACATATCCTGCCTTAATGTATTAACATCAAATGCCAATCATTAAAATTTGAGTTTAACACTTCGTTTGAATGCGGTAGAACATTCCCTAAAAGACCTTTTAAAGCTTCTGCACAATTTGCTATATTTTTCAATAACATCGCTTAACAAATTGTTTTTTACGCACGAAATTGGGCTTGATAAAAATTTAAAAAAATATATATTCGTGTATTTCTATATGCGTATCTATTATACAACCTTTAGTTTGAATTGAAAACATATAATTTTGAACCTGCAAAATTAATTTAAACATCAAAATCGATATTTTTGAAAACCCGTTTTTCTAATAGTTGAAAACAAGCTTCTGAATATATATCACAACATGCAGCAAATTACATTTTTATTTCACTATAGGTAAAATAAATGCTCCAGCTTTATAAAGTGTAGATTTAATTATTTTTATTCTCGTTAAAAAATGTTTAAAAACTCGAATGTATGTGGGCATGTCTTATCCAGAAATAGAAAAGGCGAATTTCCAAGTTTTCTCAAAATTCTGAAATACCCGTACGCACAGGCAAAACATTTTTTTATAAAAAATTTCAATCAACCATCTGAGGAAACATGTTTTCAAATATATCATGTGAAAAAAAAATCGAAAAAAATGTTTCGAATTTGGACATTTGGCAAAACTGTAAAATAGTAGTTTGTGCAGAAATTTTGAAAGATGTTTTTTCATTTTAAACATTCTGCATACAAAAACCCTTTTTAGTGTATAAGTTCTTTACAGGTATCAATCAAAATACCTTGAATAAAAATACAAAAATATAAAAATTGTTGTTTGTTAATGATTGCAGTTTCGCTACATAAAGTTGTGCCCATACTTTCTGGGACACCCTATAGCTAAATCAATCAATTCAAGGGTTTTGTTTTTGCTACTTCGCCAGGCTTTTCTTCAGAGACTCCTTACCCGATTCTTTTAGAGATTCCTCCTGAGGTTTCTTCAGGGATTCTTTCTAAAATTCCTTCGTTGGATCCTCTAGAGGTTTGTCCCGGGGTTCCCACACTAATTCTAGTTGGTATTGCTTTTGTAATTCCTTCAGGGATTTTTTTTTTTGATTGTTTAGGGATTGCTCTAGGATTGTTTCAGATTCTTCTAGGGATTCCTCTAGAAGAAGCAAAGGGATTTTTTTACATTTTTTGATTTCTCAAACATTTAACCTAATTTACAGCTCTTCTCTCCACTAGGGCACTGCGTGAGCAATTTCAATTGGCACTTTGTATAGCGCCTAAATGTATTGCATTCTTATTCTACTATATACTGGTTGCCTTTGTGCTGCTGTCACTTTTCTACCCTGTTCATGGTTGAATTATGAGCACGAGGATGTTGATATGCGGCTCTTGTTCCTTTTCCAGTCCGATTGGGGGTTCATTATGAGTTGCCATTAGCCGATATCCAAGTTTTGGGGTCCGTTAGAGCATATTGCTCAGAAGAAGGTGTCAGCCGATAACATCATTATCGACCCAGACGCTTCAGGGGGTTTTCAGGGTTATTAGTGAGGATTTCAAGAGGTTTCGAAGAGGTTTTTAGGGGACGTTAGGAGATTGTAGTGACGTTCCTATTTAGGAGTTTCAGAGATATTTCAGGATATTTCAAAGGATCTTCAAAGGAATTTTCAACAGAATATTTTGAGGAGGGCTTCAGCGGATTTCAGAGGGTTTCAAGAATTTAAGAGGCGTTTGAGTCGAAACTGGATGCACTTCCTCATTTTTTCTGGGTTTTAATTTTTTTTATTAAAGAACGGAGCAGTATTTTCACCATGGGGTTTCATACACATGTAGAGGAAGGCATCTCCTGATTTTTTTTCCTAGTAGAAAATGTTTTTTTTTGTTTTTCAACTATTTCAAAACAAAATTTCGTAAAGTTGCTTTCGCAAAAATTAAAAATGTTATGCTCTAGGAAAAAAAATCAGAAGATTCCTTGACCCTTCTTCTACATGTGTAGCCGATATCGAAAACATTTCTCCATTATTTGATAAAAAAAAACAAAATCCAAAATCACCTTAAACGCCCCTGAAATTCTTGAAACTCTCTGAAATCCACTGAAGCCCTCCTCAAACCCTTCTTCTGAAAACTGTCTGAACCCCATGTAAGGCGTTGAAACGTCCCTAAAGATCCCTTGAAGCACCCTAAAATATCTCTGAAACTCCTAAATAGGAACGTCACTGTTATCCTCTAACGTCCTATATAAACCTCTTTGATGCCTCCTGAAATCCTTAATCACCTTCCAATTTCGCCCTGATGGGATTTTGATGGTTTCATGCCTTTTTGTCTCTTGAAACTTCTACGAAACCTCTGGAATCGATCAGTCACCTTCTGAAATTTACTGAGACGCACTCAAGCGTCCCTGAAAATCATCCTGAAATTGTCTAAATCTCCTAGGAACGCTTCTGAAAACCATATCAAACTTCCTGAGACGTCTCTGAAACTGCTAGGAACGCCTCTGAAATGTCATTGAAACTCCCATTTTATCCTCTTATCTGAAATACCCTCTTTTCCCTAAAAACACCTGAAACGTACGGAAACTCTCCTCCTAAACCCTTCTGAAATTCCTTTAGACTTCCGTCTAAAGAAACGTCTTGAAATACCCATCGAACGCCCTCGATATCCTCCGAAACATTGTGAACGTCCCTGAAACCTTCTGAAAGTTCTATTCAAACTTTCCTGAAACCAGCTGAGGCCCCGGATCCGGAAACGCCCTTGAAGCCTAATGAAACGCTCTGAAATATTCCGTAAGATCCTCCAAAACCCCTTAAAAATGCCCTGAAATGCCGCTGGAATCCCATTAAAGCAACTTGAAGCGCTTAAAACGCTTCAAAGATACACTGCAAACTACTATGAAGCTCCAGGAATCTCCCCTGAAACCCATTGAATCGTCTCATTCCTGAAACACCTGAAACGCTCTGAAACTCCTCTAGAAAGCCTTGACACCTCCTAAAACGCGGCTGAAACCCCCTGAACCACACGGAGAAGGCCATCAAACTTCCCTTGATACCTTTTCATTTTACATTCGCCTGAAGTCTGCATCAAACATTTTCGTAAAAATTCCGTAAATACTCCAAAGATATTTTTACCCATTGAACAACAGACTCGTAAAACTGGCATCACTGCTCGTTCGCTTCCAGCATGCACCACTTGTGTCGGTCGCGACGCGCGAGAGTGAGTGCTTTGTTTACCTTTTATTCGCGTATTGAGTGGCCTGCCTCGCGCCCACTCAACATAAGATCACCACCCAGTTCCCACCCATTCTAGCCGACTCTCTCAGATTCCGCGTTCTCTCGCGCATTATGCATTGCCGTGCGTACGAGAGCGCGTTCTGTTTTGTCTGCTGGTGTTGACAACGACGACGATTCATGCATGTGGTGCTTAGCTTTTAATGCTTAGTAGGCGAAGCAAAACCAACATCGCCGTCGCGTCGTGCGGTGCGTCGGCCGTGGATCGTGACGCGTATAGATGTAATATTTGTTGTTTTGGGGGCCTTCTGCGGCCGGTCCCTACTCAACGCCTGCTCAGTTGCTCACCAGAGTTGCAACGGTTTGTGCGCACGCGGTTTTTGCTCTTCTGTGGCGCTCTGTGTCGAATCAACGTTTTTTATTCAGAAGCGAAGTGACTTTTGCGTGTCACCGACTGACGATCGGCAATGAGAATGACACTCGCAGCTGTGACGGTCCAGAAGCGATGAATGTGATTTGTCGATGTTTGCAATTGATGCGAAATAAGTTTATTTTTGGGTACAGCAGTTCTTCCAGAACGAATCGAAAGTGTCAAGTGCGTGCGGCGATGACGACGAGTTCTGATTCGTACGAAACGAAGCAGGCGGCGCAACTTGAAAATTGAAAGTGTTTCAATTGGGAAAGGATAGCAGTGCGAAGAGGTGAAACAAAAAGAAGCCAGTGAAACCGATGAAACGAGATTCTAAAGTGCCGATTTGATTGATCGTCGACTTCGGTATCGAGTGCGTGTGATTTCCGACAGAGGGACGAACGGTGGCTCGGAATTTGGGAAGAGTTCTGAAACGATCCGAGTGCATCATCGTGTCGACCGTCTTTCACAAGTGAATAAATTAGAGTGACGCGCTAATCGGATTAAGCGACCCCTTTATCAACTCTGTTTGTGATCAAGCCGCGGTCCCCCATCTAGTAGTTTTGGAGTCATTAGAAAAGTCTCGGAAAACCGGGACAAAACTGAGCCGTGAGTGGAGATTTATGTCGCCAAACAGCTGAAAATACGTTGTTCCCGTTGTCCCGTTCCTGAGGTGTTGTACATTCCGGGGTGCACGCACTGACTGACCAAATCGCAGCAAGCGCTGCGGCTGTGGATGGGAACAAATTGGATTAGGGCAGCGCGCGCATGGTGTGTAAGTGTGTTTCCACGACGACGACGACCAGAATCAATCGTAGTGTGCCGGGCGCATTCAGCGGAACCGAAGCATAGAATCGGAGCAGTGCGGGGCAGGGATGCCACATATACAGATTTTTCTGTAACCATGCAGATTTTCTCGCAGCTTTTCATACAGAATTCTGTATACCAATAATTACAGATTTTTGGAAATTATACAGATTATACAGATTTTTCTAAAACTTACGGAATTTCAAACAGATTATCCGCGAAATCTTACAGATTTCATACAGATTTTTGGCAAAACAAAGTGATACAGATTATAAAAATTTTTGGAAGGCAAAATACAGATTTAAATGTGGCAACACTGGTGCGGGGAAGTTCTCCGTTGCGTGTTGCTGGTCAGCAGCGGCGATAATTCGCTCTGGAGGTCAATTAGATTTGCCGTGTGTAGTGTCGCCATCCATCGTAGTTGGCCGCTGTTTTAGTGGATTTTGTTACCAGAGAAGTAGCGGACGAGGGGGTCCGGTGTGCGTGTGAAGGACGGAAACATCGAAGCAAGCCGGTGACACCAGTTTCCAGCACGTAGTTGTAGCTCTAGTGGTGTGCTGCACAGCTAGCGGACGCAGGCAGTAGGCTGAGAGGCAGCCGGGGGTACCGTTGTCCGGCGGGTGTGGAGAGAAGTTTGACGACCGTTCTAAACATTGACAGGTGAGTTGCGCACGTTTTTGGTACCGCGATGGTACAACGCATATGGACGAAATACAACAGGGGACGACGAACCTCCTTTGCTTTGCTAATCGATGATTTGTGCGACTAGGGTCGTGAATTTGACGACGGACATCGGGGGCCGTCGCCGTAAGTAGTTCCGGCAGATATGGTTTAGGGAGTTTGTTTTTAGTTTTTTTTTCGCGCTAATCGCAGCAACCGCCGCCTTCTCGAGTATCGAAATTCGATTAGGGGGTTTGTTTGCATAGTAGGCTGGGACCTGTCTGGGAACTCGTCGATGCTCTTCTACCACTAAGTGGAAACTCATAGCAAAGAAGTTAATCGCTTGATTTGTTGATTGACTTGTTTGCTTTGATTATTTTGCGTTCGGAATTCTAATGTCGCGCAGATTAGTTTGACCTTTGATTGGCTATTCAACTTGACAGTCGAAAAAAGCGCAATTTTAGGAAGGATTAGAATCACAACATGATTAGAGCATCATTGATGTCGGGTTTAACTGAGAGGCTGAACAGTGTTCGCTCAGAACGCAGAATGTCAATCATTGCAGCGTTGAAAAATGTCATAGAAATGTCATTGGGCTATTTGTCGATGTCACTGTCCCTAAGAAGAAATGTTTTACGACGATATTATAACCAATCAGCATTACTGAAGCGGTATTCACTGGAACTGAAAAACGTCATGACATTTTTTTTCCATGACATTTTCGTGACATTTTCCAACCCTAGAGTGCTGAGCTCACGAATTTGCTCAAAATTTTCACCGGGATTCGTTAAGTTTTTGAAGCTGGGAACGCTCACAGTTCTGAGTATCGCTCGTTCAACATTCTTGGCTAGACTTAGTGAGATTTACTCAATAGTGGCTTTTGTTAAAAGTCTCGAGCGCATTTACTTAGAATCCTGACCGGGATTTGTTCAGGTAACTTTCAGGCAGCTTCTCAGAATCATGAATGGTATGTGTAGCGTTTGCTCAAATGCTTGAATAGGATTCACTCAGAAACTTCTGAGAGATTCTTTCAGAAACCTAGATGGAATACGTTCAAAACTCTTAGTGAAATCTTAACTCAGAATCCCAAGTGACATTCGCTCGTCATTTGAAAGTGTTTTCAACACAGATAAACGTACTCAGAGCTCCGAACGGGACACGCTCAGAACTCCGAATGGGATCGCTTAGAATCCTGAACGAAATTTGCCCAAATGGAGGAGAATGTGCCTCTGGAGCTGACCTACTGATGCCAGACGAGCATTCGACGAGTTTCGATGACCATTCGTCGACTTTGGAGACGGCTTTATATGATCATTCGACGGCTTTTGATTATCATTCGACGACTTTCGAGGCGACTTTTGATGATCATTCGACGACTTTCGAGGCGACTTCTGATGCTCATTCGACGACTTTCAAGGCGACTTGTGATCGTGATCACTCGACGACTTTCTATGATAATTCGACGACTTTCGATGATCATTCGATGACTTTCGATGATCATTCGATGACTTTCGTGGCGACTTTTGATGATCATTCGACGATTTTCGAGACGACTTTCGATGATTATTCGACGACTTTCGATGATTATTCGACGACTGATGATCATTCGACGACTTCCGAGACATTCAGCGACTTTCGATGAGCATTCGATGTCTTTTGACGAGTATTCGACGACTTTCGACGACTTTCCACGATCATTCGACGACTTTCGACGAGCTTTCGACGATCAATCGACTACTTTCGACGAGCATCTATCGACTTTTGATGATCATTTGACAACTTTCGGCGATCATTCGACGACTTTTGACGAGCATTCGACGACTTTCGACGATCATTTGACACATTCGACGACTCTCGAACAAATCTTGCACGACTCTCAAAGATCCTCAAACAACGTTCAAACAACCACTCCCACATCACACTCAAACACTGTCAGATGATTTTCAAATGATTTTCCAAACGTCTGTCAAACATGTTTAGTATTTCTAAACTAACTTTCTCTCTTTCAATCAATCAACTCTCAAATGGCTTTATATAGGTTTCAGTGGCTTTTTTCAATGAATCTATTACTGCTCAAAGTAGGAGAGAGTAACGATATTATGAATGAACTAGGGAATAAAATCGCAATCGTGAGACGAATTTCTAAGAAAAAAAAAAAAAACTCAAGCAACTTGAAAAATGACTCACGAACAATCTCGAATGACTCTCTAATGAATCCCAAATGAATATCGAGCAATCTTAAACGACCTTCACACGATACTTAAATGACTCCGAACCTCGAACGTCTCTATAAAGTAAACCAATTGTTTGTCGAAAGACTCAAATGATTCTGAAACGACCATAAAATGAATTTCACATATATTACAAATGACTCTCAGATGATTTTCGAACAACTTTGAAGCAACTCTCAAACGACGACGCTCAATGATCGCTATAATATATCTCTTGCTCTCTCTTACTGCTTTCTCTCAAAACTACTTTCAAACGACCTCAATTTACTTTTAAATGAGGCTCAAACAACTCCCTAAAGAAAAAAAAAAATGTTTCTGGGATTCGGGTGAGTTTGAATTCTTCGAAATAATGACTCTCTAATGATTATGTGAATGCTCTAAAATGTCTTCGATAGACTCTCAATCCCATATAGCCGAGGCGGTAAACGCACGGGTATTCAGCATGACCATGCTGAGGGTGACGGGTTCGATTCCCGGTCGGTCCAGGATCTTTTCGTAAAGGAAATTTCCTTGACTTCCTTGGGCATAGAGTATCTTCGTGCCTGCCACACGATATACACATGCAAAATGGTCATTGGCAGAGGAAGCTCTCAGTTAAAAACTGTGGAAGTGCTCATAGAACACTAAGCTGAGAAGCAGGCTTTGTCCCAGTGAGGACGTTACGCCAAGAAGAGGAGAGGAGAGGAGACTCTCAATCAGTGATGGGAAATGTCACGAAAATGTTTTTATATTATTTGATAATTTATCTGCCTTTAACTAGAAATGTACATCGACGACATCGTTAATCTTCGATAACCAACCTACTTCATAGATAGGTATTTCACACGCACGAATTTTCGCACAAAAAGTTGAGCATACTAAAAAATGTCATTTCGTGACATTTCACATCTCTGCTTCCAATGTCTCTCTAATGTTTCTCAAACGACTCCTATATGTACAAATTCAAACGCCTTTCAAATGAAACGACTGCCAAAATACTCTCATACAATCTTGAACGACTCTCAAATGACGCTTTAATGACTCTCATTGAACAATTTCGAGTGGCACTCATAAGAATCTCAAACGTCTACGAATGTTGAACGCCTCTTTCATGTATTTCTCGTGTTTCTAACAACATTAAAATGACATTCAAACGTTTTCTAAATGACTCTCAGACAACTCTCATATGCCTTCGAATGACTTTCAAACGACGGTCAACCGAATTGAAAACGACTCTCATCTCGAACGATTTTCAAACGACTTTAAAATTACTCCTGAAGGACTCTCAATGGTCTCTCCAAAGTCTCTCTTGCTTCTCATACGACTTTCTCCGAAACGACTCTCAAACAACTCAAAAATGACCGTAACAGACTTCCATACAGATTCCAAACTATGAAAACTTATTTTCTAGGATTCGGGTTAGCTTGGGATTTGAAAATCAAAAGTTTGGGTTCGTATCTGCAGAAACGACTCTAAATCGATCCTCACACGACACTGAAATGAGTGCCATAAAGTTCGCAGGGGCAGAAAGTTCATAATCCTGAGTGAGATTGTTTATATTCCTGAGTGGCATTCGCCCAGAATTCCTGGTGCGATTAGCTTAGAATCCTAAGCGGTAATTGGCTCAAAAAAGGCATCGAGATTCGTTGACAAACCTGAATCAGATTCGCCGAAAATCCCGCTGAGTACGTTCGAATTTCTCTGTGGCCTTCGCTCAGAATCCTTAGTGGCATTTACTCATAATTAAGAGTGAAATTCGCTCAGAATGCCAAGCAGGATTCCGGTTCGAAATTCTGAACGAGATTTGCCAAGAATTCACTTGAAATCCTAAGTGGCATTCGCTCAAAATCACTCTGAGTCTTTAGTGGAAATGCTATCAAATCCAGAGCAAGATTTGCCTAAAATCCTTACCGAAATTTGCTTAGAATCCTGAGTGTCATTCGCTCAAATTTTTAAATAAATTTCGACTGATATTCTTACAAAATTCACTGCATGGTTTGCTCAAAACCCTGGCCGCTCATAATCGCTAATGACATTCGCTTATACTCCTGAACGAGATTAGCTTAGCATTCTGGGTGCCATTCGCTTGTAATTCTGAGTGGCATTCGCTCAAAATCTCCGGTGGAATTTGCTCAAAACCCTGAGCATTGTAAGCTCACAAGCCTGAGTGACATTCACTGAAATTCTGAGTGAAGCTCGTTTAGGATTTGCTTGATTTGCTTAGAATCTTGAGTAAATCTTGTACGGAATTCTAAGCGAAGTTCTATCAGAATCCCGTGTGGCATTTGCTCAAAACCCTGAGTGGCAATCGATCAGAACTCTGTGTGGCATTCGTTCAACATTCTGAGTGATGTTTACTAACAATTCTGAGTGACATTTGTTCAAAATCCTCAGTGGCTGTCGCATCAGTATTGAGAGTTGATTCGCTTTGATGACAGAGTGGTATTCGCCCAGAGTTGCAAGAGGCTTTAGCTTGGAACTCTGAGAAACTTTCGTTCAGAAATCTTAGTGGCATTTGTTCAGAATTCATAGTGGCAACCGCGCAGAATTCTCAATAGCTTTCGCTTCAAATTCTGAGTGGATTCTCTTAGAAACTAGAGCTGCATTCGCTCAGAATATCCTGAGCGAATATTGCACAAAATTCAAAGCAAAGTTCTCTTAGAATCCCGTGTGGTATTTGCTCAAAATCCTGAGTGGCAATCGCTCAGAACTCTGTGTGGCATTCGTTCAACATTCTGAGTGATGTTTACTTACAATTCTGAGTGACATTTGTTCAGAATCCGTAGTGGCTGTCGCTCAGTATTGTGAGTTGATTCGCTTAGGTGCCAGAGTGGCGTTCGCCCAGAATTGCAAAAGGCTTTTGCTAGGAATTCTGAGCGACTTTCGTTCAGAAATCTGAGTGGCATTTGTTCAGAATTTGGAGTGGCAATCGCAAAGACTTTTCAGTGGCTTTCGCTTTAAGCTTTGAGTGGATTTTCTTAGAATCTATAGCTGCATTCGCTCATAATTCTGACATTTCAGTGGCTCTTGCTCAGAATTTTCAGTGGCTCTTGCTCAGAATATGAGTGGCATTCACTCAGAATAATTCGTGGGATTTTTTTCAGAATCTTTTGTGGAATACGATAAAAATGCAGAGTGAAGCTCGTTCTGGATTCCAGAATCCTGAGCATATATTGTACTGAGTTCTAAGCGAAATTGTATCAAAATCCCGTGTGGCATTTGCTCAAAACCCTGAGTGGCAATCAATCAGAATCTTCAATGACTTCTGCTCAGAATTCTGACTGACAATCGCTCAGAACTTTGTGTGGCATTTGTTCTGAATTCTGAGTGATATTTGCTCAGAATTCTCAGTGGCTGTCGCTCAGTACTGTGAGTTGATTCGCTTAGACGCTAGAGTGGCATTCGCCCAGAATTGCAAGAGGCTTTTGTTCGGAACTCTGATAGACTTTCGTTCAGAAATCTGGATGGAATTGTTTCGAATTGTGAGTGGCAATCGCACAGAATCTTCAGTAGCTTTCACTTTAATTGGATTCTCCTAGAATCTGGAGCTGCATTTGCTCAGAATTCTGAAAGGTATTCGGTCAGAATTCTCAGTGGCATTCGCTCAGAATTGTGAATGACAATCACTTTGAATTCTCGGTTGGATTTTTTTTCGGAATCTTTCGTGGAGTACGATAAAAAAGCTAAGTGAAGCTCGTTCAGGATTCCGGGATAGATTTACTCAAAATCCTAAGCAAATATGGCACGGAGTTCGAAGCAAAGTTCTCTCAGAATCCCGTGTGGCACTCGCTGAGAGTCACGATTAAAGTTTTCTTTCTAACGGCTTTCTAAAGGATTCCCAAGGGGTATTCGCTCATAATCCTTAGTTGCATTCGTTCATAATTAAGAGTGGCATTCGCTCAAAAAACTAAACGTAGTTTATGTAGATTTCAAAGCCAAATTTGCTCAATTCACAAACAATCCTGAGAAGAAATTACTCAGATTCTTGAGCTGAATTTGTTTAGAATCCCAAGCGAAACTCGCTCATAATCCTGACTGGCATTCATTCATAATAATGAGTGGCATTCGCTCAGAATAACACGCGGGATACTTTTAGATTAGTGGCTTCTCATAGTCGTATTCACTCGCAATCCCGAGCGGAAATACTTAAAAATTCAGTGCAAGATATGTTTAGAATCCTGGGCGGCGTCGTTCGCTCGAAAACCTCCAGGTAATCATGTGCTCAAAATTACGATTGTTGTTCACATAATCGAGCACTGCAGAGTTCGTTCAGAATCGTGAGCGAAAATCACTCATCGTTAATGAAATTCACTCAAAATTTAGCGGGATTAGCTTGGCAGTGATATTTATTCGATTTCCTGAATGACATTCGCTCAAAGTCTCGAGCGGCATTCGTCCAAAATCCTGAGTGGCATTGGCTCAGAAACAAGAACGACAGTTGCTCAAAATCCTGAGCATCGTTAGCTCACAAGCTAAAGTGGCATTCTGCTCAGAATTCTATTAGAATCCTGTTCGGGGTACGTTCAAAATCCTGAATGATATTCGCTTAGAATCGTGAGTGAATCTTGAAATTCTGAGCTAAACTCGATTACAATTCTGAGTGACATTCGCTCAGAGTCGCGAACAGGATTTGTTTAGAATTTCAAGTGGGACTCGATCAAATTCCTGAGAAGGAGGCGATTTCAGTCCCGAGGGGTTTTCGCTCAGAATTTAGATGGGATTTACTTACTCGAAATTATTAGCTGATTGCGCTTGTGATTCGAGCGAGATGCGCCATGAATTGCGAGTGGCATTTGCTTAGAATTCTGAGTGGCATCCGTTGAAAAAAAAAATACTTAGGGTAGCGTTTCTGGAAATTTCTGAGCAATTTGCGCTCTGGGTTCAGAAACAATCCAGCTAATTTCAATTAATTTCTTCCTTCAGAGATATTGGCCTTGACGCATGCTACAATAAAACCAATCACATTTCGAAGCGTGATCATATTATATGGACTTTGATAAACCACGGAGTGGCATCAACTATTGAACATTAAAATTAAACATGTTTTGAACTTTCTTAGTGAAATGGTTTTATGGTGACTTTAAGAGCTTTTTTAAAACTAAACCAAGATAAATTGCTCTTGTCGAAATTGTTCTATCACATTGAGTAAGCGTTTCTCAAACGTCTATTATTGTAAGCCGTTTAAAGCTAACAAAAGTATCAAACCGGTCTGTTAGACTTGGTTGATATTTGTTAAAAACCTAATAGACTTGGTCGTGGTTCGTTATAAAACCTAATAGACTTGGCTCCAAAGCGAATTCGTGACTTCCAATTGCTACCAAATCGTGAATCATTTTTACTCGGGTCTCTCCGATCACCCGAACACACATCCATAAACTGCCTGCTTATGGGCGATGATGCACCGCGGGGGCCCGGTTATGATAGACTGCTTTTGCTGGGCGATGACTCGCACCAGGGAAGCCGGATCAAGTTTCGCCCTCCGCCAAGCTGCTGATGAAGATGATCATCATGATCGTAAAGAGGGAAGCTCCGGAAAAAAAAAATTATCGATCGTTGATTAGACCCAGCAGCACACCCCGATAAGGGAGCCGAGGGATCACAAATCCGGATTCCGGAGTTGGCATTGCTTCCAGCCGAATTGTTGGTCACAGTTTGTTTTAGTTTATGGTTTTACAGAGAGAGGACATGATGGTGAACAGCAAATGGGAGGCGTGAATTCGACAAACTGTTTCGTTATGCATGGCTGATCCGGTTACCGAAATCGATTCGATAAACGCGCTGGATCAAAGCTTATAAATTGTAATATGAGATGAAAAACTATGGGTTTTGGCTGTTTAGATTTGTAAATCTCGCAGTTAGGATCTTCCAGCGACAACGAAATTGCCAACGGTGTCTCGACCAATGACTACGAGTGACCCCAGGACATCCCACCAATAAATCAACATAACGTGAGAATGATCTAATCAACTGGCACCGACTGGCGTACGCGTTGCTGATGCGAAACCCATCGGACAACTTGTCTCTTTCACGAAGACATATCTACAGATAGGGACATGGCACAGGTGTGTACTGCTAGACTGTGCCAATCGAGTGTGTTCGAATCGGAACTAAAGCTAACTTCCATGTCCCGGCGCTGTTGTGGTCCAAGCGTTGATGACCATCTCCTTTGTGGATGTTCACGCTTTTTAAGCACTGCTCAGTGGTTGCCAAACGTGGTTGAACTCGGTATTCGCCTTTCCGGAGCAGGATTTGGTCAGAATTCTGAGTGGCATTCAATCTGAATCTTAAGTGGCATTTGTTTAAAGTTTCGAGTGGAATTAGCTCATAATATTCAGTGGTTTTTGTTTATAATTCTGTTTGGCATTCTTTCATAAATTTGAGTGGCATTCGCTCAGAATCTTGAGTGACTTTCGCTCATATTCCTGAGCGACTTTCACTTGGACTCCTGAGCGACTTTCGCTAAGAATTCTTAGTGATACTCGTTCAGAATCATAGGTGGCATTCGCTCAAAAATCCTGAAAGGTATTTGCTCATAATCCACAGTGGCTTTCTCCTAGAATTAGTGGCGATCGTGCAGAATCCTGAGTGGCATTCGCTCAGAACTCTAAGTGGCACTTGCTTATAATCCTCAGTGGCTTTCGCTAAGAATTGTAAGTGGCATTCGTCCAGAATTCTGGAAGTTTTGCTCGGAATCCTGAGAAACGCGCAAATTTCGCTCAATAATCTGAGTGGCAATCGCTCAGAATCATGAGTGGCATTCGCTCAGAATTCTGAGTGAATTCGCTGAGATCCTGAGTGGCATACGCTCTGAGCTCTAACGAGCATTCGGTCAGAATACTCGGTGGATTTCGTATAAAATTCTAAGTGACATTCGCTTTGTGGCACTCGTTTAGAATTCTGAGTGCCATTTGTTGAGGGTTCTGAGGGACTCCTGCTCATAATACCAAGTGGAGTTGGCTCAGAATCCTGGGAAACCCAGTGCAATTGGCTCGGAATCCTGGGTTCGAAATCTTGGAGATTTCTCCTGAATTCTGATTGCCAATCGCTCATAATCTAGAGTGGATTTTGCTCTGAATTTTGAGTGGAAATCGATTAGATTCCTCAATGAATGTTGGTCCGAATCCTGACTGGCAATCGCAGAGAATTCTGAGTGGCAATCGCTCAGAATTTTGAGTGGAAATCGCTCAGAATTTTGAATGTCATTCGCTCAAAAACCTGCGTGAGTATCGCTCTGAATTCTTAGTTAGAATAGCTCAAATTCCTAAATCTTATTCGCTCAGAATATCAAATGGCTTTTGCTCAGAATCCTGAGTGGCATTCGTTCAGATGTCTTAGCAAAAATCTCTCAGAATCCTTAGTGGCTTTCGCTCAATACTCTGAGTGGATTCGCTTCGAGACCTTTGTGGCATTCGCATCTGAGTGACGTTTGCTTAGAATTTTGAGTGGCATTCGCTCAGAATCCACAGTGGCTACCGCTCAGTATTGTGAGTTGGTTTGATTAGAAGCCTGAGTGACATTCGCTTAGGATCATTAATGTCATTTGTTGAGAATCCTGAGTGCCATTCACTTTAAATTGTGGGCGGTACTCGCTCAGAATTCTGAGTGGCTGTCACTCAGAATTCTGATTGGCATTTGTTCAGAATTCCGAGTGTCATTTGGTCAGCATTTTGAGTGGCATTCACTCAGAATTCTATCGAGCAATCGTTCAGAATCCTCAGTAGATTTCGCTTAAAATTCTGTACGGCATTTGCTCAAAACCCTAAATGGTAATCGATCTGAATCTTCAATGAACTCTGGTCAGGAATCATGACGGACAATCGCTCAGAATTCTATGTGGCATGCGTTCAGAATTCTGAGTGTCATTTGGTCAGCATTTTGAGTGGTATTTGCTCAGAATTCTCAATGGCTATCGCTCACTATTGTAAGTTGATTCGCTAAGAAGCTAGAGTGACGTTCGTCCAGAATCGCCAGTGGCCTTCGCCTAGAATGATGAGTGGATTTGCTTAGAATCATGTGTTGCAATTGCTCAGAATTCTGACAGGCATTCGGCCCGAATCTTAGGTGGCATTCGCTCAGAATTGTATGTGGTTTTCGTTTAGAATTCTGAGTAACATTTGCTCAGGATTCTGAGTGAGTGACAGTCGCATTCGCTAAGAATTATGTATAACAATCGATCAGAACTGTAAGTTACTCTTGCTCAGAATCCTGACTAGCAATTGCTTAAAATTCAGTGTGGCATTCGTTATCAGAATTTTGAATGACATTTGCTCAGAAGTTTGAGTAGGGTTCGCTCGTAATTTTCAGTGGATGACGCTCAGTTATGCGAGTGCATTTGCTTAGAATCCTGAGTGGCATCTGCTTAGAATTCTGATATAATTTCGCTCGGAAAACTGTGTGACATTTGCTCAGAATCCTGAGTGACATTCGCTAAAAACCCTGAGTAGATTCGCGTAAAATTCTGG
The DNA here is from genome assembly GCF_035046485.1 of Aedes albopictus. Taxonomy (NCBI): domain Eukaryota; kingdom Metazoa; phylum Arthropoda; class Insecta; order Diptera; family Culicidae; genus Aedes; species Aedes albopictus. The sequence continues at coordinate 31,117,110 of NC_085136.1, forward strand.
CATCCGCTCGGATTCCTCAGTGGCTTTCGCTCAGAATCCTGAGTAGCATTCGCTTGCAAATATAAAAGGCATGAAGTCGGAATCCTCAGTGGATTTCGCCCACAATTCTGAGTGGTATCTGCTCAGAATTCTGTGTAGTATTTGATCAGAATTCTCATTGACATTTGCTCTGGATTCTGACTAGTAAACGGTCAGAATTCTGAGTGTCAATTTCTTGGAATTCCGAGAAGTTATCGCTCAGAATCCTGAGTGGCAATCGCTTAAAATCATTAATGGCATTTGCTTAGAATACTGAGTGGCATTGACTTTAAACTGTGAGTGGCATTCGCACAGAAATCTGAGTGGCATTCAGGTCTTTTAAGTCAGAAACTTCAGTGAATTTCGCCTAGAATTCTGAGTGGTATTCACTCGAAATTCTGTGTGATATTCGATCCGAAATGGCAGTGACATTTGCTCAGAATTCCGACTAGTATTCGCTCAGAGTCCTCAGTGTTAATTTCTTCGAATTCCGAGTGGTAATCGCTCAGAATCATAAGTGGCAGTCGCTTAGGATCAATGATGGCATTCATTCAGAATTCTGAGTGGCATTTACTTTAAATTGTGAGTGGTATTCGCTCAGACTTCTGAGTGGCATTCATTCAGAATTCTTAATGGCATTCACTCGGAATTCTGAGTGAAATTCACTTAGAATTCTGAGTGGCATTCACTCAGAACTCTGAGTGGCATTCACTCAGAATTCTGAGTGGCATTCACTCAGAAGTATGAGTGGCATTCACTCAGAAGTATGAGTGGCATTCACTCAAAATTCTGAGTGGCATTCGCATCGGAGTCCTCACTGGGGTTTGCCTAGAATTCTGATCGGCACTCCCTCATTATTGGCATTCCCTGAGAGTCCTGAATGATGTTCGCTGAAAAAACTAAACCGTGTTCGGTCATCGATTAGATAAATGTTGCATCGTACGAGAAAAGATTGGGAACCCCTGACGTACTCAAATACGCACTCGCCGCAACTCGCCGAATAACCTTGAGGTGTCGATCCGATGGTTCTTGGTGATTAACGAAACAAGATACCACTGCTTAACTTAACCGGCGACGACGATAGACACGTAAAAAACAAGTGTCCAGTTGGTGTTTTTATGAGTTTGCTGTCTTCTTCCCGTTTGCCAACTAGTGGCTCTCTAACCTCTCATGAAAATCTCGTGAAAAAATCGCGTAGGGTGCCCTCTCAGGGACGCGCCCTCGTCTGGCTGGTCATTTATTTTTATTTTTTCAACTTCAACTACCTCGAGTGTCAATTTGATCGGCCACGAAGAGACATCGTCCCTTTGAGACGGTGGGAATCCGCGGGATCTCTACACCAACGCACCAATCCGGCGATTCCCTAGTAAGTTCGTTGAAAGGGTTGACTCGGATCGACCTTGCAAGAATTCGCAATTATTTTTATTTCACAACACAGGCTCGACACAGACAAGCGACGTCGAGCCACGCTCAGGTTTTCTGTTAACGTTTTTGGTTCTTCGGCCCGACCGGCCAGTTTGGGCGGACGGCTTTTCTGGATCTGTGGCTGGACGCGAAAATTGCCTTCTTACGATGCCTAGACGTGCAGCTACAAATGGATGCGATAAATTTGCCACCTGTCACCTGAGTCTGGGGTGGAAAGGGTCGTTAAAAAGTTAAATTAATTGTTGTAGAACTTTTTTTCAACTGTTTTAGAGATTATCTCTTCTAAATACTATTAACCGGTGAGTCCGTTCCATGTTGTTAGTTATTTCTGGTCTTCATATTTCTCTATTTTTTTTTATTTTACCGCGTATCTTATTTCAAAAATTTATTTAAAAAAAGTTTTGAAGAAATTCCTGACCCACCTCATCCATAAAAATAGGGAAAATAATGAAAAACATCCGCTTCTTCTTCTTTTTTCTTCTTTATGGCTCGAGGTTCGCATTGGAACTTGTCCTGCCTATCTTCAGCTTAGTGTTCTTAGAGCATTTCCACAGTTATTAATTGAAGGGGTTTCTTTACCAGCCATTGTATGAATTTGTACATTGTGTGGCAAGTACAATGATACCCTATGCCCAGGGAGTAGAGAAAATTTTTCCGACCGGATACGGGAATCGAACCCGCCGTCTCCGGATTGGAGATGCATAGCCTTAACCACTAGGCTAACTGGAGACCCATTTTTTTTTCCTTTTTTTTTGTTTATAAAAAATGGAAAAGGAAACTTTAAGCTATTTACTCGAAAGCGAGTTTTTGTCACTTGCACCCCTTTGCTCCTATCCATTAAATATTAAATATGCTGCATATTTTTATTGAAACAAATTTAAAACAGAAAAAACGACAGAAACAAAACGGAAAGTTAAAAAATAAATAATAAATATGTCAAAACTGTAACAATTAAAAATTTATCAGAACAAGAAACATAAAATAAAAAAATAAAAACGATTTGTACTAATATTTGGTAAACAAGTTATTGGTTATTTAATGAAAGATTTAGAAAAGGCATATGTATTATTCATGGAATGTATTTTGTTTTGGATTTGTATTTGAAAATTCACATGAAATAACAGAGATTTTGATTTTTATATTTTGCACCAGTTAGATTTTGAGAAAAAAATAAGCAAAAATGGAACGATCTCACCAATTTTCGTGTCCCAATTTGATACCGATTTTCAAATAAGTATAACAATCTGCTTGAGCACAAAGCGGTTTCAAATTGTAGTAGTCATTTTCATTGTTCCCGCAATTTTCTCTCGTTTCTTTCTTTTTCAGCGTAATTTCCTTACAAAATTTTTTTAATCGTTTACTGGAAATTGTTAATCTGTAAATTTGTAAAAGATTTTACCGTTTTTTTTTCTTACAAATTGTTAAGTCTTGCCAGGACGTTCCACCAGATTTGAAGATCGATTTCTAACATCTAGCACAGTTATACTAGTATACAGTTATATTTGAACATGTATATCACTCGGCGCGTTCCCAAAAATGTTTCTCAAGTTTTTTTTTGAAATTTAACCATATTTTTTTTACAAAACTCCATTAGGGGTTGTGTGCTAGTAGTGGACCCTGCGCCTATAGTGGACCCCCTTCAGAAAAACTCAAATATAAATGCCCAAATCAACTGTTTCCAGGCAACTTCCACCGGGGGAACATCAATTACATTGCTACACAGCAGTTCCTGGCAAACAAATGACCCAGTGGCCGCAACAATCGGTTATTTTAACTATTTAATGAATGTAAACACTCAAAAGGGTCCACTATACGCACACTCAGGGAGGGTCCACTATAGGCACCGTCGGCGGCGTGACAGCTTACATGGAAATCAAATGGGGGGTCCACTATAGGCGCCAAGATATTTGTAAATAATCCTATAATGGACCCCGGTGGTGTCCATTATAGGCAACATCGATGCGTATTTTCAAATGCGTTTTTTTCTGGAATAATATATTATTGTTGTATGTTTGACGGTCTTAACATAAAGAGGGGACGTGGAACTTGTTAAACAAATCTACTTTGGAACAATCCACTGCCTTAACATAGCTAAAAAGCCGCAGAAGTAAATTTCGATGGCTTAGGGGGTCCACTACTAGTACCCAAACCCTAATTGTTATTTGACAATTGTTGAGCACTTTTTCTTGAATATTTATGTGTCTTGAACTACAAAGAGATTACCCATGAAAAAATCCGTAAAAATTCCCAGAGAATGTCATCTGTATTTTCTTTTTAAGGGGTTTTCAGCAGGCAAATTTACATTTTTTTCTTTTATTTTGAAATTTTGTTTGTCCTGTACATGTGTACTGAAAGCTCCCTTTTCGAAATTGATAGTTTTTTTTTTATTTTTATCTTTTTCAACTAAATTTTTAACAAATGTTGATTGACAATTGTTGAGCATTTTTTCTTGAACATCCATTGAGGATGTGTCTTGATCTACCAAGAGAGTTTTCTTGATAAAAATTCTCAAAGTTTTTAAGAATTTTCATATACCTACATTCCCTTCTTTTATAGTAATTTTTCTTTTTATTTTTTTCTGTATCGAAACGTTTTTTTTTTTCAATCCTATAATAAAGTACACTCCCGATCAAAAGTTGGGTGTCCCGACTAGAAGTTTTTAACAAAAATATAACATAATTATAACAAACCATGATACGTATAACTCATTGTGATATAATCATGTTAACCATCATTGGCGTTTAATAATATTATAACTCAATTGTATCATATTATGTTATAAATGTTGTTCAATAACTCATTGTGAAATAATTTAGTTCTGATTCTTTGACATTTAGAACATCATTTTACACAATTGTATCAAAATATGATAGAAATTAGTTTTCTTGAAGATAAAATTTATATCATATTGAGTTATAATTTTGTTCTGATTATAACAAAATAGCTTATTATTTTGTTACAGTTTTAGTTATTTAGTTTAGTATTTAGTTATCGTCCTGCATCTAGGTTATAACAAAATAAGTTAGAGAAAAAAATCATATCATCATAACACAATGAGTTATATACTTGATATATTTTTCTAGTCGGGGTCACCCCCTCAAAAACATGTCTTTTTTTCGGGCCCATATCTCCGCCAATTTGCGTCTGATTTCAAAACCCTAGGTCTTATTCAAATGATAATAAGTCAAAGTAACTTTGAACATGATTTATGTGAAACTTCTACAAAAATATTTGTATGTAAACTTAACCCAAAGTTGCTAAATTGTCTATAAAATGAATATAAACTTACGGCAGTGTCGCTGGAAACTGGGTCGACCAAATTTTATGATGAGAGCGGTAATAAAACCTATTTTCTATTAGCTTTCAACTGCTTTTTTGCCGAACTTGGCTGAACAATCTAGGAAAAAAGTTATTAAGTAAATTAACCCGTAAACACCTGAGACGATCTACTTTTGGTAGAAATGCAATATCTTCTTTGTTTTAAAACATTTTTCTTTAAAGTCTTTTTTATAGTCAAGGGGAATAGTTGTGTTAAGAAATGAATGGTACCACCCCCCTTTGCACCCCCTCCCCTTTTGCTAGTGGCCAAAAATACGTGGCAGAAATTACTCCGAAAAATTCTGTAGCTATTCCTCCAGAAATTATTATTGGAATTTATCCAGAAATACTTCCAAGCATTCCTTCCGGATATCCCAACAAAAAAATCTGCAGGAATTTCTCAAAATCTTTGCTGGAAATTCTTCCAAGAATCCCTCCAAGCATACCTACAGGAATTGCTCCAGGAATTTCTCCAGGAACTCCTCCCAGACTTCTGCCTAGAATTTTCTCCAAGATCCTCTCCAGGAATTTCTTCAGGAATACCTCTAATAAATCCTCCAGGATCCACCGGGAAATCCTACAGAAATTATTCCTGGCGATACTCCACAAATTTCTCCGGGAATTCTTTAGAAGTTCCTCCAGGAAGTTCTATATTATATAAATTTATCTAGAAAATCCTCAAATCTTACTCTAGTAATTACTCCAAGAATTTATCTCGGGATTGCTCCCAGAATTCCTCCGGGGGTATTTTTGAATTTTTTCCAAGAAAATTCCCCAGGAGATTCTCCAGAAGTTGCTCCAGAAATTCCTACAGGAATCTCCGCAGGGATTCCTCCAAGAATTCCTTCAGGGAATTCATGAAGTTATTTATGGAACAATTCTTGGAGGAATTCGTGTAGGATTCCCTAGAGTAAATAATTGCTGGTAAATTTGCTGGAATAATTCTTGGAGGAATTCCTGGAGTATTTCCCGGAACGATTTCTAGAGGAATTCCTGAAATAATTCCTGAAGGATTTCGTTGAGTAATTCCTGTAGAAATTCCTTGAGGAATGGATAATGGAATTCCTGGAAAACGTTCTGGAGGATTTCATGGTGGAATTTCTGGAGGCAATTCATTAAGGAGTTTTGGAGGAATCTCTAGAGAATTTCTTGGAGCTGTTACGGGAAGAATTTATGGAGGAATCGTTGAGGGAATTAGTTAGGAATTCCTAAAGGTGTTCCATGAAGAATTACAAGCGGAAGCCCTGGAAGAATCCCTTGATGAATTTCATGAGGAGTCTCTGAAGGAGTTTCTGAATAAATTTGTGATGGAATTCCTTAAGAAATTTCCTGATTGTATCCGTTGCGGGATTGCTGGAGGAATCCCTATAGGAATCCCTGGAGGAATTCTATAAGGAAACTTTGAAGGAATTCATGGAGAAATCCCCTGTGCAATTCCTGGTGGAACCCCTGTAGGATTTCCTAGCGGAATTCCGGGATGAATCTCTACAGGATTTCATGAGAAAATCCCTGGTCAAATTCCAGGAGGAATCCCTGGATGAGTTCTTGGTTGATTCCTGGAGGAATACCTGGAGACATCCCTGGAAGAATTCATGATGGAATTCCTTGGACAATTCCTGTAAGAATTTCAAAATGAATCCCTGAGATATTTCAGGAGAATTCCCTATGTGGAATTCCTGGAAGAACCTCTGTTTCAGGTACATACCGTGAAGGAATTTCTGAAGAACCTCTTTGAATCAGCAGTTATTCCTGGAGCAAGACCTGGAGGCATTTCTATTGGAGTATTGTAGGAATCCCAGGAGAAATTTCTGGAGGCACTATTGGGAAATTACCTGAAGGAATTTTCAGGGAACTCCTGGAGAAATCCTTGGGGTACTCCTGAGGAATCCTTGGGGTACTTCCGAGGAATCCTCGGGGAACTCCTGGAGTATTTCCTGAAGAACTCCTGGAGGAATTCCAGAATAGTTTTTGAAGAAATTTCCGAGACACTCCCAGGAAGCTCGTGAAGGATTTCATGGGAAGTCCTGGAGGAATTGCCTAGGAACTCTTAGAGGTATTCCCGGATAACATCACAATGAATTTCCGAGGAACTCCTGGAAAAAATCTTAACTGGCAACACATAGAGATACTCGTAATATTATGAGGTGAAACAGACACAATCGTGAAAGAATTATGCCGATAGAGTGAACAGACACAAGAGTAGAGCCTGTAGACCTTAAGGGTCATATTTCCAGAATAGTTTGGATAACCAGGAATATCCCATGAACGTACCAAAAGCAATATAGTTGTGCACTGAGGCTTCATCAGCAGTATAGACTACATTCCACGAATATTTTTTTAACAATTAAAGCAAGATACAGTATGTAGATATTGTAACCCAAACTTCGAAATGTAGTGGAGGTCATTTGTATTTCACAGAATGACCAACTACCAAAATATTGAGTTGCTCGTAGCATTGCGAGGTCTAATGCACATCAACGTGACTAAATTTCTTGAACAGAGTGAACACAAATGATGGTAGATTCAGTAGATCTTAAGAAAATAAATTCCAGAGTAGTTTGGATGACCTAGATCGTCCAATTCATGTACCATAAATTTTCTAGGGGCGTTTTGAGGATTTTTTTCAAACATTTATAGCAGCTCCATCGGAGTTTGGGTCATTTGATTCATTATTTTTTATTTTTTTATTTTTTACTCTTTATTTCACCTAATGTAAATGATAGAAATACTGAGAAAAAATCTTACTTTTCCCAAACGTTTTATCGTAAATTTTAGTAAAATTTTCTTCAAAAAATTTTATGGAGGTTTTGGGCCACTTGATAGCACTTTTGTTGATTTTTTGCATAGAATAGATATTTTCAAACCTTTTACAACAACTCCGTCGTTATTTTTTTGCATTTTTTCTTCGAGTTTCTAAATCAATTGATACTAAAAATTCTTGTTATTTTTTTTGTAATTTTTTATTTATTTTTAGAAGAGCATTTCTTTAAGTAACTTTACAGCATTTCCATGGAATATATTTTTTTGAGGTTTCAAGTGACCTAATACGGATTGTTTTTAAATTCGTGTAATGTTTTGCATGTTTAATTTTTGTTTTTTTTCCTATCTGAATAGATCAAACATTTGACAGTAACCGAATTTTGTTTGCAATACTCTTTTTTTTAATTTTCCTAAGGTTGGTCATATTTTTTTTATTATTCTACCTGAATATTTTTCCAAACGTTGTACATTAACTCCATCAGATAATTTTTATAACATTTTATTCAATCATTCACATTAGGTTTTTTGTGCCATTTGATTCGAAGTTTTGAAAATTCTTACAATTTTATATTTAGATTTTTTTTTATATTTTTATATTTTTTTATATTTTTATATTTTTTTCATTTATCCTTTTTACATTAGGATTTTTCCGAACAATTTACAGCATTACCATTAGATATTTTTTGATACGGATTTTCTTCAAATCTTGTAATGTTTTGTACATATTTCTAAATTTTGTCTAATTTTCGTTATGTTTTATTTTATTTATCATTTAGTGATTTATTTTTTTAAGAGATTTTGTTTTCTATTGAGAGATTTTTTTATTTACAGATTTTTCCAAATGTTTTACAGCAACTTCATCATTTTTTTGGTAAAGTTTCCTTTTAAAATTTTGTTGCAGTTTTTGGTCAAATGACATGTTTTTTTTGGGGTTTTTGTTTTATTTTGTATTTTTTATATTTTTTTTTTATTTTCAATTACAAATCTTTTCTTATCTAACATAAAGATTTTTGAAAATTTCTTTTAATGATTTCCGATGAGGTTTTCTGATTGTTTGATACAGATTGTTTTGATTATTATTTTGCTTCATTTGCTAGATGTTGTCGGATAACTTCTCGTATTTCTTTTTTAAATTTTATTATATTTTTTTCTCAATTTCAAATTTTTTTTCATTCCACTCGGGCACCCATTTCGAATCATCTCTCGCCGCAGCAGCAGAAGCAGCATACGGTTGTTAATTTAATTTATAACTCTCGACCAAGCTGGGATGGAGCATCATCCGCTGTGCTGCTGCTAAGCTTTGCTCCAAAGCTTCCTCCTAGCTTCTGCTGTCTGATGCAGCAACGCACGACGCGACGGACAGGACGATCCACATTAAAATGCGTGCTAATGCAATACTAATGTTCCGTCGTCGTTCGCGTCGTTGAAGAAAAACATGGGAGCTCCAGCTGTGCGCCCAACATAGCACCTCGCCTCTTCTCTGGAGTGACTTTAATGCGATACTTTTTTTTTCACCAACGAAAACGAGTTTCTCGCAGACACTCTTGTGCTCTTGGACCCACTAGTTCACTGGTTGTGTCAATAATAGGCTTAACTCGGTGGGGGTCGACTCGGATGTGTGAAAGGAAGGAACGATATGTGGAAGTGGGAGATACCCTCCTCTGCTTGGCTAATTATCTCGTATTCTTGGGAGTAGGTGAACTTACTTAAGCCATCGGCAGTCGGTTTAATAATGCTAGGCAATCTGTTTGACAGAGAGACTTTTGTTTGATAGGGTAGACATTGGCTGCCCAGGTAAAATTTTGAAGACCAATTAGTCTTGAAGAGCTTCTAAATGCCGTTATGAAACCAAAACTATTTCATTTTGGTTTTATGATGGTTCTAAGGAACTTTGGGAGTCCATTTGACATTGTTCTGGCGCAGTGTCTGCTGCAAGCGAAAAATATTCTAGATTATTGCACAGAACTGGTTCTATCACGGATTTGTTAACGCCATCGAGCTGTTTCCATGAAAAAAAAACACGGAGATGATGCTTTTACTTAAGGTTTTATCGATGCCTTAGTGTTTTGTTTCATCTCTGAAAAGCTTTTGAATTTGGAAAGCATTAAAAGCAAACGTTTCGGAGAAACGTTTTGAAGTCCAAATAGTTTTACAGAGATTTTGAAAACTATAATAAAATTCAAGTGATCTTATTTTGGTTTTATGATAGTAATAAACTATTTACCTCAAAATTTTTACTTGAATAACTTCCCTCGAATAATGTTGGTTTTATATAGCTTTGAAAATTTTCTACCTGGGAGCACAGCAAGGATCTGCATTGTAAACTTTGAGCGAGTATAGTTTAAAAAACAATCTAGAATTGGTATCGTAGCTTTGTTAATATATATTTTTTTATAAACCGAATTAACAGCGTTTTGCATAGATTGGCTATTGATGTAAAGGGGTTTTTTGAGGGTTCTAATGGCATTAATATTTCATTCTACTACGCTACTGTATAAAAATATGTTTCGTTGGTTTTATTAAGGTTTTTTTTACAGCCTATCATATTTTAAAACGATTTAGATGAGGTTTTATAATAGTCTTTTCTTACAAATGTCTTTAAATATAAGAGTAACCATAGAGTTCAACGACTTTTGACCCCAGATCACTGCATTCACAGTAATTGATCTCAAAAATCTCGGGAAATCCAAAATAAATCCGATCACTCTTAGTGATTCCTCTTCTGACACTCGTCAATCCCAAAATCGAAATTGACACGTTAACAGTCGCTCCGGCTCTGCTTGTGTGTGAAATAATAATAATAATAATAGTCCATTGTTTACGCTTATAGATTTTTAGGTCTTTACTCGTGGAAGCTCTTGGAGCCCCTATAACATTTTTGAAAATTAATTCTCTACATAAATTTGCTCGTTGGACCTGTATGAGGTTACACCACATCAGTAATGTAATAACAAATCATTGATTACGCTTATAGATATTAAGGCCTTAACTCACAGAAGTTCTTGGATGACCTAGAACATCGTTGAAAATTACTTCTCTACAGAACTATGCTGCATGAATGCGTAGGAGGAAATAATTGATTATGCTTGTGGAACTTAAGGTGCTTAATCGCGAGAGTTATTGGATAACTCAAGTTCTTGGATAACCTGAAACATCTTTGAAACTTAATTCTCTACAGCACCCTGTTTGTAGATCTTCAAGCTTTTACTCTCACAACATTTTGGTTGCCCTGGTTACAGAACCATACTCCAGACCCTCGTTTAACCCCTCTTAGCCCCCGTGCACATCAGATTTATCATCAAAAGGTATCTTTAGTCTAGATCTATTGCCTATCTTCGAAAAATCTCTAGTATTGTTCAGCAATTGGGAAAGCTGGTAATATGTCTGGGTTAAAAAAGAGTTCATGGAAAAACATGATGCTATTGACTTTTACTGGAAAATGAATCCTTCTTAAAACAGTACATATATATATAGTAACCATCATAAAGCCAACATAAAAGCGTTTTAGTTTCCAAAACCTCCTGAGAGCCAATTGGCCATCAAAATGTTGCTTTGGTTGTCATATTTTAATTTCAGTTAGCTTTATATGTAAAGGTGAATTTATTGTTTTTTTTTGTTTCGGTTATGATTCACACAGACTTAACTTTAAAAAAAATGGTTTTGTAGAGGTTTTATGAAAAAATCGCTTAAGCCCAATTGTCCTATTGTCGACTTACATTGTAAATCTAAATCAACGGAGAAATCACAGCCTAAGTAACATGTTTAGTCAAACAGACTAGAAGCGGTTCTTGAAGCCATCATCGAACCAAAATAGAAAGTATTAGGTTCTATGGCGGTTCTAAAAACTTCTACAAAACTGATTAAAACGAATTGTTCTTCAAATTGATGTTTGCGTTGGATAGTAACTGGGAGCTTAGATTTATTTACCATTCATGTTTTCAAGGAATTTTTCTCAAAATCCAATCTTCGTGCTGCTTTCCGAAACTTTCGGGTTATTAAACCCGATTCCGAGAGAACTTTTGGAAATAGTTAACAATTCTTCAAAGCTTTGTCATCCCAGATTAGTATCGCGTTGATTTAAACACTTATGGCCATTCTGGTTCCCCAGGAAATGATTCCGGAGTCGAGGTTTCGAAGGGGGAGACCCTTCCCAGGATTGTGCGTCTCATAATTCTGAGATAATTTCTCTCAGGAATTCATCTCAGAATTATTCGAAAAATTCTCATAGGATTCTGGGAGAGTCTCTGTAGAATTCCCTTTTGGGAACAATCCCTGTCAGGATTCTGGGGTAATCTCTCTCATAATTATGGGGTCATCTCTATTAGCATTCTGAGAGGATTCCTAACAAGATTCTGGTGGAATTCATCCAAGCATTTAGGGAGGAACCCGTTCAGGATGCTAGAAAAATCCGTATCTGAATTCAGCGAGAATGTCTTTCTGGATTCTGGAATCCATCTCGTAATTAGGTGAGAATCTTGTGTGACAAAAATTGTGGGTAACTCTCTTAAGATACTGGGTGATATTCTGTAGGAATCCCTGTCCGAATTGTTGGAAATCCATTCAAAGATTCCTGGAGAACTAGCCTCAAGATGTATAAATTACGCTCTTAATTCTGGAGGTATCCGTCTCAATATTCCAGGAGATTTCCTCTCAGGATTCTGGGAGAATTCGTTTCAGAAATCTGGAGGTATCTCTCTCAAGATTCTGGGAATTTGGGAGCAACCATCTCAAGTAACATTTTTTAGTCAAATAGACTAGAAGAGGTTCTTATGACCACTATAAAAACAAACTAAAAGGTATTAGGTTTTATGACGGTTCTGAAAACCTCTACAAGACTAATTGGCCATCAAAATGTTACTTGGGTCATAGAGACATCTCTCTCTATCTGTATTTGGAGGGAAATCTTCTCAGGATTCTTGGAGAATAAAGCAGGATGCTGAACCTGGAGAAACTCCTCTCAGGATTCAAAGGAATCCCTCTCAGAATCCCTCTATGTATTCTAATTCATCTTATGACTCTTGGGACATCCATCTCTGGATTCGTGGGATTTTTTCTCGGAATTTAGGGGGAATCCCTTTCAGGACTTTTAACGAATCTCACAGGATTCTGGGCAGGAATCTGGGAGAATCCCCCACAAAACTTAGTATGGGGTCTTGCGACTGGAAACTTGATGGAAAGAGGAATTGCTTTCTCAGTCTTCGAATCAAGAACGATTTTTATCTATATTCTCGACGTTTCGGCCTGGACATTTGGCCTTCTTCAAGGATCGTAGTGTCTATCGTCTATCCGTTTTTGGAGTTTTTACAAAAGAAATGCTCTTCTGGGTGGATTTTCATGTATACATGTTGTTAAAAATCGTTCTTGATTCGAAGACTGAGACAGCCATTCCCATTTCCATCTAGAATCTATAATTCGAACCTTAACCATCACATCAGGTCCGCTCCACAATGAGCAAGAGTGCTTCAGATACTTTAAGCGTTATGAAAGTCTCAAATGGCTAATCGCTCTTTATGCCTGCGTATCTCATATCATTTAACGGATGAGAAACTAGTGAGAACTTGAATCAACATCTTTTAGTATAGATTGATCACCAATCTAAAAGTGGTTTTATTGGGGTTCTGTTTACATCACCAGAACTTTAAAACCGAAATTTCAGGGTTTCTAAAACCCCCAAATACAAAATTTTTCCCAACGCTCATTTATCGCTTATGAATTATCAGAGTAAGACACTAGTTAGGCAACGAATTAACTTTTTCATTAACATGGAATGATTGCCGATGTAATAGTAGTTTTATTACGGGTCTATTGACAGCCGAGAAACTCAAAAAAAAAACTTAAAGAAAGCCCCAAATATTAAATCTCTCCCAACGCCTACCTTACCTTTTTTTTTTATTTTGGTGATGTAAACAGAGCCCTAATATAACCACTTCTAGATCGGTAATCAATCTATGCTAAAAGATGTGCAATCGATGTCTAACTTATGTTTTCCCTCCTCATTTTTTTTTTAGAGATAAGTAGGGCTCCCAACGCCTACTTATATCTAAAAAAATGAGGAGAGAAAACATAAGTTAGACATCGATCTAACATCTTTTAGCATAGATTGATTACCGATCTAGAAGTGGTTTTATTAGGGCTCTGTTTGCATCACCAAAACTTAAAAAAAAAATATAAAAACTTTAGGTTTTATGAAGCCCTTTAAGTTCGTCCTGCCTACTTATCTCTAATAAATTATTCAAACGAAAGACTAGTTAGACAACCAAATATCATTTATAGCATAGAAGGATTACCAATCTAAAAGTGGTTTTATTGGGGTTCTGTTTACATCTCTAAAACTACAAAAACATTATTTTAAATTTTGTGAAACCCCTTGAATATTTAACCTCTCCGAACACCTACTTATTTCTTATGAATTAACTGAGGGAAACACTAGTTAGCCAATGAATTAACAGTTTCAATATGATCTTAAAGTGGTTTTATTAGGCATAAATAAAACTTCAAAAACAGAAATTTTGAATTTTATAAAAGCCCCAAATAGAAAATTTCGTCCAACGTCTACTTATCTCTAATAAATTGACGGAAGAAAAATATAAGAAAGACATAGAATTAACATCTTTTAGCATAGGTTAATTACCAATCTAAAAGTGGTTTTATTAGAGTTCTGTTTGCACCTCCAAAAAACAGAAATTTTAAGTTTTATGAAAGCACCAAATGTTAAAACTTTCTCAACACCTACGTATCTCTTATAAATCATATTACGAAAAAATAATGAAGCACTGCATATGCATATTAAAATATAACATATTGTAGTGGATCCTTACAAATGCGTAATAAATGAGGACATCACACTTGGACGAATACAACACAGAACATATATTTTGCCCTGTTATCCTATTGGATAACAATTTCCAATCACAGGATGACGTGGTTTCATCAATGTTGTTGGTCCATCAGTCAATCCTGTAATCGTATTTTGTCTGGCAGGTTGCCTTTCGTTCGCAGCATTAGTTGCTTTCATAGCTTGAGTTTTGTCTAGGATTTCTAATCCTAAGGGGGCATCCAGGTTCGGGTTTCATCACTAGAGTTCTATAACTTGAAGTCTGTGCCAGGGAAAGGTTTACATCTCTAGTACTTAATCACGGTCCGAAATGGCCTGAATGTTGGCAATCGAAATAAGATTGTTGGCCTCTATTCTGCCAGAGCCCTATAAATGTGCATTAATTCTAGAGGAATATTAACAAGTTAAAATAGCACATTTAACACAAAAATAAAACTTGTAATAATCATCGGAAGAAAACATGAGTTAGACGACTTATTACCATCTTTTGATAGATTGATCACCGATCCAAAAGTGGTTTTATTACGGTTTTGTTGGCATTGTTATTTCATTCTAAGTCAAGCTACTACAGTTAACAAATGTTTTAAAAAGGTGTTTTATCGGTTTTGTTAAGGTTTTATAACAGCCTTCTGATGCAAATCTCCTTAAACAAGAGAGTTCAATGGCTTTCGACCGCTCATCGCTGCTTTCACAGTAATCGATTCCGAAAAACATCAACAAATCCAAATTCAATCGTCGTAAGTCCAATCACTCCTGACGTGATCCCTCTCCGCCGGACACTCGTCAATCCCAAAATCGAAATTGACACGTTAACAGTCGGAGCGACTCTGCTTATGTGTGAACAATAGCCGATCGTCACGCCATGGGGCCCGTTCCGGCCGGGCAATGGAACCGAAACCGATCCCAACGGTACTTGCTGGCGAGGGTGATCGAAATCTTCCGTCCATCGGTCCATCTCGGACATTGACAGGGAACGCACGCACGCATGCCTCCTCCGTCTCGCTGATCTTACATGATCACTGCAAGCCGGTCATTTATCATTCCTCTGCGGTGCTGATGCATCGCGCACACTCGGGATGCACTCCCTCCTCTCATCTCTCAAGACAAATGATCGCCTGGTGGCGGACGAGACCACCAACCGGCATTTTATTAATTTCGAACTCAATGGTCATCGGTCGGATTGATTTTTTTGGAGGGCCTCATTCGTTGAAACACTGACTGACTGCAATGTGAAAGGGCCGTCAGTCAGCTCTGCATCGTCGTGATCGGATTCTCGTCCGAGATTGCGCCGTCTGTCAATCCTCTTGGATGGCATGGTTCTGGATGGGATTCTACCCCTAGTGGGTGCTCCAGATTGATTGAAAGGAATGAGAAAGCCGATTACATGATTTGTAACTTTGCGAATGAAGCTTGGGCGGTAAAAAGGAAGAATCGGTGGCAATCGTCTGGAATGCAGGGTAATCTGATTAGTACCTGTTAATTGATGGGATAAAAACCACCGTGATATCTCCAAAGATCATAGAAAACAAAAAGGAAAAAAAAACAAATAATTGGAACGGTCTCACCAAATTGTGGCAGGCTCAATCATAATTAACTGTTGTTACTAAATCAACACTCATGGAGTGATCCCACAATGTGAGAATAATGGTAATTGGATGATAATTTAACTGGCAATCTTACTTGAGAGTGCTGCTGTAGCGCTTTGGTGAGACCGTTCCATTTTATTTATTTTTATTCTAGTGGAAATTTTGTCTAATTTTCCATTTAACAGAAGTAAAATCATTCACATAAACGAAAAAAAAATAGATAAAATGAAACGACCTCACCATCAGTAAGTCACAAGTCAGAAAAATATATTAATAAGTTGAATCAAAATCACCGTGATGTTTCCAACTCGTTTTCCTAAATGATTTACTAAATCATCCATACAGTGCAGTGGTCCCACAATGCACAGTGGGAAAAATCGACCCAAAAAACGGATCTTTTAACGCCGCTGGTTTCGGTACGTGAAGTTGATCATTTCTGACGTAAAAAATTACGAGTAATCGATTGCTACTAATTTCATTCACCGCACGGCACAGGAAGTGGTCCATTTTGCCCCATTTTGCCCTTTTATCATACAAAAAGAGAATCAAAATGTACTTTCAAACAACTAACACGACTTTGGATCATTGGAAATTGCTGCAGGTGTAATTAGAGGTTATTAGTAATCATAAACATATATGAAAGATCCATTTAAATGTTTATTTTGCCCCATATGCCCCAACTACTGCTAAAATTGCGAATTTTACATGATTATGAATGGATTTTTAATGTTACTGATTTAAATTTCTTTTTTGTTTGCATAAACAAAAAGCGCTAGATCTGTTATCACCAGAATCATCTTCAGTTGTTGTCCAATTTGCCCTATTTTGCCCTATTATCATAGAAAATGAGATTTAAAATGTATTTATAAGAAACAGATACTGTAAAGGAACGTTGAAATTAGTTTTAGTTACAATTGGAAGCTAACAGCTATCGTACGCATATTTTTTTTTGTTTTTATTTTTGTGTATTTTAACTTATGCTAATTCTACACTCCGTGCGCATAAATGAAAGATATTTTCCCTATTTTGCCCTACATGCCCCTAAAACTGCTGAATGATAACATTTTTTCTATTGTTTTGTAATGTCACTGGTTTCAGTACATGAAGTCCTTGATCATTTTTTATGTACATACAAATACAGTTTATCGATAAGGTTTAGAATCATTCACGGGAGTGTACAAATAGCTGTCCATTTTACCCCAATTTTCCCTGATTTGGTGGCCTCATGAATGAATTGATTTCCCCCATTTGCTTATGTCCGAATTGATGGACTTTTGTTACTGAAGCCAATGTTATCGAAAGGACAGTTAAACATATGCCTTTGGTGGGGAATACAGGGTATAATAAGCACTAACCCTAATCTTAATTTGTGGAAAATATGCACACAACTGATTAAATGAGGCATCTTAAATATATATATTTGGTGCTTTGAGACGCCCTATTTAATCAGCTTAGCGCACATTTGACATATTTTATAAAATGCTTATTATTCCTTTAGTTCCCCATCAAAAGCTGAAATTATAGAAAAAATCATATATATGTCATTTTGATAACATTGGTTTCAGTACCAATGCTAATAAGGGAAATTAATTTATTCATTACTTGAAAAAAAATCAGGGCAAATTGATTTATTCATTACATGACAAAAATCGGGGCAAATTGGGGTGAAATAGACAGCTATTTATACCAATCCGAGAATGATTGTAGTATTATTCGATAAACCGCATTTGTATGTATCAAAGATGATCCAGGGCTTCATGTTTTACATCCAGCAACATTACAAAACCATACAAAATATGTTATTATTCAGCAATTTTAGGGGCATGTAGGGCAAAATAGGGAAAATATCTTTCATATATGCGCATGATAATTGTTAGCTTGCAATTGCACCTAAAACTAATTTCAACGTTCTATAGCAGTATTTGTTTTTCATAAATACATTTTGAATCTCATTTTTTCATGAAAATAGGGCAAAATGGGGCAAATTGGACAACTACTGAAGATGATTCTGATGAAAAAAAACCAAGTGCTTTTTGTTTATGCCAAACAAATCAACTTCATGTCAGTAACATTAAAAATCCATTCATAATTAGGAAAAAATGTGAATATCCGACATTTGTTGGGGCATATGGAGTAAAATAAGCATTTAAAAGACTCTTCCATTTATTCTTAGGGTTCATTCAAATATTACGTAACGCAAAATTTGACATTTTTAGACCCCCTCCCTCCCCCACGTAACAAGTTTTGTATAAAGAATTTTGAAATTTTGTATGAAGCGTAACACAGAGCTAGACCCCCTCTCTCCCCCCTTAGCGTTACGTAATATTTGAACGAACCCTTATGATTCCTCTTACCTTCCAATTACACCTGCAGTTATTTTCAATGATCTACAGCCGTGTTAGTTGTTTGAAAGTACATTTTGATTCTCTTTTTGTATGAAAAAAGGGCAAAATGGGGCAAAATGGACCACTTCCCGTGCCGTGAATGAATTTAGCACCAATCGATTTCTCGTAATTTTTTACATCAGAAATGATCAACTTCACGTACCGAAACCAGCGGCGTTAAAAGATCCGTTTTTTGGGTCGATTTTTCCCACTGTGCAATGTGTGAAAATGATGAATGGGTGCCGATTTGGCCTGCAATCTGACTTGATTACAGTTCTTCGGTGAGACCACTCCAAAAACAAATCAGTTGGGCGATTTTCTTTTATATTTTCATTGGAGTGATAAAATTCAGAAAAAAAAACAACAAATTGGTGAGACCTTTTCTTGTTTTTTTTTTCACATAAGTAAAAGCTGTCTTACACAAAAAAGCAAAATGGAACGACCTCACCTAATTATTGATAATACAATTATTTACACTATTATTGGAAGGATGAATAAAGACAATCAATGTTTAGAATTTGTATTACATTTAAGAGAACTAGACGATCTTTTTCCGTAAATAATTTTCAAGGACCTATCCTTAAAAACATTTCTCAGATAAACACCTTCGCGAAAGGTTGATCAAATGTTGAACCTTTGCGACCTCCAAGATACCGGTCCGATCATGCAACGTTTGTATGTGAACAATTACCGCCCCGAAGTCACGCAACGGTAATTTATTTGACTGTTTGCTGTCAATAACCTGAGCTGATTCCTGCCTCTCTTGGACCGATGCGATGGTCGATCGGTCGTCCCTATCCTGTTGAGTTGCAATCCGTTGTGGTTGTTGTTTTTTTTTGACATACATTAAATGCGGCTGACATTTCCTGACTCTTGGACACGACTATTTATACGACGGGACGGCGGCGGTCAACACCCGCAGCCCGTCCCGGATCGAACGCCCGAAAACAAAGCCTTTTGTTTGTAAAACCGTTCGCACTACTATGGCACCTCGCCACATCAAAGTAGTCCGTCCATGTGGTCTGCGTTGATTTACCGCTCTCTCGGTCGATCGGCGCTTGCTGCGACCGAAGATCATCCTCCTCCATCCAGCGAAACTCAGGGTTTGCGAATCCCCTCCGACCCTGAGCGATAGCATTGAACTTGGTTGGGATCGATCCTCCCTCCGATGCGGCGATGGCGAGGGCAAATTTACGAGTCTAGCGCTCACAAGATCACGTGCACCTAGGAGAGGTTACAACAACAAAGGATCCGCGGGCAAGGTCGTTTCGAAGCGGAGGATGTGCGTGCCGGGAGATGATCGCTCCTCCTAGAGGACACTTAGTGCCTGTTGTTCTAATCGTCGTCGTTCAACGCCTTAGTCGGGACAGGACTTGACACCACCACGGAAAGAAACGATTGCCGCCGATAATTATCATATAATGGATCGTTTCAACAACAATAATAATCTCACTCACGTTCGACGAATCAATCCGGGCTCTGAGCTATGCAGTGCAGTTCAAAGGACGGTGAGATCTTCTAAAGTAGAGAAGCGTTTCCTGAACGTCATACGCACTTTTCTCGAAAGAGATGCTCAGGGCCAAACTTAACCTTTAACACAGCGATAATCTTGTAATAAATCAGCAATGGCGATCAACATTGTTTCATTGGTATTTTTTCAATCTGCGGTAAATAGGAATCAATCACGGAGTCGAAGTAACTTTGATCTTTCCGCAGATGTTCGTATATTTGTTAGCGGAGTAGATTGCCTTCGTTTGTAATGCTCCAGGATCTCAAATCTACGTACATACGTTTGTATAAATTGTTACTGTATATATTTTATCAGTTTCATTGCTAAAATTATAAAAAAAAACTCAATTTGCAATACCCAATTGTAGTAAACTTTGATGGTCTACTAAACATTTTGTTAAAATTCAAGTAACATTACAATGAAACTTACAGCAGAATTCTGTTATAAAAACTAGGGTAGATATTTACTTCGTCATATGCGCTAATTCCCGTCATATCAGACGGAAAATAGCCATTGATTTAAGATAATCCAACTTCCAAGACAAAAAGATGTAGGCTATCAATAACCAACTCCCATTCACATTTTTGCGTATGTTTTGCGTATGCCGAAGGCAACCGCGCCAAAGCAGCAGCTAGCCGAATTGTTCTTCATCACCGTTCAATGATTTGCCTTGGATTGCGAAGAATTTGATAGACTTATGGATAAACAACCGCGGGTAAATCATGGTTTTGACCATAGTATCATGCAGAAGATGTGACGAGAATTAACTTCATGTTGTGCCCGAAATAGACGTGGACTACATTGGAAATTGACTTCGAGGGACAATTTTTCAAACTTATTATTTTAGGACGATGGTATTTATTCTACAATATGTTTTACATGATATGAGAGCTAATTATGAATTAGTCATTAAAACCAAACTGACCATGAGGCTATGGGCGAGATGTAAGAATAAACCATCGTTATTGGTTCGTGCTTAGTATGACGGGAATTAGATAAAAACCCTACTAGAAATATGGAATATTTATAAATTCTCGCCAAAATCTTTATGATGTTTTCGTTCAGTTTCTCGGAGAACTGCTAAAATGCTTCTAGTAAAATGTATCTGAAATTCATGCTACTTAAAATTTTAGAAAAATACACTGTTATGGTAGTTTAACGGTTTTTCTGGTGAAACCGGAAACACTGGAATCATTAGCACAATTTTAGCTAAATTTCGGTGTAGAAGGCCAGTGTATATTTGTCGTTCAGGATAAAGGCACTAGAATATACAGAATGTTAGTGTGGAACTGTATTCCAATATGTACTGGTCAAACTAATAATAAAATTATACTTTTGAAGCTAATCGCTCAATGATCAGCTGTCGAACAGTATTCATTCAATTCGGAAGAGGTTGCCCCACCACACACCTTTCATGGTTCTTGCAAAATTGCTAACAACATATGCATGGAAGATTTTGAGATTTTTAATGGAACCTATGACAATTAGAGAAAAAAATCGACAATATTTTTGGGAAGTTTAAAAAGTTTGTCTGAAAAAACCTTAGTGTGCTTCGAGAACTGTGCTTTGAATTCTGAGTACTTAGCCTTGACAATTATCGTTGAGGTTGTTGAAGAATTTTGCCGGCAAATTCCAGGAAAAACATTTAAAATATGGAGAAAAAATCTTTTCTGATAATTTTTCAACAATCTTTGCTGTAAATCATTGTGTTTTCAACCTGTTAGTTTTTTTTAAATCTTTTATTTTTGCATGGTAAAATATAAAAAACTCTCTTTTCTTTCCCTTACATATTCTATGGATTTTTATTTTTTTTCAATTCGATTTTTAAATTTTAATTTTTTTATTTTTTTCTCTGGTATCTTCTAAAAGTTTTCCTTGAAGTTAAAAAAAATCCTGGTCATTTTTCTAAACACAGGTATGTTATCTTGGTGAACTCTCTAAAAACTATAAAATGCTGAGAGCTGCCAATGCTTTTGTTTTTTTTTAGTTCACTTGAATATTGCAATAGTTTGTTTTTCTAAAAGTTCTTAGACATTTGCGCTTTTTATTCCGAGAAGGTTACCTCGTAAATTTTGATAGATTTGCTTTACTAATTTCGAGAATATTTGCTAGAAAAGTCGATTATGAGAATTTTTCACAGAGCGTTTCAACATATGGCATTTTTGGGAATTTTTCTGCAAAATTTGCGTTATGAATTCCGACACATTTGGCTGGGAATTTGTAAGAGCTTCTCTCGAAATTTATCCTGGAAATACTGATTTTTTTTCTCAGAGATGTTCCAATAGCTTGCCTGAATGTTACTAAAAACTTTTCCAGATTTTTTTTTAAATCTTTCACAAATTACTACTAAACTGTGATTAAAATCATATGGAAGTTCTACCATATTCCTTGAAAACTTCGAGCATTTTCTTCAAAAATTCGTACTTCTCATTGCAAGTTCCAAATATTATTCCTGAAAGTTCCGAGAATTTCCTCTAAAAGCTTAATGAATTTTATGTTCTGGATGTTCCAAAAACTTTCCATAAGAATGTCCAAAAATAAATTAAAAGATTTATTATATCCGGTCGTTTCTTTCTGAAGAATTCTCTAAATGTCATTTAGATAAAAAAAATCGCATTATTTTCACTTGAAAGTTTGGAATTTTTCTTAAAACTAATTGCACACTCTACCCAGGAAGTATTGAAAATTGTCTCTTAGATCATCTGTGAATCTACCCCTGAAATTTCTGAGAATTTTCAGTTCAACTCCAAGATATTTTTTTTTAATCCTAGGATTTTTTCCTTGGAAATTATTGAAAAAAAAGTACATTGGCTTGAATAAGATTTTTGGGATTCCTAAAATTTGCTCATGAGATTTCCTTAACTATCACTTGGAAACTCTAGAAATTGTTCACTTTTTTCAACTTCTTTTCTTGATTATTCGAATTATTTGCTAGACAACATTTTGAAATTTCGCCATGATGACCCCTGAGATTTTCCACGACAATTCGAAAAATAAGCCCCTGAAAATTGAAAAAGATCATGAATATTCTGAACAATAACAAGAAAATAAAAAAAAATCTGAAGTTTTTTCTTCTTTTGAATCTTTAAAAAAATAATCCGTAAAAATTAAAAAAAAAATAAAGCATATTCTATGATATTTTCGTCGAACAATCCTAAGAATTTTGCCTTGTAAATTCCTGGAAATTGTCACTGGAAAATTTTTAGAATTGTGCCTTGAAAGATTCGAAAATTTCAATGAATGTTATCTCTTGAATTATCTGTGGATTTACCCTTGAAAATTCCGAGAATTTTCAGTTCAACTCTTAGATATTTTTTTCAAAAATCCTAAGATTTTCCTAATTACTGAAAAACTTGAAATTAATAAAAATTTAGGATTACTAAAACTTGTGCCTAGGGTTTTCATAACTACCCTTTCGGGGACTCGAAAAATTGTCCATTGAACTTCTTTTCTTTAATATTCCGATTATTTGCTCTACTTTTTTTCCAACTTCGCTCTGGTGATTCTTGACATTTTTCACGAAAACTTGGATAATTTTTCTTTGAAAATGTAAAACAAATCCTGAGAGCGGGAAAAGGCGCCTAAGCCTAGGCTTGGGAGCCAGGGCATACGGGGTAAATACCGTTGTCCCATCCCAGGATTCCAGAGGACATGGAGTGACATTAACATTCTTAGCATAGTCACTCCCAACGATGCGGTGTATTATTTATTGACAGCAAACAGTAAAATAAATTACAGTTGCGTGACTACGGAGCGGTAATTGTTCACGTAAGTTGCATGATCGGACCGGAATCTCTGAGGTTGCAGAAGTTCAAATTTTAGTTGCTCTTCTAGATGAAGTTTATGTAAAAGATATGCATTTTGTAATTTTTTTTTTAATATTTTTGGTACAAAGGCCTTGGAAATTGTCGTAAGTGATAAACTATGATACATTTAGTTTAACTCAAGTTTTCGTTAACATTTTAGGACAGTTTTTCTTAATTCCGAAAACTTTCCTTGGAGCTACTGCGAATTGTCCTTGTGCATTTTTCTAACAATGTTTTTCCTAAAAAAAGATTTTTTTATACAATTTCTGGAGCTTTAGGTTAAAGTTGATAAAACTTTTTTTCACAAAACTTGAAGAAAATTTAGAAAATATAAAAAAAAATCTTTTGAAAAATTTTGGATTTTTTTTTAATTTTTCCACAAATTTTAAAACTTTTCTTAAAAAAAAATAACAAAATTCTAGAAATGCTCCGTTAGAATAATTCCTTCTTTCAATGTTCCATTTGAATATTCCTTTAAATTTACATGACAATTTAGTGACAATACAGTGACTTGGTAAAATGTAAACTTACTGAAAATATTAATGAAAGCATCGTTGAGCACTTCTCGAAAATTCCGAAAATTTTCAGGAATAATCCCTAAAAATACTAATAATTGTCTTGGGCATTTCAAGTACTTTTTTCCTTGCAATTTGTACAAAAAAACACAATTCTTTCTAAGCATCTTAGAATTTTTCGTAGAAATACACAAAGTTTAGCTTTTTTTGAGAAAATATAAAGATTCCCAGAAAAAAAATGTTAAACTTTTTTTCTAAAATTCCACAAGCTATTCAAAAAATCTCATTAAATTTCTGTGAATGCTCCATTAAAACATTTTTTTTTGACGCGCCATTAGAATATTTACTAAATATTGCATGGAAGTTTTGTGATATACAATGGCTTGGTAAAATGAAAACTAACTGGAAATGTTATTGAATGCCTTGCTAGACACTAAGGTCTCCAGTTAGCCTAGTGGTTAAGGCTATGGATCGCCAATCCGGAGAGGGTGGGTTCAATTCCCGTTCCAGTTGGGAAAATTTTCTCGACTCCCTGGGCATAATGTATCATTGTACTTGCCAAACAATGTACAAATTCATGCAATGGCAGACAAAGAAAGCCCTTCAATTAATAACTGTGGAAGTGCTCAAAGAACACAAAGTTGAAGCGAGGAAGGCCAAGTCCCAGTGGGGACATCGAGCCATAAAGTAGTAGTAGTAGTAGCTTAACACTTCTCGAAAATTTCGAAAAGATAAGCAATAGACATGATGGGACACCCGTGGACGCTCGTTTTAGATCATAAATACGGCTTTTGAACTCTCAGATGATTTGATAAAGTCGTGAATTTAGATGTTTTGGATCTCAACTCTGCGATGAGACAGACCATATTGAAGGATTACTGAAAGACAACGAACACTCCGACGAGGTGGGACACCCGTAGATTGATGTGATTTGGGATCTAAACCTTGCGATGGAACATTCATCTCAAATTATTAGGCATTATGAGTTATTTGAAAGGAACGAATCATTTTGTGGATACGCTTTGGAAATTTTCTCACTTTTGATGAAAATTTTTAGATTTTCCTCGACAATTGTGAAAATAAAATTTTGTAAAAATTGCCATGGAAATTGTGCAGTATTTCAATTCTGAATTTCCATTAGAAATTTTGGAAAATTTTCCAAAGAATTTCTGAAAAATGTTCCTTGGAACGTCGAGGATTTTTTTTTTCATATTTAGGACTATTTTGTTAGAAACTCTATATTTTTTGAAGTTATGGACTACCCTTGGAAAATCTGTAAGTATCACTTGAAAATTATAGGAATTTACCTTGAATATTGTGAGTAGTTTTCTTGAAAACTCTGAACATTTGTTTTAATTTCCTCGGAGGAACTATACTATCATTGATCAGTGTTTCGTATTTGGTTTTACCAATTTTATATAAGATTGGGACACCCATGGATGTTTGTTTTAAAACATTTAAAAGCTACTCAAATAAAGCATTTTGGGTCTCAAGTTAACGGTGGGACAGTGTTAATATCAGGCTGTATTAGAGGACTACTAAAAGAGAACGGACGAGTGTCTCTACGGGTGTCCCATCCATAGTTTGAAGTGTTTGTAATCTACGCCTGTCACACTCACTTCAGATTGTTTACCATTAGGGAACCGCTGCTCATATAATGGATGGAGTTCTTGCATAATAGTAAGCTACATGTGTTTTTTTTTCTTTTTGAGAAGACATCTGTATAGTGAGACACTCGTGAATGTTAGTTTTATGGAACATGCGTAACTGCTTCAAATGGGACACCCACAGAAATCACAAAGCGCTGGGAGGTACACTCAAATTCAGTTGCATTCTTACACGCTGCGATCATTTGAAGATTAGTACGCGATAAGATATCCATGGTCACATCTACGTAAGCATGTGGGCGTCCCACCGCATACATAGTTTTGAATTCGATCAGTAATGTTCACCAAACTTGTGAATTTGTATCATTGCTTCAATGCTATGGTTTTATTTACAGGAACTTCTGCTACATTTGTCTGCCAATAGTTGTCTCATCAGTGTCTCTGGATGTCCCACCAGTGCAATATTGATGAAACTTTCCAGAAAATATACAAACCAGTCCGATTTCAATCTCTTTTTTCGTAAGTCAAATCCATCTGTCCGACCATATTAACACAAACACGCATCTCGCTCAGCTGAATGCATTTCTTCCTGCGGGCATCACCGCCGTGCCGCCAGGATTGATCCAATAAATCTCACTCCACAATGTTGTGGCGGTGCGTGGCGGCGGCGGCGGCTGCGTTGCATCATAATTAATCGCTGCAATATGTCATGCTCTCTGTCTTGCACCGCGCGAGCGGTGCATCATATAAGAGCAAACTTTCCTCCTCATCGAGGGGTAGCATAAGCCTATATGTACATATACTATGTTGATGCTGAAGTTGAGACGGTTGATGGTCATCATAAATGCGCGCGACGAGCATTTATGTAAGCTTATTGACAGTTGGGACAGGCCGTGATTGATGGATCAGACACCACTACGATGAGGGGTTTGATCGCGTTCATGATCGCTTTTTTTTCGTTTGTTATGTGGTGGAAATTTATAAACTTGAGGATTGCCATTTCACCGGCTAGATTCCTCGTCCTGAAACTGGGACCTGGGATCGAATTCCACTCTCTACCAAACTCAAAATCTGTGAAAAAGGGAATTCTTGTTCTTATGAAATGGAGATGGGTTTTGATAAAAACTAGCGCAGGGCAAAAAAAATCTAATAAAAAATAGAAAATAAAATAAAAAAGAATAAAAAAAAAGAAGAAGGTTCCTTTTATCATTTAAATTTTTCGTAGAATTCCAGTCGCATATTCATATGACCGTTGTACTGACGTAAGTACAGTATGTTCAAAAACCTACCGTTTGTCAGGAAAAAAAAAATAAAAAAAGAATAATATTTAAAAAAAATGGAAATGACAAAAATATAAAAAAAATGAAAAAAAAGGATCTTCCAAGCTTTTCAATGTTTTGAAGTATTTCTTACTCGTTTTCATACATTCGTTGTTGTACTGACGTTGGGCTTAAGTTTTTAAATGTCTATCGTTTGTTAGAACAAATTTAAAAAAAATGAAAAAAAGGAAAAAATATAAAAAAAATATTCTTTTGGCTTTTAAACTTTTTAACTCATGGACTTATTTATTAACTCCTGTTTTCATACAACGAACCATAGTTCTGACGTACGTCCAGAGTGCTCACCAATCGGCCAATTGTAAGACAAATAATCTTAAAAAAAAATAAGAAAAACCACATTTTTAAATAGAAATGCTCTTTTATCTTTTTATTATTTTGAAAAAATTCGCTCGTATTTCTTGCTGTAGCATTGACGTAAGTACAAAGTGCTCAAACGTTGAACAGGGTTAGGCAACAAACTAGTAATAAATGCAAATATAATAAATAAAATAATATTTTTCTTTTTTTTTTTTTTTTAAGAATTTCACTCGCGTTTTTATACGACCATTTAACCAACACTGACGTAGGTCCAAAGTGTTCACAAAGGCTGGCCATTTGTCATTCATCGATCGTGTCGCGTTCAGAATCGCAACCAGGTTAAACGATCCATCGTCATCCATTTCTTTCGATTAATCAAAACTCATTCGTACGCTTATTTATGTGCCCATTGTGTCCCGTATGTCGGTGAGTATTTGCTGTTGCTCAGTCGCTCGATGACAATGGCGCATGCCAACCGATCTGACCCAGATTTTCCGGATAGGAATCTGTCCATCGACTGGAACCGTACTACTGCGCTGCGCTAATGTGTGCCATAAGTACTGACCACCGTCAGTAGTCACCGCCACCGCCACAATATGTGTCTCCCCACCCCTTGGATTCGAAACAATGCGGAATGCGGAACAATGAACTTTCCATTGCGAGTGCCACCAAAGCGCGAACGCACTCGCAATTTAATTGAATGATGGTTTGTCATCATTCCGCCGCATTGCCGTGACCCGTGATTGGGGCCCTTTGCGAAGGGAAAGTCCCCGTCAAGCTTCAAGCTCCGTAATTTCTTGTGGAGAAACAACTATTCTCTGCTTTGGAAGAAGGAAGTGCAATTTGTGGCGTTCTCGATTGAGCTGCCTTAAGTAGGAAGATGATTGCCGGGCCCACTCGTATCTCGAGTGAAGAATTCTAGTTCAATGACCAAATGGAACCGGCGAGCTAGCTTACAGGCCATGTAGTTTCACGCCTCCAGCTTTTTATCAATTATCTATGAAGGAAATGCGTTACCAAATAACTCTGTCATGTTTCTGCGCCGAGATATTTGCAAGTGCAAGCTGTGAAACCTGGTCTGGTTTGAAACGAAACCGGTTCGCAGAAGCTTGGAAAAGATTCTCGAAATGTGTAGACCATGGGGGTTCTGAATAGTTTCCAGATTTACGTCGGAGTAAACAAACGAATTGAACAGAGTGGGTTCGAAAAACACGTGCGCAAAAAACACAAAATATCTGTTATTTTTTTTTCACTTGAGTGAATTCACGAGCAATAGCAATAATAGTAAGAAACGAGCTCACCAATTCATCCGTCGGTAGCTACTATAGTTAACTATAGTTAATTTTCTCTTTTTGTCTGTTCCGTATTCTTCTTTCATTTATTTGTTTTTGATTTCAGTCTAAATAGACACAGTATTCAGAAATAAACTTTCTTCCGGATACATTTTTTATGATATTTTCCATAAAAGTGTAACGAAATATGTTTGTCAAAAATATTCGCCTGCTTTAGTATGTCATCCCTTAACTGAGTTGATGGTAGTCCAAAATAGTATCCCGAATTATTTCAGAGTAGACGAACGATGTGAACAGAATTTGGCTGTGCAGAATTTACGAAAAATAGTAAAAATAGCATGGAACGAGCTCACCAATTCATCCGACAGTAGTTCATCTTGGTTTTAGTTTATTTAGTATAGAGGATTTTTTTTTATTATCGTACAAATCAAGCCGAAGGGTCTCAGAATTTCATGGAACTTTTTCCACTGGCAGGATATATGAACAAAAAAAAATGAGAAACATTCAGGGTTACCTATTTTCCCGGAAAACTCTGATGGATTTTTTTGTTTTCCTCTGACACCACTCACTTTGAAAAATCATAACTCAAGAACAAAGCATCATAGAAACAAGTTTTTTTTTTAGAAAATGAAAGCAAATTTTCTCAGAAATCAAAAAAAAAAATATGCACTGGAAAAAGTTTTCCACCAAATTTTCCACAGTTGAGAAAACTCGTAAAGAAAAGTCGGAAAAACAATGCCCGAACTCGTGGAAAATTTTCGAAAAAATATTTTTGAGAAGGTTGTTTCATAAGCTTTGATCGCTGAAAGTTTTGGAATGCACTTTTCTTTTCGTTTTTAAGTTATGGCCAATTTTGTTGAAAAATGTCCAAATGTGTCATATAAGCCTATTCTTTGAAAAATCATGACAAAGTTTTTTAGTTAAAATGAAAGCAAATTTTCTCAGGAATCAAAAAAAAAAATGAAGTGGAAAAAGTTTTCCATAAAATTTTCCACCGTTCAGAAAATTCATAAGGAAAAGTTAAAAAAAATATGCCCGAATTCGTGGAAAATTTTCAAAAAAAAATATTTTTGAGAAGGTGATTTCATAAAGAGGAATTCCGGAGAATTCCTGGGAGGAATTCCGGAGAATTCCTGGGAGGAATTCCGGAGAATTCCTGGGAGGAATTCCGGAGAATTCCTGGGAGGAATTCCGGAGAATTCCTGGGAGGAATTCCGGAGAATTCCTGGGAGGAATTCCGGAGAATTCCTGGGAGGAATTCCGGAGAATTCCTGGGAGGAATTCCGGAGAATTCCTGGGAGGAATTCCGGAGAATTCCTGGGAGGAATTCCGGAGAATTCCTGGGAGGAATTCCAGAGAATTCCTGGGAGGAATTCCGGAGAATTCCTGGGAGGAATTCCGGAGAATTCCTGGGAGGAATTCCGGAGAATTCCTGGGAGGAATTCCGGAGAATTCCTGGGAGGAATTCCGGAGAATTCCTGGGAGGAATTCCGGAGAGTTCCTGGGAGGAATTCCAGAGAATTCCTGGGAGGAATTCCGGAGAATTCCTGAGAGAATTCCGAAGAATTCCTGAGAGGAATTCCGGAGAATTCCTGGGACGAATTCCGGAGAGTTCCTAGGAGGAATTCCGGAGAATTCTTGAGAGGAATTCCGGAGAATTCCTGTGAAGAATTCCGGAGAATTCCTGAGAGAAATTCCGGAGAATTCCTGAGAGGAATTCCGGAGAATTCCTGAGAGGAATTTCGGAGAATTCCTGAGAGGAATTTCGGAGAATTCCTGAGAGGAATTCCGGAGAATTCCTGGAAGGAATTCCGGAGAATTCCTGCAAGGAATTCCGGAGAATTCCTGGAAGGAATTCCGGAGAATTCCTGCAAGGAATTCCGGAGAATTCCTGCAAGGAATTCCGGAGAATTCCTGCAAGGAATGCCGGAGAATTCCTGCAAGGAATTCCGGAGAATTCCTGCAAGGAATTCCGGAGAATTCCTGCAAGGAATTCCGGAGAATTCCTGCAAGGAATTCCGGAGAATTCCTGCAAGGAATTCCGGAGAATTCCTGCAAGGAATTCCGGAGAATTCCTGCAAGGAATTCCGGAGAATTCCTGCAAGGAATTCCGGAGAATTCCTGCAAGGAATTCCGGAGAATTCCTGCAAGGAATTCCGGAGAATTCCTGCAAGGAATTCCGGAGAATTCCTGGGAGGAATTCCGGAGAATTCCTGGGAGGAAATCCGGAGAATTCCTGGGAGGAATTCCGGAGAATTCCTGGGAGGAATTCCGGAGAATTCCTGGGAGGAATTCCGGAGAATTCCTGGGAGGAATTCCGGAGAATTCCTGGGAGGAATTCCGGAGAATTCCTGGGAGGAATTCCGGAGAATTCCTGGGAGGAATTCCGGAGAATTCCTGGGAGGAATTCCGGAGAATTCCTGGGAGGAATTCCGGAGAATTCCTGGGAGGAATTCCGGAGAATTCCTGGGAGGAATTCCGGAGAATTCCTGGGAGGAATTCCGGAGAATTCCTGGGAGGAATTCCGGAGAATTCCTGGGAGGAATTCCGGAGAATTCCTGGGAGGAATTCCGGAGAATTCCTGGGAGGAATTCCGGAGAATTCCTGAGAGGAATTCCGAAGAATTCCTGAGAGGAATTCCGAAGAATTCCTGAGAGGAATTCCGGAGAATTCGTTTGAGGATTTCAAGATAAGAATTCCTGAGAAAATTTCAAGATAAGAATTCCTGAGAGGTGTTCCGGAGAATTCCTCAGAGGAATTCCGGAGAATTCCTGAGAAGAATACCGGAGAATTTCTGACAGAAATTTCGGAGAATTTCTGAGAAAAATTTTATAGAATTCCTGAGAGGAATTCCGAAGAATTCCTGAGAGTAATTCCGAAGAATTCCTGATAGGAATGCCGAAGAATTCCTGAGAGGAATTCCGAAGAATTCCTGAGAGGAATTCCGAAGAATTCCTGAGAGGAATTCCGAAGAATTCCTGAGAGGAATTCCGGAGCATTCGTTTGAGGATTTCAAGATAAGAATTTCTGAGAATATTTCAAGATACACCCTAAAACAAAACAACACAGGCTTGTGTACAATGTACACAGGCTTGTGTACAATGTACACAGATTTGTGTACTACTAGATCAGCCTCCACCCCTGTGTCAAATGTACACAGTCACTTTTCTGGCTCTAGCGCGGGTATGGGAGCAAAGTTCATAACTAATTTTCTCTGAACGATGACATGCATTATCAGGAATCGATCAATGCAAAAATAATTGCTAATTTTGTTTTCATGCCAGCGCTGGAGCCGGAAAAGTATCTGTGTACATTTGACACAGCGGTGAGGCTGATCTAGTAGTACACAAATCTGTGTAACTTCTGTAACCGTGTAAGAATTCCTGAGAGGTGTTCCGGAGAATTCCTCAGAGGAATTCCGGAGAATTCCTGAGAAGAATACCGGAGAATTTCTGACAGAAATTTCGGAGAATTCCTGAGAAAAATTTTATAGAATTCCTGAGAGGAATTTCGGAGAATTCCTGAGAGGTATTCCGGAGAATTCTTGAGAGGAACTCCGGAGAATTCCGGAGAATCCCTGAGAGGAGTTCTGGAGAATCCCTGAGAGGAATTCCGGAGAATTCCTGAGAGGAATTCCGGCGAATTCCAGAGAGGAATTCCGGAGAATTCCTGGGAGGAATTCTGGAGAATTACTGAGAGGAATTCTGTAGAATTCCTCAGAGGAATTCTGGAGAATCGATAGTGAGATGAAAATGAAACGGAAGTGAATCAAACGTGTACCTTAAATTAACTGAGACTATTCGAGAGTTCTGCATGAGCTGAGAGTGAGTCGACAGTGAGTGAGCCGTGAGAGAATCTAGAACGGTGGATGAGTCGTAGAAGACCCCATGCATGCGATTCATATGAATGAGTCGTGAGTGATTTGGGAATAAGTGAAATGTGAGTTAGCCGAAAATTGTTCAAGTGAGTTGAGAGTTTCAGCATGGTCAGGTCATGCATAGAATAATACGAGAATAGTGTTAAAGCGAGCGAAATGAATGAGAGTAGCAGATAAGGAGCAAGTTGAGTTTGAAGTGAGTCAAGCACTTGGTGGTAGTAGGACGAGAATTGTTTGAAGGATTTAATAAAATTGAGCTGTATAAGTGAGTCGCAACTTAAGTGAGCGAGTAGAAAGTGAAGCAGTGTGTCGCCAATATTGATAACAGCCCAATCGAGTATATGTCAAGCTGAGAGTGAAGTGAAAGTGAGCTGAGACATTTATTAAGGTCGATGGTGAAAAATGAGGAGAGCGGACTAAAATTAGTCGTAGGTAAATCGAGAGTGCATCGATAATGAATCGAAAGTGAATCAAGCATGAACCTCAGATGAACTGAGAGTATTTGAGAGTCTTGTGTGAGCCGAGAATGAGTGAGCCGAAAGAGAATCAAAATTGTACGATGAGTCGTGGAAGATACATGTGAATGAATCGTCAGTGATTTGGGAACAAGTGAGGTGTGAGTTAGCCGAGAAATATATTAGAGTGAGTAGGGTTTCAGAATGACCAGAGAATAATGCAAAAGTGAGCGAAATTAAAGAGAGTAGGAGAAAGAGGTCAAGTCGAGTGGGAATAGAGTCGAGTATTTGGCGGGAGAAAGTCGAGAACAGTTTGAAACATTTATTGAAATTGAGCTAAATTTTGTGAAAATTCAGTCGCAAGTAAGCGAGCAGAAAGTGGATCAATAGTATGTCGACAATTGATCACAGCCTAATCGAAGGTAATTCAATCAGGAACCAAAACTGAATCTATACCATTCGAAAATTAATCCCAAAGTTTAAAGTGACTTAAGAGTGAGTCAGACGAGAGTCGTTTAAGAACCCATTGATATGAATGAGTTGAGATTATTCCGGGAGTAATGTGGAAACGAGTGAGACGTGAGCTGGCCAAGAATCATTCAAGTGAGTAGGGAGTTTCAGAATGGTCAGATCATGAATAGAATAATACGAGAATAGTGGAAAAGTGAGCGAAATGAATGAGCGTAGGATACCTACTTGCACAGATTTATACTCACTTACTTCTATCTCAGTTCAGAAGCATGCTATTAAAACACGGTGTCTTAAGAGCTTTTAGATTGTAGTTCTATCTAAAAGTTTGCCGAATAAAGTAAAGGTCGCACACGCATACCAAAGACGTGAGAAAGCTGTGAGCACAAGGTGAGTATAAATTACACTAATTCTACTCACCTCGTGCTCACAGGTCTCTCACGACTTTTAGATTAAACTGCAATACAAAAGCCTTCCAAACATCGTTTTTTGATAGCATGGATTGAGATAGAAGCAAGTGAGTACTCCCAAGACTGACAAAAGTGAATCTATTACATTTTTAAGTGAATTTCAAAGTTTCAATTGAACTGAAAATGAGTCAGCCAAGAGTCGTGGACGAATACATGAATGAGTTGAGATTATACTGGAAGTGATATTGAAACAAATGAGATGTGAGTTAGTAGAGAAATAATGAAGCGAGTAAAAAATTGTGAAAAGTGAGAGTGAAAAATGCGAGTAGCGGAAAAAAGTTCAAGTCAAGATGGAAGTAAGCGAGAATGTGTCGGAAACTGAGCGGCAGAAAAGGTGGAAAAGGTGAGACGAGAATAAATTGGAAGAAATTAGATAGTGTTGGAGTTCGGAAATGAATCGTGAATCGTGAAAGTAAGTGAGTGAACCAAGTGAGAATTAAGATTATCTCAACAGTAAGCCAAAAGCAGACTGAACATAAATCGAATACCAATGTTAAAAGTAAGATAAAACTCTTACTTAATTGAAACTCAGTCAAAAATACGTCAATAATAAGCAATGTAAAAGTGAATTATAAATTATAATTATAAATCAACAAAGCTAAATAGTAAGTGTGTATACATAGAACCGATAATGAGTCAAGAGTGAATCGGAAGTGATCAAGTGATCTGAATCGAAAGTGACCTGATAGAATCGAAAATAAGTCATGAATACCGGGAAATTGTTACTCACAACGATTGGGATAATGAAAGTGAGTCGAAGGTGAGTCAAACGCAAGTGAATCGAGGATTAATTTATGAGGAATCATTAGTGATTGTTTCTGTCGAGAGCGAGTGAGTTAAAAGTGAGTGAGGCCGTTTAGAATTGTTGGATTCATCTTCTCACGTGACTGAGTCGGTAGTGAGCAGAAGGCGTATCAAGAAGCAAGTGGATATGAGTCAAAAAGGAAACGGAAGTGAGTCGTGTGAATTTGAAAATTATGCGAGATGGTGAATGCGCTGAGAACTGTTAATGAAAACGCGAGAAAGTCAACAATAGGACTGAACCGACAGTAGTCATACATTTCGTTCACAGTGAATCGAGAATGTATTGAGTCTGAATGGATTGAATGGATGAGTCTGGAGTGATAAAAGAAGT
Organism: Aedes albopictus; assembly: GCF_035046485.1. NCBI lineage: Eukaryota > Metazoa > Arthropoda > Insecta > Diptera > Culicidae > Aedes > Aedes albopictus. The sequence continues at coordinate 31,152,208 of NC_085136.1, forward strand.
TGATCAAAGGTGAACTAAAAATGTTCGCGTTTGAGGTGAAAATAATCAAATTATTTATCGTGAGAGTCCAAAGTAAATCCAAAAATGAATCGAGCGTGATTAATACCCTAAAATTATCAATCAAAAGAGAGTAGAATATAGAAATAACTGAAAAAAGTTGATGCGTTAACCAAGGAATATAAAAGTGAGCAGAGTATGAGACAAAAGTTATCGAGAGTGAGTCGATAGTCAATGAGTTCTGAGCTATTCGACCAAGCAATCAAACATTTGAGAATAATTTCATTTCTACTGGACGTAATTTATTGAGAAATTGTATTGAGTTCATTTGAGCTGGAAAGGACATAACAGATTGCCGAAAATTCCAGAAACGTGAATTGATTTGGTGAGCTCGTTCCATACTATTGTTTATGTGTGTTTCTTCTGATTATTCTTGTTCAAAGTAATCAAAAAGAAATTCCAGACAGTTTTTTGCTTGAATTAACAGTTTGATATTGGTAAGTCGCCGCAATGATCCATTAGGAATTGGTGAGCTCGTTCCACACTAGTATTATAATTTTTATTATACCATTTTCAGGGTTGAAAATGCAGAATATGAACTCTAGGTTTTAATATGGTGTTCAAGTCTGAAATTTAGTTTCGAAACAACTGTAACAAAACCTTATTTGAGTTAGTAATGCTACTTGGAGTAGCTTAGCTTTTTTAAAGAATTCATCTTGATTGATGATTGATCTTGCCACTTCTAGAATTTCCACAGCCAGTGCTAAATCTGTGTCCCACCTTTTCACCTTGCTCTAGAAATTTATGCTTCTGTTGCAAAAATTGAAGGTTCCACCGTCTGTCTGCACGCCAATCCAGCTCATAAAATATGTATCGGAAATCGAAAACGCAAGCGTAGGCCTGTCTGTCTGTCTGTCGGCTGTCGCCTGGTCGGTGATGACCTTCGCCATTTCTCGGGAATCGCGTGCGCGCCCGGTAGCTGCGACAACACTACTGAATCGTCAATTTGAGATTCGTTGATATGGAGCATGGACTCAGACGAGAGGAGGTTGTTGGTTTGACCTCATTGTTTTACAACTCCTGGTCGCTACCGTGGCTCTGGACCCGAGAGAGAATCGTCCCCACTTGGAAACTACGCAGTTAATTAAGCGATATCTCGATGATTTAATTTCAGATGGTACTATGATGCTGCGGTGTGTTCGCGGGAATGATCGCTGACAACTTGTACCGTTCCCACGCGTGCGTACTCGAATCGTGAAACATGTGGGGTGACACGGAGACGGTGTTTAGCATATTTTGGAGGACGCACTCTTTTCCTCTGCTAATTTATGTTGTTCAATTGTTTTAATTCGTAATTTTGATGCAGCTACTAACTTGTTTCCTTCTTTTTCTCTTTTCAGGTAATTGTTCACACTACAGACTACAAAAAACGCCCATTTATAAGGTAAATTACTCGAATTTCTCATAGAGTAACTTTGGATGTGTGCGTTGCGACGCCGGCTGTGATTCCCAGAAGACGTCGGTTCAACTCCAGGTGGCAGACTTTTTTTTTAATCTGTTTTTTAATCGAATTCTCTCTACTAATGTTCCTAATCATAGTCACATGGTACCTTAACAAGCATCTTTCCATGTTTCCACCCTGCATTTCAATGATCTACGCGGGTGATCCTCATCAATGGAAGGGAAAACGATCCTCCACAGCTTCCAGCTTGTAGTCGATCGCACTCCAGCTGTACGGTCATTAAACACGTACCGGAGAGTGCAAACAAACATTTGAATTGTTTTGGCGTCACCGGTCGTCGTAGCCACAGTTCACCACGTACAGAGATCAGTTACTTCTCCGTGGCGGTCGGTTGGTTAGATGGTTAGTTGTGGCAGATGTTTACAGTAGCAGTGCACAACTCGATCGTTCCCAATGAGAGGCGGCATTGGGGAAGGAAACATATTTGTATATCCATCATCGGAATCGGCTCCCGATTGAGAAGATATGCCAAGACATTAACTTGAAGAATTTTGAAGGCATGGTGAGAAAATCCCGCCTGGAAAACTAAAGAATCTCGCCTTGAATTCTATCTGAGAATTTGACGTTTTCCCGCCTAGATTTTGAGAGAATCATTTTTCGATACTAACAGAATCAAGCCTGGGATTCTGAGAGATTCACTTTCTGGTTCTGGAAGAATCCCGCCTAGAATTTGGAAGAATCTCGCCTGTGATTATGCTTTGAAATTTGGGAGAAATCTGCGTGAATTCTGAGAGAATTCAAATTTTCAGAGAATCCTGCCTGGAAGTCTGAGAGAATCACTTTATGATTGCGAAAGAATCCCGCCTAGAATGTCGAAGAATCTCGCCTGTGATTTTGCTTTGGGAGAAATCCATCTGTGTTTTTGAAGAAATCTAATGTCCAGAGAATTCTGCCTGGGGTTTTGAAAGAATCAATTTCTGGTTCGGAACGAATCCCGCCTAGAATGTCGAAAAATCTCGCCTGTGATTGTGCTTCAAAATTTGGGAGAAATCCGCCTGAACTCCGAGAGAAATCGAATGTTCAGAGAGTCCTGTCTAGGATTCTGAAAGAATCACTTACTAGTTCTGAATAAATCCCGCCTTGAAGATCCCGCGTCGAAGAATCTTGCCTATAATCGTGATTTGAAATTTGGAAGCAATGCTCTAAAATTTTGGAAAAAAAAATCGCCTGAACTCTGAGAAAATTGAATGTTTAGAGAGTCCTGTCTGAGATTCTAAAAGAATCTGAAAGAATCCCGCCTAGAATGTCGAAGAATCTCGCCTGTCATTGTACTCTATAAAAAAAATCGCCTGCACTCTGAGAAAATTCGAATGTTTAGAGAATCCTGCCTGGGATTCTGAGAGAATCAATTTCTGATTCTGAAAGAATCCCGCCTAGAATGTCGAAGAATCTCGCCTGTGATTGTGCTTTGAAATTTGGGCCAAATCCGCTCGAACGAAAAAAAGATATGTTTAGAGAATCCTGCCTAGGATTCTGGGCGAATTATTGCCTGGATTAGAAAAAATCCCGTCTAGAATGTCGAAGAATCTCGCCTGTGATTGCGCCTGCATTCTTAGAGAAATAGATTGTTCAGGGAATCCTTTCTTGGATTCTGAGTGAATCATTTTCTGATTCTGAATGAATCCCGCCTACAATTTTGAAGAATAATAAATGTGCTTTGAAATTTGACAGAAATCCGCCTGAACTCTGGCAGAAAGCGAATGTTCAGAGAGTAGTCCTGTCTAAGATTCTAAGAGAATTACTTTCTGATTCTGAAAGAATCCCGCCTAGAATGTCGAAAAATCTCGCCTGTCATTGTGCTGTAAAATTTTGAAAAAATAAATCGCCTGAACTCTGAGAAAATACGAATGTTTAGAGAATCCTGCCTGGGATTCTGAGAGAATAACTTTCTAGTTCTGTAAGAATCCCGCCAATAATCTCGAAGAATCTCGCCTTTGATTGTGCTTTGAAATTATGGAGAAACCCGCCCTTATTATGAGAGAAATCGAATGGTTAGAGAATCCTGCCAGGTATTCTGAGCGAATCACTTTCTGATTCTGAAAGAATCCCGCCTGGAATGTCGAAGAAATCTCGCCTGTGATTGTGCTTTGAAATTTGTGAGAAATCCGCCTAAGTTCTAATCGAAATCGAATGTTTAGAGAGTCCTACCTGGGATTCTGTGAAATTCACGTTCCGATTCTGTTAAAAATCCCGCCTAGAATGTCTAAGAATCTCGCCTGAGATTGTGCTTTGAAATTTGGGAGAAATCCTTCTGCATTCTTTAAGAAATAGATCGTTCAGGGAATCCTGCCTGGGATTCTGAGAAAATCACTTTCTGATTCTGAATGAATCCCGCCTACAATGTTGAAGAATCTCGCCTGTGATTGTGCTTTGAAATTTGATAGGAATCTGTCTGAACTATGAGAGAAATCGAATGTTCAGAGAGTCCTGTCTGGGATTCTCATAGAATCACTTACTGATTCTGAATGAATCCCGCCTTGATCTCGCGTCGAAGAATCTTACCCATAATCGTGATTTGAAATTTGGAAGCAACTCACCTGAACTCTGAAAAAATGGAATGCTTTGAAAATGCTGCCTGGGATGTTGAGAGAACCACTTTCTGATTCTGAAAGAATTTCGCCTATAATCTCGAAGAATCTCGCCTTTGATTGTGCTTTGAAATTATGAAGAAACCCGCCCTTATTCTGAGAGAAATTGAATGCTTAGAGAATCCTGCCTGGTATTCTGAGCGAATCACTTTCTGATTCTGATAGAATCCCGCCTAGAATGTCGAAGAATCTTGCCTGTGATTGTGCTTTAAAAATCCCGCCTATATTCTAAGTAATTCTCGTCCGACATTCAGTAAACATTCTTCCTTGGATTCTAAGAGCATCCCGTCTAGGATTCTCGTTTTAGATGGCTAATAGACTTAAGAAAGCCTCTAGGACTATCATAAAACCGAAGCAAAACTGTTTTAGCTTTATCATGGATCTACAAAACTGTTGGATAGATCTAAGCTGTTACTTGGATAAGGTGTTCCTCCGAATGGTCACTAGTTTTGCTCATAGTTAGATCTCTTCCCGAGCAACAATTTAAAGTCCATTTAGTTTTGAGGAGGTTCTGAGAACCACCTTAAAGCCAAAATGATTACATTTTTGCTTTATTAAATTGTTAGGGACTTCCTCGGATCAATTAGACTTGAAAGCGTAACTTGGGTATACTTCTAGAAGTTTTTGGATAACCTTGCAGCATTCTGAAACGTCTTCGCAGTCGGGAATACATTCCAGTACCTCAAAGTAACAAGTCATGCAGCTGCCCATTCATCTCTTCTAGCGATTCTGATGACGACTCCCTCCCCATATGACGAAGGGGTTCGACCGAGATACCGGCCTTGGAAGTTGTGGAAGAGGAACAAGAGGAGAAGCGCAGCAGGAAGATCTATTTTTGCGATATGGTCGGTGTTGCAAAAAAAAAAACAGAACAGAAAAACTCGCAAACGGCCGAGAATGGAATGTTGGGCTGGGTTGGAACTGTGAGGCCTGTCTCTCTCTGTTCCTCTCTTGGTCTCTAACTCACTTCCATGCGCGGAGGAATGTGTATGCAGAATGCATGCGTGCAGCAGGCAGAACGTGGCGGTTTTGAGTCATGTGGCATCTGCGGGGTAAAGAGATCAATCTACCTAAAGGGCGTAAAATTACGGAACGATGTAGAACTACTTTCAATTAAAAACAAAGTCGAATAAAAAAGGATACAGTGTATTGTATTATTACAATACAGTGTACTGTATTATTACAATACAGTGCATTGTAATAATACAATACAGTGTATTGTATTATTACAATACAGTGTATTGTATTATTACAATACAGATTATTGCTACCATATCAAAAACATCAAAACAACTATAAGACATATGACGATTCACCATTTGATGTATCGTCATCGATACATTCATGTTATTGTTTGAACGATCTTTTAATGCATGTATTATAATACTACCATACAGTAACAATATAATCAATTGTTGGCAATAGAACTTATTGTTGCAAAATTGTATGTATCTCAACTGTATGAGAATCTCACCGGGCAGACTGTTCGTTTTTCGCACGATCTTACTACCTTTCTGCTACTCGAGAAATTCTAACAGCAGCAGTCTGAAGATCATGTGTTCATGAGGAGAGAACATTATAGGTGAAGGCTTTTTTTCGCTTGTTTTTTTCTAGCCGGCTTGCAAACTGGCTCGTGTTGTTTGAAGTGGTCAGTGCGTGAATAATTACCGGGTAGGAGTCAGTTTTCGACCTCACGCAAAGTTTTTGCCGCATTTTGGGGCGAGCTGTTGTTTGTGGAGTGACGACCACAGCCCAGATTTACGATGTGTTGCTTCCGCGTGCAACGTTTTGTGGTTTGGTTAAGTTTGGATATGTTGACCTAAAATTTTTGCCGCGTTTCCTGAAAACTGGAACCTTCAAAAAACAAGTGAGACGGGCTTTTCCAAATTCTGGTCTAATCAGAATTCTCAGATCGAGCATTTAACTGGATTTGTAAGATCTGCTATCGAAAGACCTTCAGTTTTTGCCAATAATTCACCACAAATTTGAAAAAAAAACGTAACTACAAATAACTTCGCCAAAAAAATAAACGCTACATGTGTTCTGCCAAAATTATATGCTCTAGAGATACGATAGACATGTATCCTAGAATTTCGTCCTTATTCTGCTGCACGCACACCACATCTCATATTTACATTGAATTTAGAAGGGCTGCCCGAATAAAATGGTAATATACATCAAGCATACTGGGTACGATTTTCTTATCATAAAATGGATTTTACATCGATGATACGACAAATCATATTGTTGATGGTAGTTATCGGTTCATCGGTTGTATCATTTAAAAATGCCATATTTCTCAAGCAACAATTTTGCGGTATCATACGTGTTATATTCACTTTATCGTCCGCTTTGTGATTCGGCGAATAATGAAAACAAAACGGAAATATTTTTTCTAGTATGCTTTAAATCCAAAAAAAGTGCATATGTACCTGCGGGTCGGACGCTGTCAAGTTTGCTACGATTTTTACATATTTGGCGTTTTTATTTGTTGATAACTGGATTCGTAAGATCTGCTATCGAAAAACTTTCAACTTCTGCTCGAAATGCACCACACAGGTCGTTATAAACTGCCGAAATCTCTACGAAGAATCATACATCCATCAAAGTGTATGGTTTTTCTTATTACTAGTATCACCGTAAATTGGATTACAAATCGATGATTTGACAAATCATATTGATGAAGCAGTTATCATTTTGGGAGTGTTGATGTTAGACCAACTGGAATGTTAAGTATCGTTAATATTCAAAAATTGCATATTTCTCAAACTAAAATTTTGCAGAATGATACGTGTAATAATCACTGTATTATTAACTTGATGGCTCCGAAAAATAATAAATACAAAAGGAGGGATATTTTTCTAAATTTGTTCAACCTATAGGTTAAAGGTAAATCTCTTAGAGAACTTTCCGGACACTGTCAAGTTTGCTACGATAGTATAAATCGTTGTTTGCATCCGCGGCGTTTTTTATTTGTTGGTAACTCTTCGCGCGGTTTCCGCAAGCTGTAATTGAAAAGTTCTAAAGTAAAATGGAATAGGGTATCGCGCCACTTGGGCGGTGGCTTCTATATTCGTCTGTTTCCCACTATAACTCAGTCAATTTTGAGCCAATTGACTTGAAATGTTGTACACGGGTAGATACTATACCTATCTCATCGCATTCCAAAAATTGTGTCAATTGGTTCAAATTTGACTGAGTTATAGTGGGAAACAGGTGAATATAGAAGCCACTGCCCAAGTGGCGCGATTCCCTATTTGGAGTTATCGATTTCAGTTTGCTGTGGCAGCCAGTAAAGGTAAGCTTTCTACAAGACTTAAAAGTGTGTTTGCAAACTAAATGATAACGACAGCTGCTGGTATGAAAACAATAACCGTTAAGAGAGGCAGTTTTGATGACAAAGTGATTCTTGCTAGAGCAGAATGAAGTTATCACTGTAATCCCGAATAAAACCTTTTAATGGAACAATTATACAGGTTATCATATTTTTTACTATTCGTCGTATCCTAAACTCAAATCCATGATATTATGAATCATATAAATGATAGCAGTTATCATTTTCAAAACTTGAATGATACACCGAATGGGTTATTAAAAATCGTTAGCGTGGAAAATGTTTTTTTCTTGAACACATTTTTTGCGGAATGATCCACTCTGTTATTGTTGTATCATCGACTTATTATAATGAAAACAGAGCCAGAATATTTCGCCAAATTCGCTTTATTGACTTGGAAAAAAAAACACCTCTATGGATGTTTGACAGATTTAGTCAACTCCTTGAATGATAAGGGATGTCGTTGCTTACGATTCAGTTGTTAGTTTACATATACTCGACGAATCCAACGAAGATTAAGGAACCAGTTTGATTTCTGTCTGTTCGTTATTTACTCTCTAAATTTCGTTAAAAAATCGTCAAAACATGGTTTTTGATCGAAAGTTGGAAATGATGCGTGATGATCATTATTATTAGTATCATTAGTCGTATTATACTTGAACGGTATTAAATAATGTATTTTTTTCGATCTAAATCATTCAACCGCAATATTATTATTGCTATTATACTATTCTTGGTAACGAGCATATCATACGATGTTTGATTAAACAAAACGTATGGTGAAATGATAACTGTGTAAGTTATCATCGAGCTATGATAAAATTATCGCGGTTGAAAAAATTTAAATTATAACGACTCACGAAAAAATTAAAATTATAACGACTTTACGAATCATTAATCTTGAAAAGATAATGATACATTGAATAATATATTAATAATTTTGAAAAATAATATTCTCCATAAAATCAAAGACCAACACTATGTTCTAGATTTTTCCACTGTATACAAGAGTTAATAGTAGAAATAGAACGTCATCATTTTTGCTTATGTTGCTATCCTATTTAAACCTCTATTCCGGCACTTTTGACGAAAAAAGGCACAGACACATACTAAATGCTGGAACGCGTTTAATGCGAGGTTTAATACTACGTACTATAAAATCCACGAACTACGTAGGAACATCGACAACCACCGTTAAATTCCTAATTACTCAAGGAATTAAAAAAAACTGTGAAAGTAAACAACTATTCAATGAATGGTAGACCAATTTGACATAATTCGCCGAGATATCGCAGGGGTGTACGAATTTTTTTAAGGTCTGTAAAACAGATTTCATGAAATATTTCCCCTTTATTTTTATGATTGACTGTATCGTAAATTTTATCTTAAACTGATTATTTCATGTATGATTTCTAGGAATTTTTGTTCGAGAAAAAGGGCAGTTTTGAATGGTAACGATACTTAACAACCCATTCGGTCTATCATTAAAGCTTCGAAAATGATTAATGCAATCATTGATATGATTTCTGGTATCATCGATTTATAATCCAGTTTATGGTAGCATGAATTATTTGAAAATGATATTCTGTATAATAGTCATATACTACCGTTTTATTCGAGCACTGTATTATGAAAACTATTCCATGAATTGAATTTTTATAGACGGGATGTTATTTCGGTACCCAGAAGTACTTCCCTCATAATTGAAAATATTTTTTTATTCGGTTCGACTTTTGATCAAGTAGTAATTATTTGAGAAATATTTCTAGTGTAGTTTGAACATGAATGTTTACCGTAAGAACAATATACAAAACTTCATGTATGTGATTTGATGAACGGTTGACACAGACCGTAATGTAATTTAATCATAATTTATAGTTACCGTATGATTCAGAAAACTTCAACATTATGACATATAGTACATAAATCATTACATTTCCGAACAGTGGAGGCACCTCTACACTATTAAAACTTTGGAGCGAGCCACTTCTCCGAATAGCCCTAGAAACAGCAAAATACTATTTGCTGATCAGAATCTATCACTGCACTTAAAATTCAAAAATTGTAGCACCAGCAAGCGAAATACGATTATTATTCTGGTTAAAATATGTTTCCCCGTCCACTTCTGATGTTCAAGACGATTTAGAAAAAAAAGTCACTTTTCCTCCCTTCCTGATTTGGTTCTGCTTCTTTTCCAAAAAATTACATATTCCGCTGCCCAAGCAGCCCACGGTATCCTTCAGCCACACATATAATGAAGTCTGGGACATTGAAGCTCTATGTAAGTCAAAGCCTCACAGAGAACGTAACTTACAGAGAACGCGAAAAGAAATACAGAAGTGGCCCACTCAGTAAGGACCGTGCGAGGCAACGAGATACCCTCGGACACCACCAAAGCTTGATTCCCACCAAGGAAAAACTTAAAAAGTACACTCGCAGCTCAAACATAAAACAACGATACAGGTTATGGTGGGTTATAAATTTCAAACTTTTTGACGATCGTCAAAAGTAACGAGCTTTTAGCAGGTCGAGATCGATAATGCAGAAATATTGAAAAAAAAAACCAGTTTTGCGTCAATGATACACCAAATCATAAAAAAACAAGGATAAATCGATGAATAATTTAATAATCCAGCGAAATTTGTGTTCGAGAAAATGAACATTTTCACACCCTAATAAAAATGTATTATACACTGGTGATTAGGTGAATGATTGTACCTTTCCATGTATGATCAAAATGATAGCCCGAAAGGGTTGTTAAGCACGTTGTATCATATTTTTCTATTAGGGCATTGTAATAACCGCTCATTTCATTTGGGCAATAACGGTAAACCTTATTATAAAAACAATATACCTTTTGATCTACAAAATGGTTTTATCACTACGCGAGGACTTGATAATGCGAGTTCGTGCAGATGAAGTTATTTATCGTCAAGAACGATATGCGAATGATTCCACGGATGGTTTGCGATTATGCGGGTTAGAAGTGCGAAACAATAACACATGCTATCCTAGTTATTTGCCATTGCGTTGTAAATGTATTGGAAAAATCAACCAAATTTAATATCAATTGCAAACTTGACAGAACGATGCTATTAAAAATATTCATGTATCATTAAATGTATCGTTATCGTAAGGGTTATGATACTTAAAACATTTTGAACAGTGTTAATTTTTAAATTTCATTCAGTGAATCATAAAACTACTATTCCTTCTGTAATAACCATTCGACGAATGGACGTCCTATAATATGAAGTATCTCGTGAACGATAGCTTGAATCTTAAATTTTTATGTAATTTCCCCAAACATTCATGTTAATATATTTTTATTTTTGTCTCCTGGATTTTCACAAATATTCTTGTCAATGGTGGAATCTTTCAGGTGAAATCCTCGGTACATTGTGCCTGGATCTACTGTTAAGATACTGAAATCTCATAAGTATGTTAAAGCTATTTGAAAAATATGAAACCTGATTTCTATTGAATCTTTAATGTCGACGAGAGGAGTATTAAATTTAAACCATTATTTTGAGTGTAACTTCTATCGTTATTACAGTTCAGTAGGTATCCTAGCAGACGCTGCCACTCACTTTACTTACACTAGAATTTCTTAGTTTCATTGCATCTGATCCAGCTCATGTGCTATTGCAGTTGCGTAGTACTGTATGCTTGGTACATACCGAAAATTAACTAGATTGATTAAAAGGTGATCTAGAAAGTACGGTGGGTCTAAAGTGGGCGGCAGCCGCCTCTAATAGAAAACTTCACTATTCAGTGTCCCAACTCTAGTATATCCAGGGGGCGACACAAGTTGTCACAACCCAAAAAAAGTCAGAATATCGCATAAAACAGTCGGCATATCTACTGAAAAGACGAGGTTTTTCGTGTTTTTTCGGCTTTTTTAGGTTTATTTCGGCATGGGGAAACCAGTGTTGCCTCCCGAATATATCCAATAAAAAACGATACATTATATTGTATCGTTACAATATATTTTTTGTTGTTGTTCTACGCCATGATAAAAAAAAGTCCAATAAAAATACAATACACTGTTTTGTAACATTACGATACAGTTCATTGTGGCTACCATACAGAAGACAACCCTAATAAAAATGCATTCTACACTGACGATTTGGTGAATGATTGTATTATTCAGTGTATGATCAAGATGATAGCCGAACGGATTGTTATGCAGCTTGCATCATATTTTTCTATAAGGGAAAACTAAAAACAGCATAATTTATGGTTATGTACCATACATTGTATGGTAATGGACATTTTAAAATATAATCAATAGGTTATTAAGTATTGTAACAATACAATTATAATTTTCTTTTGAACAAATCTGAGTCACAAACCATGCATTTCATTGCTTTGATATTGGTTCAACTTTTTATGCAGTAGAATGATTGCTCAAGTAACTACTAGGCATTATTATTCGCCTTCCGTGCTAATATAGTGCTGTCTTAGAACTGACGTGCTCCATATTGGCCGAGAAATAGCACTAAAAGCCTAAAAACATTATATAGTGCTAACCCTGATGATATAATTCACAATATAATGATATAAGGAAAGTCTGGACGTATTTTCCTGCTAAAAATGCTGTATTGGAACTACAATACGTACATAATAAAATCATTGGCACCAGAAATTTTTATAATGAAAACACCTTAAAATGATTGAAATTTGCTCCAGAAAATTTGGTTTTTATATTGTTAAGATGCATAACAATCCCCATTTCTATTGTAAAAGTGGCATTTGCGATACATGCTATGGTGGAAAAACATATGGTCTGTTACTATTCTATCATTTTATACAATTAAATTATTGGTAGCTACCATTCATTTCAAAGTGTTGTAACAATACATGCTGTTGTATTTCTATGATCTTTTTTATCGGAAAATTGTTTTTTGAGTGTTGTGTAACCATACAATAACAATAGCATTTATTGTTGGCAGTAGAATGTAATTGTTGTATTATTCTTATGTATTGTATTTGTATGGGAGTTTTTATCCGGCAATACAATAAAATAAAATATAACAGACATGTTCCCGCGGATACTGTAACTGAGGGATTATAAATTCAAAGGAGTAACTTGTACTTCATCAGTTTATTTAAGACTGTTCTCATACATTTCATGGTGTCCTATTTATATGCGGCTCTACCCTATTGACATGGTTTACAATGCTCTGGATCCGTATTGTTGTATAGAAATGTTGAATAGAAGATTGTTTATAAACTGTTATACAACATCTGAATATGGGATCTTCAAACAAAGAAAAACAATACTGAGAATAAACAATAGCAATATTGATCTATAGCGATAATAGAGGAAAGTAAGTTTAAACGGGACGGAGCTGTAGTGTAGCCTGGCAGCATAAGGCATGGTAGCTACTAATTCGGTGCACTTCACCCCGGTAGTAAGCTTTTGGCCTCGACAAGACACAATAAAATATCAATAAGAGCTATGCTTACTATAAGATGTAACGTAAATGAACATTTTACAATATCTTATATAGGTATCGTAGCAGTAGAAAAAGTGATTTTTTTTCCGAACAAATTAGAAACACAAACTTTACATGTAATTTTTTTGTTATTGTTTGAATTATCCAAATTTCACAAGGTCTCTCTTGAGGAAAACCACACAAATTCTGGAATTTCTCATGCATTTCGTCTGAAAATTCGTCTATAATTCGTTCCACCCCACTCTCCCCCATCCCGCTCGACATCTGCTAATTGCGCATAATTGGCGAGAGAAACACCCCCTATTGTTTGCGGCGATCCACCTTGTCGACACGGCGCTCGTTGGATGGATGGCCTTTTCGCACCTTTGTCAAACGACGACGGCAACTCACTTTCACCCTCATTTCGTTCGTTGAGGGGACCGCGCAGCAGATCGTGGCGAGGCGATTTTCCCTCTGCTCTGTGGCATATTATATTATATTGTTCCGGGCGCCATTAATTTTATTGTGTGTACTTTAGTTTTTAACAACCTTTGGCACTTTGGCCACGGTTGTGCGTTGTACCGCACGAACAACGTCCGCACGCTCGCCGATGCAACTCAATTCACAGCTTCATGGCTTCCCTGATAAAGAAAAGCTCAGTTAAATATAACACATGGTATTGTAACATTACAATACATCTTATTGTCGCTACCATACAGAAAACAATAAAAACACATTATTACTTATGGTTATACACCATAAAATGTATCATAAATGAACATTTTACGATAAATTGTATAGTAACAGTACAAAAATCGATTTTCCACAAACACGAAGCATACATTTTATTATTTTAATATTGTGTGAACTGTTCAATAACAATAACATTGATTTTGGACGATAGAATGTATTGTAGCGTTATTGTTATGCATTTTGTTTTCATGAGAAATTTTATCCGGGCTGCTTAGCTTGTTCGCGTTTTCTGGCTGATTTGCACTCAATTGGCCAAGATTTACGACGCTCGAGCCTACTATGATCCATACCGTCCTCGACCGAACGAAGTCTCAGTCAGAATCGATCAGAGCCAACGGAGTCCATGCCCTACTTCGATGGTGATTGGGGAGCGAAGCATTAAAGCAGGCGCACGACGGCTGTAATTTAGCAAGCTTTTGCAAATCAGCTGACATTTAAGGGACGCGAAATTGACGCTTTCATAACGGTCGTTGGTGATGGTGGTGCATTAAATTACTTCATTAGGGCCGCCGTGCAACACTACTAGTCAGTCGCGGGTGGACTCGAATCTCCGTGGTTGTTGTCATTAGGTATCATTTGTTTTGATGAGGTAGATTTGGCTGGCCCAGAGACGCAAATTTGAAACGACTGCAACGAAAAGGGGTTTTGGCAGTGCTGGTAAATGTCATTATTGATTAAAGTTCTTTGAAAGACGTTTCACCAAAGAGATTTTTTTTTCTGATGAGTGACTTCTAAATATAGATATGTAGTAACAATTTCCATACAAAAACTCATAACAACTCATTCATTTTTTTCACAATACTTCTTCACTAAATTCCTGGAATTTCGCTGGAAAATTGTACTGAAATTCCAACGTAATTCTACTTGTATTTATTCGGATATTTCATTAGAAAAACCTCCTGAAACTTAACTCCCGACAAACTCGCAAAAATGTGAGTTCTTCCTTCGGAAGGGAAGTAAAGCGTGGGTCCCGAGATGAACTAGCCTAGGGCTAAAAATCTCGTTAATACAGATAAAAAAAAAAAATCCAGGCATTTCTGTTTCACAGTCGTGATATTTCCCAACCCTGACCTCGGTTTTATCAACCTGTCTGAAACCGAGAATCTCCATGGCAACCGCAACGAGGAGGGTGAAACCGTAGGTTCATCGACCCGACAATTATGCATTCATTGCACTGCCTGCCATCATCACCTGACGACATTTGCATCCGTCAGCGCCGGTGACGGATTGCAGGTAGGAACTCGAGGTTAAAGTGCTCAGAGCGCATGAGCCCAAATATTTGGTGGTGTGAGGATATATGTCTGGTTGTCTGCAATTTGCTGAAGGCGGATATCTGTGATTTATGTGGAGTAGCAACAACTATTTTAATGATACATCAATAAAAAGTTTACTAAAATATACTGTATCATATGAAACGATACAATAACAATATAACTTACTGTTATGCATCCGTCGGTGTGCCAATGAAACGTCCAGTGGAATCCATTGTGGCATACTCAATTATATCGATGGAATTTTCAGTACACATCCTGAGGGAATCTTTGGTATAGTTACTGGTGTAATCTTCAGTGGTTTAAATTCAAATAAGGATTCTGAAATAGAGGGACGTTCTGAGATTCCGAACGAAATCTATACGGAACAAATATGCTGCTATTCTGAATCCCACCGCATTTCCTTCTGCGTCTCGGATGTAGTTCCAAATATCTTCACATTCGTAGCCGGAATCTGCCCTGGGATGTATTTGCGGATTATTTAGGAAAGGAATTCCTCCCGAAACTGGCTGAGATTCGTAACGAAATCCCTCATATGGGATTTTCAATGGAACGATTCCGGAAACGTATTTTTCCAAGAATTCAGAACGATATTTTCACATACGGAATCGATTCTCTCCAGAGACAGGGAACGACTAGTATTTAACTATTCAATAGTCGCGCTGTTGTTTTTTTACAACACGTTGAAAAAACTAACGGTAGGTTAAAAAACAGCTCCTTGACACATTGATCGACATTCTTCCTGAAACACGGACCCAATTGGAACGGAATTCCCCCTGAAACCTCGAGTCGGAATCAGAGACTCGGAACGGAATTCCAAATCGATACCAGGAATGACATTTCTGCTACTCGGATACAGGATGCACACTCGGATCGGAATTCCCTATGAAATTCACAATCTAAGGATCTGAATTCATCGCTCCTAAGGATTCGAATGAAACCTCTCTTGAGAATCTATTCGGAATCCATTCAGAGACTCAGGATGGAGATGAATTCTGAAATGATTTTTTCCAGGAATTCTGAACGAAATTTCCTGTGAAATTCGTAACTAAATTCCTGCAGATACACGAAATGCTATACATCCATGGGTTCGGAATAGATTTGCCGAGAACCGGGCTCAAAATACGATCGAAATTTATTCAGGGATTCGGAACGCTGGCTCTTCTGAGAAATATAATGAAGTTACTTCTGCGATTTAAAAATATACCTTCAAAGGATTCGGAACAGAATCATTTAACGTTGAACCATTCGTCATTGAAATCATCGTCATCATCAAACATTTAAAAGCAGTTTTTTCGTTCAAATCAAACATTTTTGCAACGAAAATGGATTCACTGTGTTCCACATGAGGAATAGAATATAGTGAATACATTTTCGTGGTCATTGTTTTGATTTACAGAGAAAAAACTGCTTTTCTATTTCCGAAAAATGATGACGGATGCTTGAGCCTTAAAGACTCTTACCTATTTTTTCTGCTATTTAAACGGAATTCTTTCTCAAATACGTGACAGAGTTCTGGGTTTCGGGCACAAACTGAGACACGGAACAAAATTCACCTGTGATTTACAAAATAAACTTCAGAATATGTGTAGCGGAACCTTTCAAAAACTCGGCACTGGATATTTTTGGGTATTTCAAATGGAAATCTTCTTCAAACTCGGTGCAGAGTTCGGGCATTCAGAAATAATTCGATTCTGATATTATTTTGTTAGAATCATTTGTGAGATTCGGAACAGAATTTCTCTCTAAAATACAAAGAAGAGTTCCTCATAAAACCCAGAGGGATGCAATTCTTTCCGAGGCTCGATTCAGAGGAAGTTATTAGAAGCAAAATTCCTACGGGTTTGCGTCAGAGCTTCTTGTGGAAAGCAACGCAATCCTTCCTGAGGATCCAACGGAAATTTCTTTCAAGATTCGAACTGGAATCCATTCTGAGACTCGGAACGGTATTACACTTGGGATTTGAATTGAGATAACTGCAGGAATTTACTTAAGGTAATCCCCTCGGATATTCGGTTCATTATCACTTAGAATGAATGGCTTCTAGGAACTCTGTTTTGAATTTCTTCTACGATGCATCACGGAATTCATCCAGAGCCACGGGACGGTGCCCATGCCGACAAATAAAAAAAAAACTGCTTTTGAGCTTCATGAGCACTTCCACAGAGCTTCCTCTGCCAATGACAATTTTGCACGTCGTTTTGAGAGAAACTTGTGCTTAGATAGCACCATAATAGGCGGTCATATCCATGATTTGTTCATTAACTAGCTTTTGGTTCAGAATCTCAGACATGATTTTGTTAAGAATTTTAAATGCAGTTCTGTTACGGCTGCCTCGTAGCATTCGGTTCTGAATCTCAGAAGGAATTCCGTTCTGAGTCTGGATTTTTTTGTTAAACATAGGAGCGATTCTGTTTGAGGAGCGATTCTGTTTGAATCCCAAGAAGAAGTCCTTTCAGAACTCATACAGAATGTTTCCGTTACATATCTCAGGTTGGATTGTGTTCCGAGTCTCAGGAGAAAGTCTCTGCGTTTTAGAGGAACATCGGCCTGCATCTCAAGTAAATAAACGTTCAGAGTACCAGGAAAATCTAAATTTTGTATCACACGAGTGCTACTATGTGGAATCTCAGGGGACACATTCTACAAATCTCAAGAAGGATTCCGTTCCAAGTCTCCGGATGAAATCTATTCTGAATCTTTGGAGAGATTTCGTTCCAACTCTCCGAAGGAATGTCGTTCTGTGTCTCAGGAGATTCTGGATCGCAAACAAGTTTTAATTTCATACTGGGGGTTTCGCTCCGAATTTCAGGTGGGATTCCGTTCCAAGTCACAGACCTGATGTCGTTCTGAATCTCTGGAAATTTGGTTCTGCCCTGATTTCCAGGAAGAATTCCGTTTCGAATCCCAGAACAAATTCCGATTCAAATTGTAAAAGAATTCTGTTATGCTTTCCAATTGTAATAGCAAGCCAATCCACAGGAGGGATTTCGTTCCGAGTCTCTGTATGAATCATGTTCCGCATTCCAAGAGATATTTCGTTCCGCATCTCTGGAAGACTCTGTTCTTAATCTCAGGAGACGTTCTGAGTCCCATGATGGACATTACTTCTGGCTGCGTTTTACCGTTCAAAATTAATTGTTACCTTGGTTGTAAGCATTAAAACTTTTGAACGAATTGTTTCGGCCACGTCTATACAGGCATCAATTGAAAAAAAACTTGTAGATCGGCGCAAAGCTCATCTGGATGAAAATGACATAAATTTATCCCGAAAATACCTTCCAATCCCTTTTCAATTGCAATCGCACACACTTGCTCGGCTTCCCAAGCAAGACAACACAAAACAACAACGGTTGCTACGGGAGACTGCACTGAATCACCCGGCTCCTGTGACCGTCTCGCCGTTCCGCGGTGGCGTTCATCCCGTCCAAGGCATACTATGTGCGAAGAGGTTTCATTGCACTCTAGCTGTCGTCGTCGATTATCCACTCCTAGAGGGATGCAGTAGGTATTCAAATGAACGCGACGTGCACCCGTCCACACACAGACACAAACCCGGTTCCCTCGAGCGACATTTGCGATGATTTATGCCTTCAAATAGAGCAGCTCGGAAAATGAAAATAAATGAACTCTCCAGAACAGTCAACCGCGCCACCGGCGCAGCACACGATCAACCATCGACCGACTCAAGAAGAATACAATCGACTTTAAATATTTATAACGATTCTATAAATAAACAAACCGGCGCGGCGCGGCATGCGTCGCGTTCCATCCATCGAAGTAACCCCTTCCTCGCGACTCAACAAGATGTGCAGGCAATTGGTTGCATTCCCGAGAAAAAATGATAACTATCTGGATACGGTGCCAGAAATATCCTGAAAAATGTCTGGCTACCATAAATTTTATGGTGCTTAACCATAGTTTGTATAGTACTTGGATCTTCCTTGTGCCGAAGCTGCCACAACCGCCATATAAATTCTCAACCATGAAAACTGTGAATTCTCGGTTAAAATTTGATTGATGATTTTCGTATTATATGCAGTATCGTTACAACGATACCATGTATAGTTATTGTATCGTTTTCAGCTTTCTAGTCAAATTTTCTTTCATTTTAACATCACAATCCGATGTACAATATTTCAAGTGAACATTTCAATCTGGGCACCACTCCGGCGCGGTTCTAGTCAGTGCCTCGCGTTAGAGCAACATTCTTCTCTAATGCATCAGTTGGAAACCTCAAGCCACAGAATGTGGGGAGTACATGCAGCTGATTTCCCTCTCTGTTCTGTTGTGGACGTCTTTCCGCCGACGAGCAACGATGATTGGGGAATCGACGCGGAACCGTCTAGTCTGGATGGATCTGCTGGCATGATTACCACCAGCGCGGGAGCACTCCAAGACTGTGCCTATGACTAATAGCGAGTTCTTTCAATTTTTTTCGCTCGATCATAAGTTCCGGGTTGTGTCTGTCGGTGGCCTTGGATGTTCTTCCATAACTGCATGGAAGGTTGGTTTTCAGTCATCCTAGTAGGGCGAAGGGAACAAACTTCCACGCGAGTAAAATCTTCCGGTAGGTCATGGTAGGCGTTGTTGACGAGTGCAAAGTCGAGTCGAGAGAAGGCAGCAGTCCGTTACTTGGCAACCAACCGTCTGAAGTGTATGCAAAAGCACGCAGATATCAAGTGGTTGTGGTGCCGCTATGCGCCTACTCCGACTGGAATTGAAGTCGACGGGACAGCGTCGTCGCTGACGATAATCGAATTAAAGGTTGTTGACCGGAATGAGTTAGTGATGACTACAAACTGCTGAAAGGTTTTCTTTTGATTGAAACTTCACTGTTTTCGCAAAATAATTAACAAAAATACTTTTATTCATATCCATGGACGGTTTTCGTTGATACTTGTCCATGCTTTTCAGACTTTCAGGTATTTTAACACTAAATTTACCATGATTTACAACGGAAGCCTTTCCGAAACTCAGAGACTTGGAACGGAATTCCCAACCGCTAAGTGTTTGAGCGGAGTCCATTCTCAGCTTTAAGGAACGAAAATGAAAGACGAAACAAAATCATCTGAGCGAAGTTCTCTCCTAGGATTCTGAAAATAAAAATCCATTCTGAGCAACGAAATCACTCCAGAGATTCGGAACGAAGTTAAACTTTCAATTCTAAACGAGATTCGGGGAGTAAAAATATTGTTTTTCGGATACCTGGAGCGGGGTTCATGGAGTTAAATCTCTCCTGAAATATTCTTCAGAAATTTAGAATAGAATTGCTCCTTGGATTCTGGACAGGCTACATTCTGAGACTCAGAACGCAGCTTCTCCTGAGAGTCTAAGTAAAATATTTTTCGGGATTCGGAGTTGAATCACTCCTGGAATTCGGTACAAAACCTATTCGGAATTCGGAGATGAAATTCTGTAATTCGAAAAGAAACCCTGATTCATAGTGGATACTTCTCCTTGGGATTCTGAACGAAATCTCTCCTATGATTCGGTATTGAAAGCGAAATTCCAAAGGAATTTTTAAACAAAAGTCCTCCTGGAGGGTAATCTTCCAAAAAAATCGGAACGGAGTTCATCTTAAGATTCGGAACGATAACATTTCTGAGATTTGGAATCAAGTCTTTCCAGAGATTTTGAACAGATTTCATTCTGGAGACCGAATTCTACCGCAATTCCTTCTGGGTCTCGGATATAGTTCCTTCACATTCGAAAGTGGAAAAATCATGAAATGCCCTTTCGGATTGGAGAAATCCTCCTGAAATTCCCTAAGATTCGTAACGGAACCCCTCATATGGGGTTTGCAATGGAACGATTCCAATGTTTGGAACGAAAATCTTTCAAACGATGAACTGAATCTATCCAGAGACACGGAACGGAGAATCCTCAGGGATTCAAAATATTTCCTCAGAAGCACGTAATGGAGCAATGGCAAAGATTCAGAAAATATTTCCTATCAAAATTTGGAGCTGAATTCCTATTGGCGTTTAAAATGGAATTCTTCCTGAAACTTCGTCCAGAGATTCGGAACGAAATCGTGCCTGAGATACGCGATTACTTCTGACATTTGAATCAAAACTCACCGTTTAAGGTAACACTGGAAGCATTTCCTAATTTTTTTGGTTTTTGATATTTTATAAAATAACGAAGAAATATTTTCAAAATCGGCTTTCGTACACATGTAGAGTATGGATCAAGGTATCTTCTGAATTTTTTTGTGGTGGAAAAAGTTTTCCATTTTTGCAGAAACCATTTTTTGT
Source organism: Aedes albopictus (assembly GCF_035046485.1). Taxonomy (NCBI): domain Eukaryota; kingdom Metazoa; phylum Arthropoda; class Insecta; order Diptera; family Culicidae; genus Aedes; species Aedes albopictus. The sequence goes on from NC_085136.1 coordinate 31,173,374, forward strand.
AAAATTTTATTCAAAAATGGTTTCTGCGAAAACGAAAAACATTTTCCACCACGAAAAAAAATCAGGAGATACCTTGATCCATAGTCTACATGTGTACGAAACCCGATTTTGAAAAGATTGCTTCGTTATTTTATAAAAAATCAAAAACCAAAAAGTGAGGAAATGGATCCAGTTTCGCCTTAAATATAGAACGGTTGAATTATCTCTGCAATAGGAAAGGATTTGGAACGGAACCCACCCTGAAACCTTGACTCAGGGTCAGTGATTCGGAACGGAACTTCTATTCATACCAGGAAAGAAATTCCTGCTCTGGGTTCAGGATTGGAATTCCTTGTGAAATTCATACGGCAATATGAAAGAAAATTTTTGTGGGGTGCGTATTGAAATCCATTCAGAGACTTGGGACGGAATCTAACTAGGAGTTTTAAAACGATATCAGTCGAAGGATCAAACTGAATCCTTCCGTTCAAAATTCAGAGATTCGGAACGGAATATGTCTTGATACCAGAAACATTTCTGCTGGGATCTGATTGGAATTCCACTTGAAATACAGAACAGCGGAATTATCTCTGCAATACGGGACGATTTGGAACGGAACCCACCCTGAAACCTTGACTCAAGGTCAGAGATTCGAAACGGAACTTCTATTCATACCAGGAAAGAAATTCCTGTTGGGTTCAGGATTGGAAATTCCTTGTGAAATTCAGGAGGGTATCCCTCTGGAGGATGCGAAAGAAAATTCTTCTGAGATGCGGATTGGAATCCATTCAGAGACTTGGGACGGAATCTCACCCGGAGTTTTAAAACGATATCCGTCGAAGGATTAGACTGAATCCTTCAGTTCGAAATTCAGAGATTCGAAACGGAATTTCTCTTGATACCAGAGACATTTCTTCTGATATCGGATCGGAATTCTACTTGAAATACAGAATGGCGGAATTATCTCTTCAATATGGAACGATTTGGAACGGAACCCACCCTGAAACCTTGACTCAAGGTCAGAGATTCGGAACGGAACTTCTATTCATACCAGGAAAGAAATTCCGGTTGGGTTCAGGATTGGAAATTCTTTGTGAAATTCATAAGGTTATCCCTCTGGAGGGTGCGATAGAAAATTCTTCTGGGATGCGGATTGGAATCCATTCAGAGACATGGGACGGAATCTCACTCGGAGTTTTGAAACGATATCAGTCGAAGGATTAGACTGAATCCTTCAGTTCAAAATTCAGAGATTCGAAACGGAATTTCTCTTGATACCAGAGACATTTCTGCTGGGATCGGATCGGAATTCCACTTGAAATTTAGAACGGTGGAATTGTCTCTGCAATAGGAAACGAACCCTGAAACCTGCACTCAGATTCAGAGATTCGGAACGGAACTTCTATTCATACCAGGAAAGAAATTCCTGCTGGGTTCTTGATTGGGATTCCTTGTGAAATTCATAAGGCAATCCCTGTGGAGGATGTGAAATATTTTTTTCTGGGATGCGAATTGGAATCCATTCAGAGACTTGGGACGGAATCTCACTCCGAGTTTTGAAACGATATCAGTCGAAGGATTAGACTGAATCCTTTAGTTCAAAATTCAGAGATTCGAAACGGAATTTCTCTTCATACCAGTGACATTTCTGCTGGGATCGGATCGGAATTCCAGCTGAAATACAGAACGGCGGCATTATCTTTGCAATACGGAACGATTTGGAATGGAACCCACCCTGAAACTTTGACTCAGAGTCAGAGATTCGGAACGGAACTTCTATTCATACCAGGAAAGGAATTCCTGCTGGGTTCAGGATTGGAATTCCTTGTGAAATTCATAAGGGAATCCCTCTGGATGATGCGAAATAAAATTCTCCTGGGATGCGGATTGGATTCCATTCAGAAAGTTGGAACGGAATCTCACTCGGAGTTTTGAAACGATATCAGTCGAAGGATCAAACTGAATCCTTCCGTTCAAAATTCAGAGATTTAGAACGGAATTTATCTTGATACCAGAGACATTTCTGCTGGGATCAGATCGGTATTCCACTTAAAATACAGAACGGCGGAATTATCTCTGCAATACGGGGAACGATTTGGAACAGAACTCACCCTGAAACCTAGACTCAGATTCAGAGATTCGGAACGGAACTTCTATGCATAACAGGAAAGAAATTCCTGCTGGGTTCAGGATTGGAATTCCTTGTGAAATTCATAAGGCAATCCCTGTGGAGGATGTGAAATATGTTTTTACTGGGATGCGGATTGGAATCCATTGAGAGACTTGGGACAGAATCTCACTAGGAGTTTTGAAAGGATATCAGTCGAAGGATCAAACTGAATCCATTCTGCGGTTATGAAATGAATTAATCCAGGAATTTTGAACGGAATTTCTTGTGTGATTCGGAACTGAATTTCTCCAGAGACAGGGAATGTTATACCTCCATAGGTTTGGAAAATATTTGCTTCCGAGAACCGAATTCAGAACACTCAGAACAATATATCGCCGGAGATTTGGAACGTAGTCTCTTGGGATATCTAACGGAGTCACTGAATTTCTTCTGGTATTTCAAACGGAGTGTTTCCTGAAACTAGATACAGAGTTCGAGGATTCGGAACGAAACCATCAATCCGAGCAAAATTTGTTCTTGAGATACAGTCAGGAATTGCCTACAAAACACGAAAAAACGTAATTATTTCTGAGGGTGGAGTCAAAATCAGATGTTTTGAACGAAGTTCGAACCAGAATTCCTTGTGTGGTTCGTACTGGAATTCCTCCTAATGACCCGGAAGAAGTATTTTCTGGAATTCGAAACAGAATAAATTATGAGACCTGGAACAGAATCTCACCTGAGTACCTGAGTGTATCACCCCTATTGATAGTGACAGAGCACAACTCTGTTCAAAATCAGGCATTTGAAACCGAATTTGTACAAGGTTTGCATCAGAGCTTCATACTATCCGAAAAGATCCTGAGGATGCGAAAGAAAACTCCTCTGTGATCCGTATCGGAGTTTATTCTGAGACTCGGAACAGAATCACACCTCGGATTTGAAACAAGATATCTAGAGGGATTTTTCAAATAATTCATTCGGGTACTACCCCTTTGAAGGGAATCCTTCCAGGAACTCGGTACGGAATTTCTTCTACGGTTCAGGACGAAATTAATCCAGAGATACGGAACGAAGTCCCTGTTGAGAATTGGAAATGAATTCGTTCCGAGTTTTGGAACGGTATTTTTCCAGGGATTCAAGATGCGGAACACTCTTGATATTTGAAGCCAAATTTGTCCAGAGACTCGGAACAGAACGTTTTAGGGATTGTAGCTTAAATGTATCTGATGGATCTTTTCGAAGTTATTCTGGCATTTCAATCAAAGTTCTGTGACTGTAGTGTGAATGCAATTCTCCTAAGACAACGAGTGGAAGCTGGAGGTTACCAAACTATTTTTAACTGTCCCATAAAACTTAGCTATGAAAAAAAAAACTATTCTGAGATCCATTCTGAGACTCGGAACGGTATCCCATCTGGGATTTAAAACGAGACAACTGGAGGGATTCTTAACAGAATCCCCTTGGGTATTATTTCTTTGAAAAGAAACCTTCTGTTTGGAATGCGTTCTTCGATTCAGTACGAAATTTATTCAGAGATACGGAACGGAGCCCATGCTTACAATCGGAGAAGCATTCGTTCCGAGCTTCGGAACGGAATTTTTTTCAGGGATTTGGAATGAAATTCTGAATATGTAACAAAATCAATCCTGAAATTTAGAGCTGATTTTGTCCAGAGACTCGGAACGAAATCTTGCAAGGATTTTTCTCTCGATTTTTTCAGATCTTTTCTGGCATTTCTATTAAATTTTTGTGACTGTGATCCCAACCAGGAAGCAATCAAACCAGTGCCAACTGTCCCATGAAGCTTAGCTACAGCTCGTTACGCTGTGTCACCCTAGTCCGGAACGATTACCCAACAAAGCAACTAATTTGACATCATCAAAACCCTCCACTACGACGTCTGTCAACCGAACTAGTCGTCCATCAGTCATGCCGATCGGTTTTTTGACCTGTTCGAATGAGCGCCGAAAGCCCACCAATTGACGGACGGCGAAAGGGCTTATCACACGACGATCAGAAGCCTAATCGCTTGTTTACACCTTTCAATCCTTCACGAAATCCCTTCGCCTTCGCTCAGAGGGTTCGCTCGGTTCATTCATGATTTGAGCGCGAAATTTCGTCATCATTCATTCCACCAACGATCGGCAGCCCGGTCCAGTCAGTCCAGTCGATGATTGATTGATTAGTAGGAACTGACGATCGCGCGTGATCGTGATCCTTCGCTGCAGTTAGAGGGCCGTTGTTAGCATAAGCAACCAGGGTCTGTCTGCTGGTTGAGCAATCATTGATTTGTTTCGTCATCGCTGGGAGAGGCACGCATGAAATTTTGGGAAAGATATGACAGGCCCTTCGTATGGTTCTGTCTGTCTGGGCCCATAACCCTCAGAGCTCAGAGCCCTAACAACGAAGATCTTTATCTGATTAATTGTTTCGGGGTTCGGAGAGACCTTTCTCGGTGCCGCGTGCCGCATAATACCGACAGACAGACAAGGAACAGACGGGGTGTGCAGCTCGGCATAATAAGTTGTTTGCCCCAGACGAGGGCTAGTAGTGCAAACATTGGACGTTGATGACGGTTGAGACGGCTGCCGGTTTTCCAACGGATCAGCAGCGATGATGATTGACAGTTACATGGCGATCGATTGCTGATTGAGAGTAACTGTAAGAAAACAAACTTTCACGCAGAAACGCTGATTGATCGATGACACGAAAAAAATCCTCGATTCTGAAGGCGCAGTGAAAACGAATTTTGGTACAGATACTTGTCAAGAATTCGAGAACTTCAAGCGTAAAGAAGTTGAATGTTTTTAGTTTGTTTCAACGGAAGTTCCTAGACAAACGGTGAATAACAAATTTTGGTTGAAAATACTCAAAGAACTCCCTGAAGAACAGAATTCTTCCAGAGACTAGGAACGAAATGCCTTTGACATTTGGAAAGCACCCTGAGACTCGGAACCGTTGTCCTCTTCTGATTCGGAACAGAATTTTGTCAGAAACTCGCATAAGTTCGGACGGAATCCCATCAGAGACTCGGAACGGAGATCCCGGTTATGGAAATTGAATGAAATCTTCTTAGTCTTGAAACTCATTCGGAGTTCATCCTGCGACTGGGAACGGAATTCTTTTTGAGATTTCGAAAGCAACCTGCCTAGAAACTGCTTGTGATACGAACTATATTTTTTCCCGCAATTCGGACGAATTCGTTCTGCGTTTCGTATCGGTTTTTCATTTTGAGACTTGGAACGAAAGTCAGAGATTCGGAACGACATCACTACATAGATTTCAATTTGAGAACCGATCACAATTCCTCCTGAAAGCTATAACGAAGTTCATAAACGAGTTATTTCTTGGTACACAGAATGGAATTTAACCTGGGACTCGGAACCAAATCTTAACTTAGATTCAAAACGATATTTTCCTTGAATTTTTTCACGGAATCTCTCTTGCAAGTCGGAAATTGACTTGAAAAACTAAACATCCTGGGATGTGGAACGGAATCTTTCCTGGAATTCGGAACGGAGTTAATCCTATGATTTGGAACGGACTCTCATCAGAGACTCGGAACGGAGACCATGTTTATGGAAAGAAAGCTGTCTTAAGATTCGAAACTGAATAAAATCTCTCCTCAGCCTTGAAACAAAATTCATTCGGTGATTCGTCCTGCGACTGGGAACAGGATTCTTTCTGAGATTTGCAAAGCAATCAGCCTGACAACTGCTTGTGATACGGACTATATGTTTTCCCACAATTCGGACGAATTTATCCTGCGATTCGTATCGGTTTTTCATTTCGAAACGAAAGTCAGAGATTCGGGACGACATCACTTCAGAGATTTCAATTAGAGTTTCCAATCCTGGGGTCCAATCCGCTGAATGACTTCTTCTTCAGAATCGGAATGAAATTTGTCGCGAAACTCGGATCTGAATTTCTTCAGAGATTTGGAATGAAATCACTTCTGAGTCCTGTTTATGCAGAGTTCATTCTGGAATTCAGAAAAATATTACTTCTAGTATTCTGAACTAATTCCTTCTTGGGATTCGGAATGGAATTTCTCCTGAGATTCGGAACACGGATACTGATAAATAGCTAAAACGAAGTTCATAAAGAGTTATTTCTTGGGATTAAGAATGGAATTTATCCTGGGAACCGGAACGAAATCTCAACTGATATTCAGAACTAAAATTTTGAACGGAATCTCTCTTGGAATTCGGAACCTAATGAAAAATCAAACATGCTGAGATGTGGAGCGGAATTTTCTCTGGAATTTGGAATACAATCAATCCTTTGACGTGGAACGGTATCCCATAAGAGACTCGGAACGCGAACCCCTTACTTAAGATTCGAAACTGCACAAAATCTCTTCTGAGACTTGGAACAGAATTCCTTCGGAGATTCATCCGGAGACTCGGAACGGAATCCTTTCTGTGATTTGGAAGGCAACCTGTCTGGAACGCAGAACAGTTTCCCGCTTGTGATACGGACCAGATATTTTTTCCCAAAATTCGGACAAGTTCCTCCTGCGATTTGTATCGTTTTTCATTTTGAGACTTGGAAGAAAAGTCAGAGATTCGGAACGACATCACTTCACAGATTTCAATGAGAGTTTCCAATCCTGGGATCAAAACCGATGAATGAAATCTTTCTTCAGAATGTGAATAGAATTTTTCCTAAACTCGGAACAGAATTTCTTCAGAGATTCGGAATGGATCTTAAAATTCTCATCTTGAGCCATATTCAATTTTAGATATGGAAAAAATCTCAGTATAGAATGCAATCATTGTTGGCACTCAAAACAAAACCTTTTCCGTAATTCCGAGTGAAATCTCTTCTGAGCTTCAGAAAGGAATTCCTCAAGAGGTTTGGAACGGAATCTTTCCGAGGAGATTTCAGCCAGAGACCGTTCAGAGATTCAGAACCAAAATACTTCAGAGATTCCAATTAGAGTTACTTAATCCTGGAGTTCAAGACAACGTTCCTTCAGGAGCTATGAACGATTTTTTTTTCAGGGATGTGGAATGGAATTTATCCTGAGAACGAAATTTCTTCCTGAGATTCGGTATCACTTCTGTGATTCAATGCAGAACTTCCTCTGGGATTCGTCCTGAGGCAATGAACAAAATGTGTCCTGTGATGCGAAACGGACTGCATCCTGCTGATACTCGAAATGGAGTATCACTTGGAAGAAAAGGAGTTTTTGCTGAAACGCGGAACATCAGAATCCTATCTAGAATTCGGAACACAATCGCATGTATAGATCCTGAATGAAACCTTTATTGGATTCAAAACAGAATCCCTCATGGGATTTAAAACAAAATCGGTGTTGAGACTCAGAACAAAATTCTTTTGGAACGGAATGTCTAGTTTGATCAGCAACAGAATTATTTCTGGGATTCAGAGCGAAATCTTGTATGAAATGTTGAATTATATTTCCATTGAAATTGGTTCTGAGACTCGGAACGGGGTCGGGTTATAGCTTTCGTTTTGTTTGAAAAATAATTCCTTTTTGGAATAACGAAACAAAAACCATGGTGATTATTCTTCATCCGCGTTTGTTAAATTCCTTCTTAAGTTCGGAACGAAATTTAACAGAGATTCAGCATAGAATTTATTCAGATATTTGGAACGAAATCTTCACTGAAATTTGAAAGGCAACCCTCTTGGGACTAAAGAACGGTTTTTCTCTTATCCAGAGAACGAAATTTCTTCTGAGATTCGTAACAGTATACCCTTGGATTCAAAACGAAACTTCTTCAGGGATTCGAAACGAAATTGCTCCTGGTATTCGAAACGGGATCCATACTGAGACATATAACAAAACCTGTGTAGGGAGGGGGAACAAAATGCATCCTGATGCAGTGTATCTCCTTTATAATGAAATCTCTTCCAGGATCGCAATATTGCCTCTGGAAGATGGTGAGACGCGGATCGGAATCCTATCTGAGGTTCAGAACGGAGATTCCTGAATAAAATGTTTCTTGGGATTCGTTACAGAACTTTTCCAGGGTTTCTAGAAACAAAAACTTCTGAGACCCAGAACGAAATTCTTTCTGAGATTGAGCGCGGAATGTCTCATGGGATTCACAAAAAAATTCTTCCTGGGATTCTGAACGAAATTTGGTCTGAAGATTCTCTGAATCAAATTCCTCCTGGATCGCATCGGATTTTTTTCTGAGACACGGAACGGAATCAGTCACTTTGTGATTTTTTCGTCAAAATAAGGGGCAGTCTTTCTCTGTTGCCGTACAATTTAAACTCGAGAAATTCGACTGTAGACATGGCGACCGTTAAGTACTATTGAAATACAAGTTTCTTTCACGATCTTACGATGAAAATAACATCTTAAAATAAAATGTGAGTATCATTATTCAGGTTAGCGTGATGCACAGACTTGAAAATTGCTGTTCGAGGATATTTGGATGCTACCTGGTGGTGGATCTAGTTATAACATGGCGACCGGGTAACACCTGGAACATTTCTTGATAATCCAAGATATTGACGTCCTGCTCTTCGAACTAGTTTAGTTTGTCTGGAACTATCCGAAAATAATGTTGGAATGGTTCGTACGGTTTCAAAAGAGTTATAGATCATAGCTAGATAACAGTTCATAGCGAAAATAACTTATTGTAACGGCTGTAGATGTCAAGGAATAAATTCCAGGATAGTTTGGGTGACCCTGCATAACCCAAAAAATAACAGTAAGATCTTTCTAAGTCTTCAAGTAGGTCCAGTAACCATAGTTGATTATGCAACGTTACTCTGTTATAGTGGATTCGACTACTGTTACGAGTGTTGATTTGAAGTTCTGAACTTCAAATTAGTTTGGGTGACCTGGGATATCCTAGAAGAATTTTTGAATGGTTCGTGCAATTCCCAGGGGGTCATGGAGTGCAATCAGAGCGAAAATAACTACTGGAATAGCTGCAGGCGTCAAGGACTAAACTCCAAGACAGTTTGGATGACCTATAATGTCCCAAAACTGTTCAATAATATCCATCACTGCATCTACTGCAATGAGCGTAAATCTAAAGCTCTAAGTACGAAATGACACCCAGGGGGTCATAGATTATAGTTGTTCATGTTCATAGTTCATAGCGAGAATAGCTATTCCAATGGCTGTAGATGTCATAGACTAAACTTCAGAACAGTTTGGACGACTCTGAATATCCCAAAAGTTTCGAATAATTTCTATTAATCTAGTAGGTCCAGTAACTATAGTTAATTATGCAACGTTACTCTGTATAGGGGATATGACTACTGTTACTAGTGTAGACTTGAAGTTCTGATGTTCAATTTAGTTTCGATGATCTGGAATATCCCAAGAGAATATTTGAATGGTTCGTACAGGGGATCATAGATTCTAGTAGAAGTGCAGTTCAGAGAGAAAACAACTACTGGAATGGCTGTAGATGTCAAGGAATGAACTCCAGGGCAGTTTGAATGATCCAGAATGTCCAGAATATCCACCTTGAAGACTTGGTCCAATAACGATAATTGATTAAGTAAAGCTATACCGGATTTGACCATTGTTAGCAGTGTAGATCTGAATGTTCTGAATTCCAGTTTGGGTGACCTGGAAGATCTCAAATTGATTTTGAAATCAACAGCTCAAAGCGAAATTAACGACTGTTACTGCTGTAGATGTTAAAAACTAAACTCCAGGACAGTTTGGACGACCCTAAACGACCCAAAAGCATATCAAAGTATATCTGTCTTCTAGTAGTGCGCTACTTTGCATAGCAGATACGACTACTGCTGTGAGCTTAAATCAGAAGCTCTGAATTCGAAATGGTTCTTACAATACCCAGTAGGTCATAGATTATAGTTGTTCATATTCATAGTTCATAGCGAAAATAGCTATTGCAATGGTTTTAGATATCACAGACTAAACTTCAGGATAGTTTGGACGACTCTGAATGTCTAAAAAATTTCAAATAGTCTAATAATCTTCAAGTAGATTCAGTAACTGTAGTTGATTATTCTATGACTACTTATATGACTACTGTTACGAGTGTAGATTTGAAGTTCTGAACTTCAAATTAGTTTGGATGACCTGAAATATCCCAAAATAATTTTGTGATCGCTCATGTAATTCCAAGAGGGTAATAGATTCTATTAGAAGTGTAGTTCAGAGCGAAAACAACTATTGGAATAGCTGTATATGTCAAGGACTAAACTTCAGGACAGTTTGGATGACCCAGAATGTCCCAAAACCATACAATGATTTCAACCAGTCTCTAAGTTGGTCCAGTAACGATAGTTTTTTAGGTAAAGATACTCTATATACCGGATATGACTACTGTTTGAAGTGTAGATCTGAAGTTCTGAATACCGAATTTGTTTGAATGACCTACGAGCAGGGCTCGTACAATCCTAAAGAGGTCATCAATCATAGGTGGAAAACAGTTCAAAGGGAAAGTAACTGCTATAACGGCTGCAGATGTCAAGTGCTAAACTCGAGGAGAGTTTGGACGACTTTAAGGGCCCTAACTTTATGATGCATCGGTTATCCTCAAGTAGGTCCAGCAACTGTAGTAGATTATGCAACGATACTATGGATAGCGGATGTGACTGCTGTTCCGATTATAGACCTGAAGTTCTGAACTCCAAGTTGGTTTGGATGATGTGGAGTGTCCTAACAATGCCTCTGGAAGATATTCGAGTTTGCAAAAGATTCATGCATTCCAGCAGATTGTACAATGGCATTATTTGTTGCTAAAACAAACAAAATTACCTCTGTAGATTCGAAGGACTGATTTTCAGGACAGTTTGAAACACCTAGAACATCGCAGGATATGAACGACTGTTCCTTATTCCTGAAGAAGACTCTGCTGCAGAATTGGTAGCATTGCATGGGACGCTGAAAAAAGCCTTAAGCGTGCGATTGCGATCAAACCAACTATGATAATGCTATACAACTCGATGCGTTAGCTTCTGCGACTTACGGTGCGCACTATTGCGATGTTATCAATCGTCTAATGCGACTTTGAAATATAAAATTTGTGATAAAAACCATTCTTGTTGCCTTTTTGAATTGACGAACGGTACTCTACACTGACCACCATACATTGCTTATGAGGCAAGATCGTGACTTTCCAAGTCACCTCAATGACGTCTACTATGCATTTATACGAGTTTATTCATTCACTAATGCGAGTAAAACTGACATAATAAAATTACACCATAATACAGTGTACGCATTTTCATCTCATTTGTCAATAATACGATTCAATGATAATTTACGATTTCGTTTGTACATTTATACGACTTCGCATTAAAATACAGCTAATTACGACGAAATCCATACTTTGGTCGTGGTTTAAATTAAAATTCATGCAATTGTGAGGTTATTTAGAGATTTATTAATCAGAAACTCATTCTTTCTAATATGTACAAGTTCTGATTATCTAACAACATCATTCTGATCATTTGATTCTTTTCTTAAGCGACATGTTACGACAGCTTACGTAATCCAGATCACTACTTCTCCGATCTGAAACGGCTGTGACATAAAACCACGTACATACGTATCCAACGCGCACAATTGAGTCCGCTAATAAAACCCGGCTTTATGGCGAAACCCGACGAACCGGGATGATGATGATGACTTGCAGCAGCTCTACTTATACTCCTCCGCGATCGAGCGCCGCTCTACGGTGTATAGGATGTAATGAGCGACTTAGCAACGGCTGAGATGCTGCGTTGTTCGATACCTATAGAGGTAATTGACTGCCAGATGTGATCAGTTGAGCAGTTACATTGTTTCAAGCGTATGGTTTGTGTGATCGTGATCGCGATTCTTGCGTTACTAAGATCAATAGGATCGCTGCGGTTTCCTTGACAACTTCCTCCCATAAGAAATCGTCATAAATCGAGGATCATCAATTCTAATGATCCAAGTCGGCGTCGTAGTCTTCCTCAACGCAGTCACGCACGATCGCCCCGCCATTAACGGTCACAAAACTCGAATAAATGCGATCAATTTGCTTGATCTTCGCAGCTTCGATTCACGTGCTCTGTGGTCTCAGCAGTCATGATATCCCCACTTGCGGACGATCATCAGTCATTTCCGAGGGTAGGTACGAGTGAGCTGGGCAATTTACGCTACCGGTTGATCCATCTTTTACGAGTAAGACCTGGCCTAGCCGAAGAGAGGGCTTCCTTCTGTCTTGATGATGATTAATGCGATCCGTGAAGATGAGGCCTGTCACTGGACGTGCTTCCCAAGCTTATGGCGACCGATCGCGCGCCTACTACGACCGCGAACGACGTAATCATCGAACCCTATGGAGGATCACACGGTGAGTGTCGTCGTCGATCGTGGTAACTGTGATCACCATACCACGCCACGCCACGGATTATGTAACAGTGCATTTTTTCAGGTTTTTTGATCTTCTTTCACGGCGGAGGTCTTCAGGAACCAACTGCTAGGGCTGGGTTCTGCTCGTGGTGGATAATTGTCTTGTTTACTCCAGGAGAAATTGATGGATGACAGCAAGGGTCCAAGCGGTCATTGATCGTAGTTCACTTGCTCGTAACCCTTTGGGATACCATAGATACATCTAATAGTCAGAAAACACTACAGATTTTCAGAATTTGAATAAACTAAGCTCTCCAATTAACTAGGTATTTAAGTATCAACAACTATTTTTTTTTAATAATGAGGAACGAGCTCACCAATAAATATCCATCCAAGTGTCCAGTGATTGTGTTCTCCTAATCGTCGCGAAAGAAGCGATATCTTTCCACCGACTCAGTTGCAATTCCGACGACCTTATAACCAAAAATAAGCCAAAAGTTAATTGTTACCATCTGACAGCCTGAATAAAACGATATCAGATGACAACTTTTCATGTTATGGTTTTCCAGTTTTTTATGGTATATATCATAAACTGAATCATAAATCAATGATACAGTGAATCATATTGATGATAACAGTTGGCACTTTCGTTTTATGGTAAAACAGTCATGTTTGAAAGAAATCCATTATGCATAACTATTCAAGTATCATACAACTTATGATAATGATACATTTAATATTTTTGATTATTAGGATTTACCTTAGGTTTTAAATAATTGACATAAAATATTGTTTTTTTTCAGATGGGCGTCTAAAATGCAACTAAGTCGGTAGAAAGATGACGCTGATTTCGTGCCGATTAGAAGGACATGCTCACTGAACATTTGGGTGGCTATTTTTGTACCATCAACTATTATTTTCTTAAATAAAATGGAACGAGCTCACCGATAAATATCCATCCAAGTGTCCAGTGATGTTGTTCTCCTAATCGTCGCGAAAAAAACGATATCTTGGTATTCCGACGACCTTATAACCAAAAATAAGCCAAAAGTTAATTTTCACCAACTGACAGCCCGAATAAAAGAATATTGGACGACAACTTTTCAGGTTATGGTTTTCTATTTTTTTTATGGTATCAAACTGAATCATAAATCAATGATACAATGATTCATATTGATAATAGCAGTTCGCGCTCTCATTTCATGGTAAAACAATCATATTTGAAAGAAATCTATTATGCATAACTATTCAAGTATCATGCAACTTATGATAATGATACATTGAACAGTTTTAATTCTTAGGATTGGCCTTAGCTTTTGAATAATTTACAAATAATATTTTTTTTTTCGGAGGGCGTCGAAAATGCAACTAAGTCGGTGGAATGATGATGCTGATTTCGCGTCGATTAGAAGAACATACTCACTGAACGCTTGGATAGCTATTTTTTTTTATTGGTGAGCTCGTTCGATTTTGAACACTTGCAGCATAGGTCACCGTAAAATTCCTAGTTGCTGCTCCGTGATTGACCAGAACAATCGAAACTGCACACAAACAAACGGAGCCTGGGAGTAGCTCAATGTTTGTAATGTGCGCCTTCTACAATTTCACACTAAATCTAGTTAATAACGGCGCCGGCTACGTCCTAACAGTTATTAAAGAAGGGCAGGACACATTTACATTTAACTTAACTCTAGTAAGACACCGAAGATGACGAACTGTTCAAATTATTTCGTAAATTAATTAAAGAAAAGAATTTTTACAACCAGAACTGACTCGGGAACTTCGGCCGACACTAGGTGTGACGAACCATTCAATATTTGTTGGAGAAATACACGGAAAACATTGTAAAGCTCCAAAAAATTTAAACCTGGGTAATCGAAACTTCCGGAAAATCGTGCCATACTTTTTGGTTTTAATTTTAAAGTTAATTCGAGCCATTTATTCGGATTATTCAATCCCCGGATAATCGAATCTGACCTGTACACTGGTCATCATTTTAATAATATGGAACGAGCTCACCGATAGATATACATCACAGTGTCCAGTGATTGTATGCTGCGAACTACAAAAGCGGCATCCAGCCACTCACTGATATAGCCATCGCTAGAAATAATCCACGAATCAATCAGACGATGTCCAATAGTGTTCCCCTGAATATGTCCCAGTTGTTCCTATCAAAACAAAATAGATTTTATTTAATAACATGGAATGAGCTCACCGATAATAGTCAATCCAATATTGATCCATGTTCTTCTAATCGACGCGAAATTAGTGGCATATTATCACCGACTCAGCTTGCAATTGGGCGTATTGTTTGCATTATAAATCAGTAACTGTTATTTTTTTAATAGTATGGAGCGAGCTCATCAATAAACATACCTCTACATGTATGTAGTGACCGTGAAATTCGTGGCATCTCCCATCGGCAACACACCATAGCTTTGAGAGTAGATATTTACCAACTGCCAGTCCGATAAAACGATATCATACAACGATCGTTTAGGTTTTCCAATCAATGATTGTATCATGTACTGGACATATATGATACATCGTATCATATTGATGATAACAGTTATATTAAACCGATAATTTGAATGGATGATTGAGTATCGTTACCATTCAAAAATGACCGATATAAAGCAGTAGCTGATTTCCAACAATTTGGTGTTTCGCCAGGTTGCTTTTGACTTCCTGAAAACCTTTGCTGAGATGACACTTTCCTATCTGCATTTTGTCTGCATCTGAATTCCGAAATGAAGCAATTCAAAACTTAACTTGATCATTGGCGTCAAGTGACGGCAAAATTTTCAACAAATTGGTGCATTATTACATTGTTGTTTACTTCCTGATTTTTTTTCTGATAAACACACATTTCTATCTGCTTTGAATTTTGGGATAGAGGAGTTTTGATTTTTACTCGACAACTAGCGCCACCTAGTGGTGAAATAATCAACTAGTCGCTGACTCATTACATTGTTCGTGGCCTCCTGAAAAACTTTGCCGAAGACAAGACTGTTCTATCTGCTTTGGATTCAGAGGTAGAGAAGTTTACAATTTTACTTGACATCTAGCACCACCTAGCTGTGGAATCACCGACTAATTGCCGAAACACCCGATTGCTCTTGTCCTTCTGAACAACTTTGGCGAAGATGACACTTTTTTATCTGGTTTGGATCCCGAGATAAAGCAGTTTTAAACTTCAGTTGGCAACTAGCGCCGCCTAGCAGCAAAATAACCTGTTGAATGCTAAATCGTCATATTGTTGTTGATCTCCTGAATAACTTTTTCGAAGACACCATTGTTCCAAATAAACTGGATCTTGAGATATTGCATGCGATAACAGTTAAGTAATGCTACTGGAGAGTATAATCAGCAACTACTTCTGCGTGGCGCCTCTATCGACAGAATTTTAAACTAATTACTTGTCAGTTGGTATTGTATGGTATATCTTTTGTGCGGGGCGATCTTGGAATACACCTGAGAGATTCACCTTAACCTCCAACTTGGTGAAATCCTATAAGCACTGAGATTCATAAAACACGAACTGCCGTGTAATAGGAATTCCTGTACTAGAAGTTCCTGTTGGAAAAATCTTTTATTGTAGAAGTTCAGACTGCATTTTTAAATTTTCTGGAGAGGAGAGCTATTAATTGTACCAACTTGAGTTCAACGATATAAACGTTTTAGCGTTAGTCTTTTATGCTATCTTATTGTCGAAAACTTTCAAGATACAGAAGCTCACAAAATGCCAGAGAACTTTAAAACAAACCTACTAGAATTTATTCTCTGAGTGGCGGCTAAATCAGGCTAGAGTTTTCGTAATATATAAGGAAAGGTGATGATAAACAACGATTCACATTATCATCCATGTGGAAAATACCTGCCAGGGTGAACCTACTGTTTCCAAGTCGATGTAGCAGATTTGGTAAAATATATACGTTTTGTTTTTATTATTTCCTGTGTCGTGAAGTAGATGATCCAGCAACTATAGCACGTATTGTTCCATGGCATTTGTGAATGGTAACGATACTCAACAACCCCTTCGGCCTAACGACTCCAGAAACTGCAAAAATGCTTCGTTATATCATCGATTTAAGAATCCTTTTGATATATCATGAACAATTGGAAAATGATAACCTGAATAGTTATCGTATAATATTGTTTTATTCGGGCTGGCATTCGTTATTTGTTTTTGATTATTAGATCGTCCAAAATTGCTACTGAATCGGTGGCAATATGCCGTCGCATCGTCGCATCGCATTCGAAATCGCATCGAAAAGAAGAACATAGTCATTGGTCACTCGTAGTGATATCTGGTGAGCTCGTTCCATATTTTTGAGAAAAATAATAGTGTATAATATAGCAGGGCCCATATAGCCGAGGCGGTAAACGCACGGGTATTCAGCATGACCATGCTGAGGGTGACGGGTTCGATTCCCGGTCGGTCCAGGATCTTTTCGTAAAGGAAATTTCCTTGACTTCCTTGGGCATAGAGTATCTTCGTGCCTGCCACACGATATACACATGCAAAATGGTCATTGGCAGAGGAAGCTCTCAGTTAATAACTGTGGAAGTGCTCATAGAACACTAAGCTGAGAAGCAGGCTTTGTCCCAGTGAGGACGTTACGCCAAGAAGAGAGAGAGAGAGAGAATATAGCAAATTGATTATTTTTTAGTGATTTTCGTTTTAGTTTAGCACTGTCAAAATCTTCTTTTTAGCAGATTCCTGCTTTGCAGTCTCCGTTCCGATTTCCATAAACTTTCACTACGAATCCGCCCTTGCTTCTTACGCCTTTTACATTCTGCCCTGTGCCACATCTCCTTGACATACATCCAAGTTCTTCCTTGAATGATCCATTCCCGCTTACAGAGCTTTCAACCATCATCCATCCGACCCACCCGAAAATTTGCGACGATTACGCGCGGACAACTCCTTCCAGTATCCAAATCAAGTATGCAAAACACCGAGCCAGTTCGTTACGCCCTTTTTCCCGTCGCGCTCCGTCAGCGGGTCAGGTCAGATCACTACTTTCGCTTTCATCGCGCATTTCGCGGTCCAAGCAGGCGAGCATATCTCCCAGTATGTAACGTTTAAGGGACGTATGCAATTAAGTCGTCCACGGTGGCGGCGACGAACGTCGCCGTAATCGAAAGTTTGCCCTTCGTAGCCGATCCGTCCCGTGTAGACCAGACAGCGGTCTTTTTCCACGCATGATACCACGATGTGACGCGACGCGACGTGGCGTGGATATGTGGCCGTCCACGACAGATCGGAGGGCGGAAGGTTGTCTCCGAAAAAAAGCATGTGTTGATTACGCTTGCGCGCGTAGGTTGCGATTTTCGGCTGTGAAACTTTTCGAATGCAGTGGCGGTCGAAAAGATCGCCTCTGTTGTACTGCAAAAACGGAAAACATTGTTTTTCTTTTAAATCGAGATAAAACCCTTGAAGAAGGTTCTTCCCAAATTGACCGAAACGTCGGAAATAATAGAAAAGTAGTTTTTTTCCACTACTTCTAAAATTATAGCAATCTCTAGAGATAACTTGACATTCGACAGGTATGACCAATCCAGTGTAATTTCATTCCCATTATCATTCCAATCTAGTGGCCACCATTGCAGTTCAAATCTAGTGGCCATTCATTGCCACTTCAGTCAAAATCGTCACATGGAAGTTATCTGTAACTTGAAAATTCTTTTGCTACTATCTCATACCGGTTCGTAATGCCATTCCATTACCGTCTCAGAGCGATTCCACTACTTACTCCAGGACATTACGTTTCATAATATTTTGGTACATCAAGTAACGTTTCTGTGTGTAAACTTAGTGGCTTTTCGAATGCCAATGCCATTTCATTGCCATTCTACTAAAATTCCCGTATTATTTCAGAGTCTAAACTGCCCATTCTGAAAAGTTTATTGCAGTTGCGTTGATTGTAGTTCAAATCTTTTGCATTTGACAAGCAAAAGTTGAAATTTAGTGATTGCCATTCCATTGCCACTTCAAAGTGACTATTCCAATGTCAATCCATTTTCCCCTTGGAGTTCTCAATTTTAAGTTAGCCACTATAGCAGTGTAGTTTCTGAGTTTTCCAATGTTGGTTCATTCCGTTCATTGCTTATTTTCCTTCCCAAAGGTCTTGCGTTTTCTACACTATTGCCACTTTTTATCCCTTCATTGCCACTCCATCCCTATATTTGTTCAAGTGCCATTTCACTTCTAAACCAAAGCGATTCCAATTTCTCGTTCCATTAACCCTAAAAGGGATACCTTCATGGCCTCAGTTTCGTCACCTCGCTGAGTGTGTTCCATCAAAGACGAGCTCTGAAAGGCGCCTGGGGTCCAATGGACCCTAGGTATCCCTTTTAGGGTTAATATTCGGTCTGATTAACCTAGTGGCCATTCCAATGTCAATCTATTTTCTTTGCCTTTTCCTACTATAGCTGTAAAGGGAAATTCTCGTTTCTTCGTATAGACAATTTCTATGGTTTTCATTGTTTTTCTACTTCAATTTTGTTGCCATTTCAGTTTCATACAAAAGCGTAAATTTCAATGCTGCGATAACAAAAAAAAAACAATTGCAGTTAAAATCTAGTAAATTTTCGTGCCTGTTTTTGTGGCGAACCTATTGTTATATCACTATGGAAAGTAGTGGCCATGGCAATGCTTATTGCTGTCACTTTATTGCCACTTCTTCTTCGCATATAAATTTGAGTGCCACTCTATTGCAATTCCAGAGTGATTCGACGACTTATTCTAGTGGTTAACTTTTCATAATATCTAAATACATCAAGTGACGTTTCTGTGAAAACATAGTGGCCGTTCGAATGCCAGATCCATTTCATTACCATTCTAGTACACTTCCTGTATCATTACAGAGTCTAAACGGTTGACTCTGAATAGTTTATTGCAGTTGCTAGTGCATTTAACAAGCTAAAGCTGAAATTTAGTGGCTATTGATTGCCACTTCAAAGTGGCCATTCTAATGTCAATCCATTCTCACCTTAGAGTTCTCAATTTTGAGTGAGCCGCCATAAAAGTGTAGTTTCCAAGTTTTTCAGTGTTGTTTCATGTCTTTTGTAGTTTATTTTCTTCGCAATGATTTCCCTTTTCTACACTATTGCCACTTCTTGTCCCTTCATTGCTACTCCATACATAAGCGACTCCAATTCTTCGTTCCATTAATATTCTGTCTGGTCAATCTAGTGGCCATTCCAATGCCAATCTATTTTGCTTGACCTTTTCTGCTATAAGATTCGCGTTTCATTCTATAACTAATTTCTAAATTTCAGTGCCTTTTTATGGCCAATCTGTTGTTGTAGTACTTCTGAAAGTGTGGCATGAACATGCTTTTTGTCGCCACTTTATTGCCACTTCTTATTGTCATACCAGTTCGAGTTCGAGCCATTGCATTACCGGCCCACAGCGATTCCACTACTCACTCCTGTAGCCATCCGAATGCCAGAGCCATTTCATATCCATTCTAATACAATGCCCGAGTCTAAACTGTTGATTCGGAAAAGTTTATTACAATTGCTTTGGTTGCAGTTCAGGTCTAGTGCATATGACGATCTAAAGGTGAAGTTTAGTTATTGCCATTCCGTTTGTCACTTCTTTCATTATAGAGTTCTCAATTTTAAGCTAGCTGCCAAAGCAGTACTATTTCCAATTTTTTTTGTAATTTGATGTCTTTTCTAAGCTTGTTCTCATTGCAAAGCTTTCTTTTATACACTATTGCCACTTATTGTCCCTTTATTGCCACCTCATTGCAGTTGCAGTTCAAATCTAGTACATTTGCAGTGCTTTCAATAGTAGTGACCATGCCTCTTTATCCTCATACCAGTTTCCGTCCAGTAGCATAGTAACTTTTCAAAATCTTTTGTTATACCAAGTGCCATTTCAGTTCAAAACTAAGTGGCCATTCCAATAACAGGGCCATTTCATAATCATTCTAGTACCGTTCAAACATCATTTCAGTGTTTTAAACTTTCAGTTCTGGTCATTTTACAGCATTGGCCATTGCAGTTAGAACCCAGTGCATTGTCAAGTCAAAGCTAATGTTTTAGTGGTTATCAATTGCCACTTCAGCCACATTCTTTTTAGTTCAATGTTGTACATTCTATTTTTTCTTGAAACTCTGCTAAAAGTCCTGAACTTGATTGCCATATTATGGCCATTTAATTTGAAACACATAGTGACCATTCCAATAATCAGTTTTGGTTGCGACTGTGATGGAATGTAACTTGAAAATGGCTTTTTCAGTCTCGACAAAATTCAAATACTGCTATTAAATTTCGTCCAACGTTTCGGTGAAGGTCCTATATGCGACCGAAACGTTGGACGAAATTTAATAGCAGTATTTGAATTTTGTCGAGACTGAAAAAGCCATTTTCAAGTTACATTCCAATAATGACAATCGATTTCAACCTTTTTGGTCCTCCATTGTAATAAAGACTTTGAATGTTACTTCACGCCTTTTTGTAAATTATCTTTATGCAATGCTTTTCTTTTAAATACTATTGTCACTTATTGCCACTTCATGATCACTCTATCTCTGCACTCTAAGCATCATTACACTTCCATTTCAAAGCAATTCGAATACTTTATTTCATTAATGTTCTGATTTCGATTTGGCCACATCAGTGCCATTTTTTTAAGTAATTCCGGAGCTGTAAAAGGTTGTTAAATTAGTTGATCTTAAGTGGCTATTTAATGCCACTTTCAATGACACTTCTGTAAAGGTTTTAAAAACTTGGTAATTCTCGCAAGTTATTTCCTTTCATTACTTTTTATGTAGCTATTATGTTGTGATCATTCCTGACCTTTATTGACATTTCATGGCCACTCCATCTCTGTACATGCTAAATTACTATTTCAAAGTGATTTCAATGCCACATTCCATTGTCTAAATCCCTCTATTACAGTGCCGTTTTCAAAGCCATCATCACCGCTGTATTCATTTTTTTCTTTTGCCATTTGGTTTTCAAGGTTAGGAAGTTGGCACAGCCTTAGCTGACAATTAGTGGCTATTCCTAAGTCATTACATTGCCACTCTATTGCCAATTCAATCTAAACATATTGCTATCTTTTGCCTCTCGGTTTCCAAGTTTAGAAAGTTAGCATATCTACCAGTTCAACATTAGTCGTCAGTGTTGTGTTTTTTTCGTTGCCACTTTTTGCCAATTCAGCCAAAAGCATTATTGTTATTTGCCACTTTGGTTTTCAAGTTGAGGAAATTTAAAACAACTTTTGTTCAAAACTGACCGGCCATTCTTGTGCCATGACATTGCCACTACATGTATTGCCAATCTAGTCAATATCATTCTTTTTGTATGCCATTTAGTGGCCATTACTGGATCATTTAATTTACACTTAGTTGCCAATTCGGCCAAAAACATTTCTGTCACTTGCCGTTAAGCTTTCTGGTATACAAAATTGGCACAGCTTTAGTTCAAAGCTAGTGGCAATTACTGTTTCACTTCAAATTTAAACTTTAAAATCTCAAATTCTCAAATTTAAAATTAGTCATGTCATTTTATGTGCCACTTTGTTGCTTATTTGCCAATCCAGCGTAAATTAAAACATAAAGCAAATTTGATATTTGCATCGGCCTCATTCCCATACAATTATCATGTGTGCAAATTTCAAGGATAGTTTCCAAGGAATATTTTATGGAAATTCCACACGAAAAAAAAAACAAGATTTTTTACCGATTTTCCAAAAAAAGAGGTTTTTGTTATACTTTGTTCGGAAAAATCTGTAAAAGCAAATCATTAGTTTAAATAAAAAATCTTATTACGTTCCTGCATGATTCCAATGAAACGCATCGTAATTGAAGCTTGAAATAACTGTTGTTATCCAGCTCTCATTTGCCGTGACGGTATCCAGTATCTAGAGAAGCAAATTATCGAAGCAAATCGCGATTGCCTTACGGAAACCTGTCGTTCAGCCGGAGTGATTCTTGACGACTTGTTTGTAGACGTCAGCCAACAAGAGTCCAACCACCAAACCAAGCAAAGTGTGTAAGGTTTCAAATTTCGTGATCACCTTGAGAATGTCCAATGTCCATCACCGACCGGGAACAACGACGACAACAAGAACAACAGATCCCATTCTCTGGAAGATGATCGTAGCCCGAAGCAGGCGGTGCATTCCTTTCTTGGGCAGAGATATCATTTTCACTTGTTGCTATAACAACAACGCAACGCTTGGCCAACTAGGATGGATCGCTGCAGATCAACGCAACGGCTCTTTAATTATACGCTATTGAACAACGATCTCTAGCAAGCCACGACTTGACGCTCAATTAAAACAAATAAGGATCAATCTCAGTCGGAGAAACCGTCGTCCACCGGCGTGATTTGTACTTATTTCTCGCGTTGCAGCAATCATAATAATTTACATGTTTTTTTCTTCCACAATTCCACTCGGTGTCATTCAACCAGCGGCGTTGCGTTGATCGGTGTCGGTTTGTGGGAAAGGTCAATCTCGCGATCGCGTTCTCGTACGATCAACTTTCCCGCATTTTCCCAGGTGATCTACAACTGTCAACCTCTTCGTGTCGTCGTTTAAAACAAAAACCGCAAATCAAGTAGGCTTTGCCACAATTCGGATCGCGCTGTTCGAAGTCAACGCCGTCTGCGATCGGACCCCAAAAAAGGGATCACTATAGAAGCCAACCGGAGCGATCCACTTGCAATGCCTCATTCCCCAGAGATCTCGCACGATCCAACGACCTTTCCCCCAAAAAAGGAAAACAGTAATCCTGCCCTGAAATGATAATTAAACGGCATGTAATGGACCGGGCACCGCCTCTTGTGCTGCATCATGCAAGACTTGAGATTTTTTACGCCAAAACGAAATCGAAAACTTGTCTGCGGCCTGTCTGTCCATCATCGATCACAAGGGACGAACGATCATCGCGGTGTACGCGATCGCGCTTCGGCTCAGGCGTACGTTACAACATGACCCATTTATTTTGGACCTCCGCGATCGTTGTGCGGTCGGAGTAACGTGAACGGCGGCAGCCGTTTGGGGTTTGGATCGGAATACTGAGCAGGGACGATATGCAACGCCTTCTGTACCCAGTAGAAGCGGAGGGTTGTGAGTGAGCATTGCTCTGCGAGAGGTCTGATGAAGTGTGACCCACTGTCTCTGGAAGGACAGCACAGTGGCGGTCGGATGCATGGAAACCGACTGGCAAAGGTAAGGAATGGTTTTTGCCAGATTGGCAATGAGTGGCAACAAATTGGCATATCATGATTCTTTATTTTTGAACTGAAGGCTGTTCCAATTTTATGCAACTTAAACTAAAATTTTAAAATGAAGCATTGTGTTTGGATCGATTGATAAATTAATTGACAATAAAATGACACAAGAATGGCCACTTATTTCTAGAAATGCCACATTTATGGCCACTACTTTCAAGCTGATACTTTGGCAAACGCTTTCCCCACGCTGAACAGGAAAGGTAAGAAACGCTTTTGGTTGGACTTCCCTCAATAGAAAAAAGAGGCAATTGGTATGGCCACTAGAATTGATTTGGAAGTTGAGTCAATTTTCTGCAATTGTTAATAAAATGGCGAAGTGAGCAATGTTTTGGCTTAAATGAAAAAAGTAACGATAATAAAATGACAGTCACTTATTTTGAACTACAGCCAAGTCAATTCTCTACGCTTGAAAACGGATCGGAATGAGAAGGCTGGATTGGAAATTAAGTGGCAATGAAATGTACAGTACAGTAATTGCCATTAGTTCTGAACTGAAGCTATGACAAATTTTCTCCCCATGAATACTGAATGGCAAACGAAATGTGATAGCTCTAGAACAGAATTAACTGAACGGCAAAAGAAATGAATGCTTTTGGTTGAGTTAGCAATAAAGTGGCAAAGAATTGCCACAGTATTGGCGACCAATTTTGAAGAGAAGCGTAATTTTCTAAGCTTGAAAGATGAATGACAAAGAAAAAGATTCTTTCAGCTGCATTGACAATTAGTGGCAATAAAGTGG
Source organism: Aedes albopictus (assembly GCF_035046485.1). Taxonomy (NCBI): domain Eukaryota; kingdom Metazoa; phylum Arthropoda; class Insecta; order Diptera; family Culicidae; genus Aedes; species Aedes albopictus. The sequence goes on from NC_085136.1 coordinate 31,197,770, forward strand.
CATCGAAATGGCCACAATGGCCACTGAACTGAATTTGTGCCAACTTTTCTACACTTATAAACTGATTGGCAATGGAGACCAATGTTATTGGCTGGATTGTTCACTTTTTTTCTTTTTTGCCTTTCTCGAACACCAAGGTGTACCGAAAGTCTATATGTTCACTCCAAAAACTAAATTTTGATAGAGCCCCCGTACCAATCGACTCAGCTCGACGAGTTGAGATGATGTCTGTGTATGTATGTATGTGTGTATGTGTATAAAAAAAGGTCAGCTAACTTATAGATAGTAAATATCAACCGATTTTAATGACCGGTGGTTCATTCGACGCGGAATGTGGTCCCATTGTTTCCTATTGAAAATGGTTCGGATCGGTCAAGCCGTTCCGGAGTTATGGTCATATAGATGTTCCGGACCGGTACCCCTGGCTGGAAGGGGTCAGTTTCATGTCTGACAACCCATACATGCGGCACATCAAACAGCGGCATTTTCGATAACTTGATGAACGGTTATCAAGAAAATAGTCTCAGTTCATATCTGAACTGGTAGTGTTCCGGAATCCGTTTTCGGGTGTCCCGCCGGAAGTGGCCAAACATAAAAGTGAACCAATCCCATGCATGCGACACATCAAAGCGCGGTTTTTTGATAACCTAATGAAGGGTTAGCAAGAAAATAGCCGCAGACTATATCTGAACCCGTAGTGCTTTGGAACCCGTTCCGGGTGTCCCGCCGGAAGTGGCCAAATATAAAAGTTAACCAATCCCATACATGCGACACATCAAAGCGCGGCTTTTTTGATAACCTGATGAATGGCTAACAAGAAAATAGTCTCAGATTATATCTGAACCGGTAGTGTTCCGGAACCGGTTCCGGGTGTCCCGCCGGAAGTGGCCAAATATGAAAGTGAACCAATCCCATACAAGCGACACCTCAAATCCAGGCTTTTTAGACAATATGATGAACAGTTGGCAAGAAAATAGTCTCAGATCATACCAGTGTGTTACGGAACCGATTTCGGGCATCCCGCCGAAATGGTCAAATGTAAAAGAGAACCAATACATGTAACATATCATATGATTTACTTGGTAATCTGATGAACGGCTAGCAAGAAAATAGTCTCAGACCATATTCGGGACAACAGGTCGTGTCCGGAAACCGATTTCGAATGTTCCATCGTAAGTGGTCAAATATAGAAAAGAACCAAACCATAGCAGCGTTTTTATATTCTAATGTGATTGTCTAAGCCCACATCTGAGACTGTTCATAGTTTTGCGGTGTTACACTGGAAGTGGTTAAATATGGATGTGAACCAAAATCATGCATGTCGCACATGAAATCGCGGCTTTTCAATAACTTGCCGAATGATTAGCAAGAAAATAGCCTCAGATCACATCAGAAACTACCGGTAGTGATCCGAAACTGGTTCCGGGTGTCTCCGGGTGTCTCGTTTTTTGTGAATTATAACAAACAGGCCACTTAGAAATGAGCTTAGGGCTGGATTGGCAATTAAGTGGCCAAGAAATGGCATAGTGATGGCAACTAAAATTTTGAACAGAAACTTCGCCAATTGTTTGCTCTTGAAAGCTGAAAAGCAAATAATATTACTTTTGGCTGCATTGGCAATAAAGTAGCAATGAAATGGCACCAGCAGAGTGGTCATAACTGTGGACAGAAGCTTTGTGAACTTTGTACACTAAGAAACGAACGGTACAAAGTGCTGAGAGGATAGCTAAACTAAAAGACTACCGAGGGGGTAGCTGTATCAAAGTAAATCCCCTGAGAGGATAAGCCCAAACTGTTGTTGATAAAAGGTAAACATAATCCTAGGCAGTTTATAATGGAAGAGGTTCTGTGTGATTGAAACATTAGAGATTTTGATCTATTTCGTTCACTTTTACGTAATGAGCGTGGAAAGGTCATTTCGAAGAGATATTTTGAAAATATTGAAAGATAGTAACAATGGGATCCGTATTGAAGATTTCTTTAGAAAATCTACCAACAATTTCTTCAGAAATTCTATGAAAAATCTATTTAATTTTTTTTATTTGGAAATTTGTCCGAGTAATCGGCCAAAAATTCCCTCAAAAGCATCTTGCACGATTTACTTCTAAAACTCCTCCCTTTTTTCCAAAAAAAAATATCCAAGAATTTGAGCAGAAATTCTTCCAAGGATTCTTTAACAAAATCGTTCAAAAATTCTTTCAGAAATTTCTTTAGAAATTTCTCCAGAAATTCCTTCAATAATGATTGATGTTGATGCCTTCGGAAACTATTCCATAGTTTTCCAGAAAATGTTTCAAAAATTCCTTCAAGTATTTGTACTGCGGTTACTTTGGAAATTCTTGCAAGAATTTCACCAGAAATTCCCACAGCAACTTCCAATTTCTCCAGAAATTACACTAGGGATTCCTCCAAAAGTTTCAAACAGAGTTGTGTAAGAAAGTTGTGTATGAGTTTCTGCAGAAATTCCTCCAGGGATTTTATATAGAAAATCCTGAGATTTACCCTATTATTTTCGTGACTTCTCTAGATTTTCTTTCCGAAAGATCATTTGAAAATTCCTTCAAGCAAATTGCTTGTTTAAAAATTGCTCCATGATTTTTTTTGTTTTGAAAATCAGAATTACTGTCAATTCTTTCTGTTTTTTTTTTGCATCAACTTTCTCAAAAATACTCCATGGATTTTTTTTTAGAAAACGATTCACGGATACATTGAGAATTAGAACTTCTTCAAAATTTTCTCAGAAACTTTCTAAAGAATTTTCTCCAAGGATTGCTCTAGAAATTCTACAAGATATTATTAAGGAAATTCCTAAGATTTCTTCACATTTATTTGGATAGACATTTCTTTTCCAGAAATCGATCCAAGGATTTCTTGAGAAAGTCTTAGAAAATTTTCCAAGCATTCCTTAAGAAGTTTTTTTACTGATTCTTTCAGAGATTTTTATAAGTTTTCTTATGGGAAGGTTGGAAGATAGTCTTGCAGAAATTCACATAGAGATTTCATCAGAATTTCCACCAGGTATTCTTTGATGTATTTTCTCTGATATTCCTCCAGGATTTCCTCCAAGCATACCTCTAGAAATTTCTCTATGGATTCCAGGAATTCAATGTTTTGGTTTTCAATTGGTAGATTCCTTCAGGATTTCCTTCCAAACATATCTTAAGACGTTTTGCAAGGTATTCCACCAGGAGTTTCCAGGTGTTTCTTCAGATATTCCTTCTGGAATTTCTTCAGAAAATCCATCTATGAATTCTTGAAATGTTCCTGTTTTTTATTTGTTTTTGGCGAATCCTGACTGGATTCTCTGGAGAATTCTAACTAAATATTGTGGAGAATCCTGACTGGATCCTGTACAGAATCCTGACTGGATACTGTGGAGAAACCTGACTGAATTCTGTGGAGAATCCTGTATGGATTATGTGTAGAATCTTGACTGGTTTTTGTGGAGAATCCTGACTGGATACTGTGGAGAATCTTAACTGCATTTTGTGGAAAAACCTGACTGAATTCTGTGTAGAATCCTGAATGGAATCTGTGGAGAATCTAGACTGAATTCTGTGGAGAACCCTAACTGCATTCTGTAGAGAATCCTGACTGAATTCTGTGTAGAATCCTTACTGAAATCTGTGGAGAATCCCGACTGGAATCTGTGGAGAATTTAGACTGAATTCTGTGGAGAATCCTGAATGGATTATGTGTAGATTCCTGACGGGTTTCTGTGGAGAATCCTGACTGGATACTGTGGAGTGTCCTGACTGGATTCTATGGAGAATCCTAACTGCATTCTGTAGAGAAACCTGACTGTGGAGAATCCAGACTGAATTCTGTGGAGAATCCAGACTGAATTTTGTAGAGAATTCTGACTGAATTCTGTGTAGAATTCTGACTGAAATCTGTGGAGAATCCCGACTGCAATCTGTGGAGAACCCATACTGAATTCTGTGGAGAATCCTAACTCTATTCTGTGGAGAAACCTGACTGAATTCTGTGTAGAATCCTGACTGGATACTGTGAAAAATGCTGACTGAATTCTGCGGAGAATCCTGACTGGAATCTGTGGAGAATCTAGACTGGATTCCGTGGAAAATCCTGTATGGATTAGTGTAGAATCCTGACGAGTTTCTGTGGAGAATCCTGACGAGTTTCTGTGGAGAATCCTGACTGGATACTGTGGAGTATCCTGACGGGATTCTATGGAGAATCCTCACTGCATTCTGTAGAGAAACCTGACTGAATTCTGTGTAGAATCCTGACTGGATTATGTGGAGAATCTAGACTGAATTCTGTGAAGAATCCCAACTGCATTCTGTGGAGAATCCCGACTGAATTCTGTGTAGAATCCTGACGGGTTTCTGTGGAGAATCCCGACTGGAATCTGTGGAGAATCCAGACTGAATTCTGTGGAGAATTCTGACTGGCTACTGTGAACAATGCTGACTGGATTCTGTGGAGAATCCTGGCTGGATTCTGTGGAGAATCTAGACTGAATTCTGTGGAGAATCCTGCATGGATTATGTGTAGAATCCTAGCGGGTTTCTCTGGAGAATCCTGACTGGATACTGTGGATAATCCTAACTGCATTCTGTGGAGAAACCTGTCTGGAATCTGTGGAGAATCTAGACTGAATTCTGTGGAGAATCCTAATTGCAATCTGTGGAGAAACCTGAATGAATTCTGTATAGAATCCTTACTGAAATCTGTGGAGAATCCCGACTGAAATCTGTGGAAATTCCAGACTGAATTCTGTGGAGAATCCTACCTGGATTCTGTGATCAATGCTGACTGGATTCTGTAGAGAATCCTGACCGGAATCTGTAGAGAATCTGGACTAAATTCTGTGAAGAATCCTGAATGGATTATGTGTAGAATCCTGACGGGTTTCTGTGAAGAATCCTGACTGAAATCTGTGGAGAATCCCGTCTGGAATTTGTGGAGAATCCAGACTGAATTCTGTGGAGAATCTAGACTGAATTCTGTAGAGAATCCTGACTGGATTCTGTGAACAATGCTGACTGGATTCTGTGGAGAATCCTGACTTGATATTGTGGAGAATTCTTACTATATTCGTTGAGGAATTCTGACTTAATTCTATGGAGAAACCTGACTCGATGCTGTGGAATCCTGGTGAATCCTGTGAAGAATCTTGAATTGGTTCTGTGAAGAATCGTGATAGGAATTTAGTGGAGAAACCAGACTGGCTTCTGTGGAGCATCTTGATGTATTTTCTCCGAAATTCCTCCAGGATTTCCTCCTAGCATACCTCTTTAAATTTATTTATGGATTTCAGGAATTCATGAAAAAAATGTTTAGGATTTTTATTAGGGTTTATCTCCGGGATTTTTTTGCAAACATATCTCAAGACGTTTTGTTGGGTATTTCATCAGCAGATTCCGGGTGTTTCTTTCAGTATTCCTTCTGGAACTTCTTAGGAAAATCCATCTATGGATTCTTAAAATATGCCTGTTTTTTCAAAAAATTTTTCGGGAATTCATTTAGAATTTTCTTCAGATTTTATTTCAAATATTTTTTTATATTTTTTCAACGATACTTTCGGAAATATCTTAAGAGATTTCTTCAATATGCCTAACAAATGAAAAAATAAAAATAAAATAAAAATACACTAGTTAACAGAAATAATTGAAAATTGAAGTTAGAATTGAGAAGGAACTGAAAATAGTACTGAAAAATCGAAGAACTGTATTAAAGAGTGTAGGAATTTGAATATGAAGCTGTTTCTAAAATTTCAAAGAACTGAAGCTAGAGAATTTCTGATGAAATGCGAAAACGTCAAAAGTTATGTCGCTCAATAAGGTCAATCCAAAGCACTGTTCAACTCTCCGCCACCATTAGACAACGATTGGCACTTTTTTTTTTTATAAATAACCATTAATCATAAAATATGAAAAAGAAAATTCCACCTAGAAATGTGTGGGCAATTAGCACCTTTCTGTTATTCTCTCTTACACACACCAGTGACTCTGACTCTGCCAGTAGCTGCTTAGACTAGCATAAATACCATACAACTGGATGCTGATGCTGGTGATAGATCAGCGAACCACCAGCAGCATTTGGTAGTGGGAGTCGAAGAGACAGCTAGCCAGTTCACTGTCTATAAATCACACCTCGATTCGATAAATCAAAATCCTTGGGACACCGCATTGCGGTCCGAGAAAGCGGTGTTCATACTCACAGTCTATGCATAATTTATGTGCGAATTGAGAAGAAAATAAGAAAAGTCACGATTCGCCGAAAATGTTGAATCAAGTCGAGTGTAATTTTACAGAATGGCATATGTTGTGTTTTCGCTGATCTGATAAGTTTTTTTTTTATTTTTAATTTTTATTCTGATTTGTTTTTGTAAGACTTCAGTACTTTACATATTGGTGTAAAATCAAATTTACAAACAAAAACATTTGTTTTTTTTTACAAAATTAAAAAAGGCATATTTAAACCTTTTTTTTGAAAATTTTAAATAATTACCATTATTTTTTTATTTTATTTATTTTTTGACAATGTTCATTTTTCTCATTAAATTACTGTTATCGGATACGCCGTTATAAAAAGTTATTCTCTAAACTGTCGTAGCCCTGCGGCTAAGTTCGTCGTATACGCCGTGTGATTGGAGGTAATTGCAATTTAGCAAAAAAAAGCGAAATTCACCGACCATTGATGAGCTGAAGTCTTTGTTTTGTCTGTTTTCAGCCAGCTTCATTCGTTCGTATAGATATGGTAATTTCTTTATTATCATTTTCATTGTTCTTTTCCGTTGGTGCACCAGCCTTCTCTGGTGGATGAATCTCGTCGTGGGTCAAGAAGCGGGCTAGCACAGTAGAGTGTGGTTATGTAAAAAGAGGATGGATTTTATGAGGTCAACTCATTGCGTGCGTATTTCACGGGATGATGCGATGCGAATGGCGCTTTTAACGCTGTTCTAGGAAATCCTGTTTGTTTCTATGGGGTATGAGTTTGAACTGGACTGAATTTACCAATTTTTTGGAGAATCCTGACGGGAATCTGTGGAGAATCCTGACTGGATTCTGTGAAGAATCCTGACTGGATTCTGTGGAGAATCCAGAATGGATGCTGTGGAGAATCCTGACTGGATACTGTGGAGAATCCTGACTGGATTCTGTGGAGAATCCTGACCGGATTCTGTGGAGAATCCTGGCTGGATTCTGTGGAGAATCCTGACCAGATTCTGTGAAGAATCCTGACCGGATTCTGTGAAGAATCCTGACCGGATTCTGTGAAGAATCCTGACCGGATTCTGTGAAGAATCCTGACCGGATTCTGTGAAGAATCCTGACCGGATTCTGTAGAGAATTCTGACCAGATTCTGTGGAGAATCCTGACCGGTTTCCATGAAGAATCCTGACAGGATTCTGTGAAGAATCCTGACCGGATTCTGTGGAGAATCCTGACTGGATTCTGTGGAGAATCCTGACCGGATTCTGTGGAGAATCCTGACTGGATTCTGTGGAGAATCCTGGCTGGATTCTGTGAAGAATCCTGATTGGATTCTGTGAAGAATCCTGATTGGATTCTGTGGAGAATCCTGACAAGATTCTGTGGAGAATCCTGACTGGATTCTGTGGAGAATCCTGACTGGATTCTGTGGAGAATCCTGACTGGATTCTGTGGAGAATCTTGACTGGATTCTGTGGAGAATCCTGACTGGATTCTGTGGAGAATCCTGACTGAATTCGGTGGAAAATCCTGACTGGATTCTGTGGAGAATCCTGACTGGATTCTGAGGAGAATCCTGACTGGATTCTGTGGAGAATCCTGACTGGATTCTGTGGAGAATCCTGACTGAATTTCGTGGAGAATCCTGACTGGATTCTGCGATGAATCCTGACTGGAATCTGTGGAGAATCCTGACGGGATTCTGTGGAGAATCCTGCCTGGATTCTGTGGACAATCCTGACTGGATTCTGTGGAAAATCCTGACTGGATTCTGTGGAGAATCCTGACTGGATTATGTGGACAGTCCTGACTAGATTCTGTGGAGAATCTTGACTGGATTCTGTGGAGAATCCTGACTGGATTCTGTGGAGAATCCTGACTGGATTCTGTGGAGAATCCTGACTGGATTCTGTGGAGAATCCTGACTGGATTCTGTGTAGAATCTTGACTGGATTCTGTGGAGAATCTTGACTGGATTCTGTGGAGAATCCTGACTGGATTCTGTGGAGAATCCTGACTGGATTCTGTGGAGAATCCTGACTGGATTCTGTGGAGAACCCTGACTGGATTCTGTGGAGAATCCTGACTGGATTCTGTGGAGAATCCTGACTGGATTCTGTGGAGAATCCTGACTGGATTCTGTGGAGAATCCTGACTGGATTCTGTGGAGAATTCTGACTGGATTCTGTGGAGAATCCTGACAAGATTATGTGGAGAATCCTGACTGGATTCTGTGGAGAATCCTCTCTGGATTCTGTGGAGAATTCCGTCTGCATTCTGTGGAGAATTCCGTCTGGATTCTGCGGAGAATCCCGTATGGATTCTGTGGAGAATCCCGTCTGGATTCTGTGGAGAATCCTCTCCGGATTCTGTGGAGAATCCTGACTGGATTATGTGGAGAATCCTGACTGGATTATGTGGAGAATCCTGACTGGATTCTGTGGAGAATCCTGACTGGATTCTGTGGAGAATCCTGACTGGATTGTGTGGAGAATCCTGACTGGATTCTGTGGAGAATCCTGACTGGATTCTGTGGAGAATCCTGACAAGATTATGTGGAGAATCCTGACTGGATTCTGTGGAGAATCCTCTCTGGATTCTGTGGAGAATTCCGTCTGCATTCTGTGGAGAATTCCGTCTGGATTCTGCGGAGAATCCCGTATGGATTCTGTGGAGAATCCCGTCTGGATTCTGTGGAGAATCCTCTCCGGATTCTGTGGAGAATCCTGACTGGATTATGTGGAGAATCCTGACTGGATTATGTGGAGAATCCTGACTGGATTCTGTGGAGAATCCTGACTGGATTGTGTGGAGAATCCTGACTGGATTGTGTGGAGAATCCTGACTGGATTCTGTGGAGAATCCTGACTGGATTCTGTGGAGAATCCTGACTGGATTCTGTGGAGAATCCTGACTGGATTCTGTGGAGAATCCTGACTGGATTCTGTGGAGAATCCTGACTAGATTCTGTGGAGAATCCTGACTGGATTCTGTGGAGAATCCGGACTGGATTCTATGGAGAATTTGGACTGGATTCTTTGAAGAATATTGACAGGATTCTGTGAAGAATCCTGACTGTATTCTGTGGAGAATCCTGACTGGCTTCTGTGGAGAATCCTGAAAGGATTCTGTGGAGAATCCTGAATAGATTCTGTGGAGAATCCTTAATGGATTCTGTGGAGAATCTTGACTGGATTCTGTGGAGAATCCTGACTGGATTCTGTAGAAATCCTGACTGGATTCTGTGGAGAATCCTGACTGGATTCTGTGGAGAATCCTGACTGGATTCTGTGGAGAATCCTGAATGGATTCTGTGGAGAATCTTCACTGGATTCTGTGGAGAATCCTGACTGGATTCTGTGGAGAATCCTGACGGGATTCTGTGGAGAATCCTGACGGGATTCTGTGGAGAATCCTGACGGGATTCTGTGGAGAATCCTGACGGGATTCTGTGGAGAATCCTGACGGGATTATGTGGAGATTCCTGACGGGATTCTGTGGAGATTCCTGACGAGATTCTGTTGAGAATCCTGACGGGATTCTGTGGAGAATCCTGACGGGATTCTGTGGAGAATCCTGACGGGATTCTGTGGAGAATCCTGACGGGATTCTGTGGAGAATCCTGACGGGATTATGTGGAGATTCCTGACGAGATTCTGTTGAGAATCCTGACGGGATTCTGTGGAGAATCCTGACGGGATTCTGTGGAGAATCCTGACGGGATTCTGTGGAGAATCCTGACGGGATTCTGTGGAGAATCCTGACGGGATTCTGTGGAGAATCCTGACGGGATTCTGTGGAGAATCCTGACGGGATTCTGTGGAGAATCCTGACGGGATTCTGTGGAGAATCCTGACGGGATTCTGTGGAGAATCCTGACGGGATTCTGTAGAGAATCCTGACGGGATTCTGTGGAGAATCCTGACGGGATTCTGTGGAGAATCCTGACGGGATTCTGTGGAGAATCCTGACGGGATTCTGTGGAGAATCCTGACGGGATTCTGTGGAGAATCCTGACGGGATTCTGTGGAGAATCCTGACGGGATTCTGTGGAGAATCCTGACGGGATTCTGTGGAGAATCCTGACGGGATTCTGTGGAGAATCCTGACGGGATTCTGTGGAGAATCCTGACGGGATTCTGTGGAGAATCCTGACGGGATTCTGTGGAGAATCCTGACGGGATTCTGTGGAGAATCCTGACGGGATTATGTGGAGATTCCTGACGGGATTCTGTGGAGATTCCTGACGAGATTCTGTTGAGAATCCTGACGGGATTCTGTGGAGAATCCTGACGGGATTCTGTGGAGAATCCTGACGGGATTCTGTGGAGAATCCTGACGGGATTCTGTGGAGAATCCTGACGGGATTCTGTGGAGAATCCTGACGGGATTCTGTGGAGAATCCTGACGGGATTCTGTGGAGAATCCTGACGGGATTCTGTGGAGAATCCTGACGGGATTCTGTGGAGAATCCTGACGGGATTCTGTGGAGAATCCTGACGGGATTCTGTGGAGAATCCTGACGGGATTCTGTGGAGAATCCTAACGGGATTCTGTGGAGAATCCTGACGGGATTCTGTGGAGAATCCTGACGGGATTCTGTGGAGATTCCTGACGGGTTTCTGTGGAGAATCCTGACTAGATTCTGTGGAGAATCCTGACTGGATTCTGTGGAGAATCCTGACTGCATTCAGGTATGTACATATGTACCTCTCGGGGTAACTGGAACACTGAATCTGAGTTTCGTAATTTCTCACATCAAACCAGCTCAGTTTTCTTCAGCTATAACTGCCATGAATCCCGGCTTACTACACATCCAAATCAAATTACGTTTCGACCACTCCTCCGCCTCGCAATTTAGGTTTTGTCCATCATCTCATAACCAACAAACCCAGCTTTAGCCGACCACTTTTCATCCCTTATTAGCTTTAGTCCGGATCCTATTTAAACATCATAAATATGCACCACTCAATTATGCAACAACGATCGCCACTAGCCGCTTGAACGACCTGAACGATCTCGTCCGATGATACCGATTAAATCACGTCCGGCCAACAACTTCACGAAGTTGGGGCGTATCCATCTCTCGACGCGATCGAGCTTTCTTGTTCGCTTTGACTGGCGTGATAAATTACATCAACCCTATATGGGGTTTTGCTGCGAGCGAGTGGTCGAACGATCTCCATCCGATCACCCCAAACGATCAGATCAAATTAAAATGTTAATCAGCGCCTATAAATCATAACTTTTCGACCCCGGGTGCATCCATCCGTGCGGAGCACACATAACCTCTCCTTCCATCGCATCGCATCGATCGCTACGCTTTACAATGTAAACCAATCCAACTTTAATTGGATAGACCATCATCGAAATTTCCGCTCCTGAAAAATGTTACGAGATCGCAATAAAAGCCGTTTCATCGATCTCGCCTACTTCGTCCAGCAGGTACACTAATCCGTGCTTTCTCTCCTTCTTCCTTTCTTTCAGATCTTCAATCCCTCCAACCCGACAGCGACAGGCGTGAATCTCCCAGGCAACGCAGCCGTTCCGACTGGCCTACTGAGCGGACCGCGGATTGTCGTTCTTCATCGGCACAATGGCGACTTTGGTTTCACGCTGCGGCACTTTATCGTCTATCCACCGCCGGAAGCAACTTCGGTTTGTATCTACCTTAATCGTTCAAAAACCTAGATTAACGGAACCTCTTCTTCGTTTTTAGGACCCCAATACCGATCGCCTAGCGGCCGCAGCCGGGATGCCCAACTTTGCCCAACCGATGGATACGGTGTTCGTGAAAAAGGTGCACCCGAACTCGCCGGCTTTCCTGGCCGGTCTGCAGGAAGGGGACCGGCTGCTGGAGGTTAATGGGCTGTCGGTGGCTCGGCTACCCTATGCCCAGGTGGTCGCCACCATTCAGCAGACGCCGAAGACGTTGACGCTGCAGGTGGTGCCGAAAAATTACGATCTGCTGCAGACGGTGAGTGTGCGTGGGAGGTTGTGGTCCCGAAATCTATTAAATTGCCCCGAAAGTTCTCAGAACTTTATCATAAAAGTCCTACAGACTTTGTTTTGAAAATTCCAAGTGTCCCGGACTCCTCAAAATCCCCCGGACTTTGTCCTAAAATTCCCCCGAACTTCGTCTTGAAAATCCCTCGGACTTTGTCCTCAAAGTCCCCGGAACTTCGTCCTGGAAGTCCCTCGGATTTTGTCCAGAAAGTCCTCCGGACTTTGTCCAGAAAGCCCTCCGGACTTTGTCCAGAAAGCCCTCCGGACTTTGTCCAGAAAGTCCTCCGGACTTTGTCCAGGAAGTCCTCCGGACTTTGTCCTGAAAGTCCTCCGGACTTTGTCCTGAAAGTCCTTTGGACTATGTCCTGAAAGTCCTTCGGACTTTATCCTGAAAGTCCTTCGGACTTTATCCTGAAAGTCCTCCGGACTTTGTCCTGAACATCCTCCAGACTTTGTACTGAAAATCCCCAGGACTTTGCCTGAAAGTCTCCCGGACTTTGTCTTAAAATACCCCAGAATTTTGCCCTGAAAGACCCCAGGACTTTGTCCTGAAAGTCCCCAGGACTTTGTCCTGAAAGTCCCCAGGACTTTGTCCTGAAAGTCCCCAGGACTTTGTCCTGAAAGTTCCCAGAACTATGTGCACAAAGTCCCCAGGACTTTGTCCTGAAAGTCCCCAGGAATTTGTCCTGAAAGTTCCCAGAACTATGTGCACAAAGTCCCCAGGATTTTGTTCTGGAAGTGTCAGGATTTTTTCCTGAAAGTCTTTCGGACTTTGTCCGAAAGTCTCCAGGACTATGTTTACAAAGTCCTCAGGACATTGTCCTGAAAGTTCCCAGGATTTGGTCCTGAAAGTCCTCCGGATGTTTTGCTCCAAGTCTTCCAGGTTTTTTTTTTTCTGAAAAATCCCAAGTGTTTGCCCTGAAAGTCCTTCGAACTTTGTCCTGGAAACCCTCCAGACTTTGTCCTCACAGTCTCCATGGTTTTGCCCTGAAAGTCCCCAGGACTTTGTCGTGAAAGTCCCAATGGTTTTTGCTCTGAAAGTCTCCAGGATTTTGTCCTGAAAGTTCCCAGAACTATATCCTCACAGTCCTCTTGTCTTGAAAGTCCTCAGGACTTTGTTCTGAAAATCCCCAGGAATTTGTCTGAAAAGTCCCCAGGATTTTGTGCTGAAAGTCCCCAAGAGTTTCTCCTGAAAGTCCCAGAACTATGTGCACAAAGCCCACAGGATTTTATTTAAAGTCTCAGGATGTTTTCCTGAAAGTCTTCCGGACTTTGTCCTGAAAATCTCCAGGACTATGTTCACAAAGTCCTCAGGACTTTGTCCTAAAAGTTCCCAGGATTTTGTCCTGAAAGTCCTCCCAATTTTTTTTTCTGAAACTTCCCAAAGTTTTGCCTTGAAAGTCCTGTGTCCACCGAACTTTGTCCTGGAAACCCTCCTGACATTGTCCTGAAAGTCTCCATGGCTTTGTCCGGAAAGTCCTCAGGACTTAGTTGTGAAAGTCCCTAGGATTTTGACCTAAAAGTCTCCAGGATTTTGTCCTGAACGTCACCAGGACTTTCTACTGAAAGTCCACAAGATTTTGTCTTGAAAGTTCCTATGACTATATCCTCAAAGTCCCCTTTGCCTTGAAAGTCCCCAGGATTTTGTGCCGAAAGTCCCCAAGAGTTTCTCCTGAAAGTCCCCAGGGTTTTCTCCTGAAAGTTCCCAGGATTTTGTCCTGAAAGTTCCCAGAACTATGTGCACAAAGTCCAGGATATTGTTCTGAAAGACTCAGGATTTTTTCCTGAAAGTCTTCAGGACTTAGTCTCCAGGACTATGTTTACAAAGTCCTCAGGACTTTGTTCTGGAAGGTCCCAGGATTTTGTCTTGAAAGTCCTCCGAATTTTTTTTTCTGTTTTTTTTCTGAAAATTCCCAAGGACTTTGTCCTGACAGTCTTCATGGGTTTGTCGTAAAAGTCCTCAGGATTTTGTCCTGAAAGTCTCCAGGATTTTGTCCTAAAAGTCCCCAGGACTATATCCTCAAAGTCCCCATGTCTTGAAAGTCCCCAGGACTTTGTATTGAAGGTCCCCCTGGATTTTGTCCTGGAAGTCCCCAGGACTATGTCCTTAAAGACCTCAAAACTTTGTTCTGAAAGTCCCAAGGACTTTTTTCCAATAGTCCCCAGGAAATTCTGTCTGGAATCTGTGGAGAATCTTGTCCGGATTCCAGTTTGGATTCTGTGAAGAATTCTGTCTGGATTCTGTGGAGAATCTGGTCCGGATTATGTGGAGAATCCTGTACTGGTTCTGAGAAACATCCTGCCAGGAATTTGTAAACATTCCTGTCCAGAATCCATAAAGAGTCCTGTTCGGATTCTGAGAAGAATCTTGTCCGGATTCTGTAGAGAATCCTCTCCGGATTCTGTGGAGAATCCTTACTGGATTCTGTGGAGAATCCTCTCCGGTTTCTGTGGAGAATCCTCTCCGGATTCTGTGGAGAATCCTCTCCGGATTCTGTGGAGAATCCTCTCCGGATTCTGTGGAGAATCCTCTCCGGATTCTGTGGAGAATCCTCTCCGGATTCTGTGGAGAATCCTCTCCGGATTCTGTGGAGAATTCTCTCCGGATTCTGTGGGGAATCCTTTCCGGATTCTGTGGAGAATCCCCTCCGTATTCTGTGGAGAATCCTCTCCGGATTCTGTGGGGAATCCTCTCCGGATTCTGTGGAGAATCCTCCCCTGATTCTGTGGAGAATCTTTTCCAGATTCTGTGGTAAATCCTGTCCGGATTCTGTGGAGAATCCTGTCCGGATTCTGCGGAGAATCCTGTCCGGATTCTGTGGAGAATCCTGTCCGGAATCTGTAGAGAATCCTTTCCGGATTCTGTGGAGAATCCTGTCCGGATTCTGTGGAGAATCCTGTCCGGATCCTGTGGAGAATCCTGTCCGGATTCTGTGTAGAAATCTCCGGATTCTGTGGAGAATGCTATCCGGATTCTGTGGAGAATCCGGTCCGGATTCTGTGGAGAATCCGGTCCGGATTCTGTGGAAAATCCTGCCCGGATTCTGTGGAGAATCCTGTCCGCATTCTGTGGAAAATCCTCTCCGGATTCTATGGAGAATTCTGTCCGGATTCTGTGGAAAATTCGGTCCGGATTCTGTGGAGAATCCGGTCCGGATTCTGTGAAAAATCCTGTCCGGATTCTTTGGAGAATCTTGTCAGGATTCGGTGGAGAATCCTGTCTGGATCTTGTAGAGAATCCTGTCCGGATTCTTATCTTGTCTAAATTTTATGTCTTGATTCTGTGAAGAATCTTGTCCAGGATCTGTGGAGACTACCGTCCCGATACTGTTTTCAATCCTGTCCGGATTCTGTGGAGAATCCTCTCCGGATTCTGTGGAGAATCCTCTCCGGATTCTGTGGAGAATCCTCTCCGGATTCTGTGGAGAATCCTCTCCGGATTCTGTGGAGAATCCTCTCCGGGTTCTGTGGAGAATCCTCTCCGGATTCTGTGGAGAATCCTCTCCGGATTCTGTGGAGAATCCTCTTTGGATTCTGTGGAGAATCCTCTCCGGATTCTGTGGAGAATCCTCTCCGGGTTCTGTGGAGAATCCTCTCCGGGTTCTGTGGAGAATCCTCTCCGGATTCTGTGGAGAATCCTCTCCGGATTCTGTGGAGAATCCTCTCCGGATTCTGTGGAGAATCCTCTCCGGATTCTGTGGAGAATCCTCTCCGGATTCTGTGGAGAATCCTCTCCGGATTCTGTGGAGAATCCTCTCCGGATTCTGTGGAGAGTCTTCTCCGGAATCTGTGGAGAATTTTCTCCGGATTCTGTGGAGAATCCTCTCCGGATTCTGTGGAGAATCCTCTCCGGATTCTGTGGAGAATCCTCTCCGGATTCTGTGGAGAATCCTCTCCGGATTCTGTGGAGAATCTTATCTGGGTTATGTGAAGAATCCTCTCCGCATTCTCTCTGAATTGAACCATTCACCCTTCTCAATCTCTCTTTGCTATCTTCCAATTACAGTACTTCAGCGAAACGGCCTACAACCCGGAAACGAACCAACGACCCCAACCGCAGCAGCTGTTCATTCCAAAGGCGTCCTCGACGCCCAACTCGCGGTCCAGCATCGCAAGCGGAGGAGGCAGCGGTGGCCCCGGTGTCCCCAACGTCGGCGTGAAGCGAGCACTAACGGACCAGGAGAAGCAGGAATCACTCTACAGCACGCTGCAGGAGATTGTCGAGAATGCCGCCGCCAACAAAGCGATCTACGCCGAGGTCCCGAAGATCCGGTCGCCTCCGATGGCGGCCGAAGCGCCCCAGCAAGTTCCGCAGCAACCTGCGCGTTCTGCCGCCGCCAAGCCGCTGGTGTTCGACTTCGATCCCGTCAAGCAGCAGCACTTCCTGGCGCAGCAGCAGCAGCAGCAGAAGTTCCTGCAACACAGTAAGGACAGCGATTCCATAAGTTCGTACGATTCGGTAAAATCCGCCGCCACCCTTTCGGCCAACGATGTCCAACTGATGGGTGGCGGCGACAGTGCAATAATGTCCCGGCTGCGGAAGAGCTTCGAACAGAAGGAGGAATTCCTGAGGCGACCGGCACCGGCCCCAAGTTCAGTGCCCGTGCCTTCTCAATCCGGCGTCGTGGCTGCTCCGTTCGACGTCCAGCAGCGGGAGTTCTACGGTCGGCCCAATCGGTTACAGAAATCCGTGTGGCCACCGCCTCCTGTACAGCAGCAGCAACCTCCCCCCTCCATAACTACCATGCCTGTGATAACCTCCAATAACGACCACCACCACCTTCAAGATTCCTTAGCCACCAAACCATCGAAAATGTCCTCCGGGACGCAAACGGCGGTGCCCTCGAAGCCGGTTCCGACGGCCACCGGCACCAATTTGGCGACGGTCCGCGAGCAACATTCGTCCCACCTATCGGCCATCCGGGAGCAGTTCTTCAGCGGAATCAACGGCCTAGCCTTCGCGGACGGACCTCCCAAGTCCGCTCCTCCTTCGCTGGCCCTTCAGCGGGAACAACAGCAGCAGCTGAGCGGATCGCAATCGGCCCTTCCGCTGTCGCCGCACAGTATGCACGTCGTATCGGAAAAAGCCAAACTGTTCGAGCTGGGACGGCCCCTCTCTCCGGATGGCGTCGATCGCGCCGAGCTGTATAAGAGCGAACTGAGCCGGATCAACACCAAACAGGTGGTGGCCAACGTGGCCGTCCGGCGGAAAGAGTTCGAACTGAAGGCGGAGAGCACCGGCTGGCGACGGTCGACAGGTGAGTTTTGTATATACATATTCGAACACGGTCTCTGACTTGACTCTGGACTACGACTTGGTCACTGACTCAGACACTGATTCCGACTCTGACTCTGGACTCTGATCATGTTTTGATTTTTTCTCAAAATCGTAGCCTGTCACTGTTTGTAGTTCCGTCTTTGGCTCTGATTTTATTTGGACTCGGTCTCTGACTTTGTTACGGATTCTAAAACTCTGTATTAGGAATATGACTTGTTTTTTAACTTCTGTGGAGAATTCTGACTGGATTTTGTGAAGAATCCTGACTCGATTCTGTGGAGAATCCTGACTCGATTCTGCGGAAGATCTTGACTGGGTTCTGTGGAGAATTCTGACTAGATCCTGTAGAGAATCTTAAATGGATTTTGTGGCGAATCCTAATTGGATTCGGCGGAGAATCCTGACTGAATTATGTGGAGAATCCTGACTAGATTCTGTGGAGAATCCTGACTGGATTCTGTGGAGAATCCCGACTCGATTCTGTGGAGAATCCTGACTGCATTCTGTGGAAAATTCTGACTGGATTCTGTGGAGAATCCTGACTGAATTCTGTGAAAATCCGGACTGGATTCTGTGAAAAATCCGGACTGGATTCTGTGGAGAATTCTGTCTGGATTCTGTAGAGAATTCTGACTGGGTTCTATGGAAAATCTTGTCTGGGTTCTGTGGAGAATTCTGACAAGATTCTGTAGAGAAACTTAAATGGATTTTGTGGCGAATCCTGACTGGATTCTGTGGAGAATCCTGACTGGATTCTGTGGAGAATCTTGACTGGATTCTGTGGAGAATCCTGACTGCATTCTGTGGAGAATCCTGACTGCATTCTGTAGAGAATCCTGTCCGGATTCTGTGGAGAATCCTGTCCGGATTCTGTGGAGAATCCTGTCCGGATTCTGTGGAGAATCCTGTCCGGGTTCTGTGGAGAATCCTGTCCGGGTTCTGTGGAGAATCCTGTCCGGATTCTGTGGAGAATCCTGTCCGGATTCTGTGGAGAATCCTGTCCGGATTCTGTGGAGAATCCTGTCCGGATTCTGTGGAGAATCCTGTCCGGATTCTATGGAGAATCCTGTCCGGATTCTGTGGAGAATCCTGTCCGGATTCTGTGGAGAATCCTGTTCGGATTCTGTAGAGAATCCTGTCCGGATGCTGTGGAGAATCCTGTCCGGATGCTGTGGAGAATCCTGTTCGGATTCTGTGAAGAATCCTGTTCGGATTCTGTGAAGAATCCTGTTCGGATTCTGTGGAGAATCCTGTTAGGATTCTGTGAAGAATCCTGTCCGGATACTGTGAAGAATCCTGTCCGGATTCTGTGGAGAATCCTGTCCGGATTCTGTGGAGAATCCTGTCCGGGTTCTGTGGAGAATTCTGTCCGGATTCTGTGGAGAATCCATTCCGGATTTTGTGGAGAATCCATTCCGGATTTTGTGGAGAATCCATTCCGGATTTTGTGGAGAATCCATTCCGGATTCTGTGGAGAATCCACTCTGGATTCTGTGAGAATCCTGACTGGATTTTGTGGAGAATCCTGACTGCATTCTGTAGAGAATCCTGTACGGATTCTGTAAAGAATCCTGTCCTGATTCTGTGGAGAATCCTATTCGGATGTTGTGGAGAATCCTGTTCGGATTCTGTGGAGAATCCTGTTCGGATTCTGTGGAGAATCCTGTTCGGATTCTGTGGAGAATCCTGTTCGGATTCTGTGGAGAATCCTGTTCGGATTCTGTGGAGAATCCTGTTCGGATTCTGTGGAGAATCCCGTTCGGATTCTGTGGAGAATCCTGTTCGGATTCTGTGGAGAATCCTGTTCGGATTCTGTGGAAAATCCTGTTCGGATTCTGTGGAGAATCCTGTTCGGATGCTGTGGAGAATCCTGTCCGGATGCTGTGGAGAATCCTGTCCGGATGCTGTGGAGAATCCTGTTCGGATTCTGTGGAGAATCCTGTTCGGATTCTGTGGAGAATCCTGTTCGGATTCTGTGGAGAATCCTGTTCGGATTCTGTGGAGAATCCTGTTCGGATTCTGTGGAGAATCCTGTTCGGATTCTGTGGAGAATCCTGTTCGGATTCTGTGGAGAATCCTGTTCGGATTCTGTGGAGAATCCTGTTCGGATTCTGTGGAGAATCCTGTTCGGATGCTGTGGAGAATCCTGTTCGGATTCTGTGGAGAATCCTGTTCGGATTCTGTGGAGAATCCTGTTCGGATTCTGTGGAGAATCCTGTTCGGATTCTGTGGAGAATCCTGTTCGGATTCTGTGGAGAATCCTGTCCGGATGCTGTGGAGAATCCTGTCCGGATGCTGTGGAGAATCCTGTCCGGATGCTGTGGAGAATCCTGTCCGGATGCTGTGGAGAATCCTGTTCGGATTCTGTGGAGAATCCTGTTCGGATTCTGTGGAGAATCCTGTTCGGATTCTGTGGAGAATCCTGTTCGGATTCTGTGGAGAATCCTGTTCGGATTCTGTGGAGAATCCTGTTCGGATTCTGTGGAGAATCCTGTTCGGATTCTGTGGAGAATCCTGTTCGGATTCTGTGGAGAATCCTGTTCGGATTCTGTGGAGAATCCTGTTCGGATTCTGTGGAGAATCCTGTTCGGATTCTGTGGAGAATCCTGTTCGGATTCTGTGGAGAATCCTGTTCGGATTCTGTGGAGAATCCTGTTCGGATTCTGTGGAGAATCCTGTTCGGATTCTGTGGAGAATCCTGTTCGGATTCTGTGGAGAATCCTGTTCGGATTCTGTGGAGAATCCTGTTCGGATTCTGTGGAGAATCCTGTTCGGATTCTGTGGAGAATCCTGTTCGGATTCTGTGGAGAATCCTGTCCGGATGCTGTGGAGAATCCTGTCCGGATGCTGTGGAGAATCCTGTTCGGATTCTGTGGAGAATCCTGTTCGGATTCTGTGGAGAATCCTGTTCGGATTCTGTGGAGAATCCTGTTCGGATTCTGTGGAGAATCCTGTCCGGATGCTGTGGAGAATCCTGTTCGGATTCTGTGGAGAATCCTGTCCGGATTCTGTGGAAAATCCTGTCCGAATTCTGTGGAGAATCCTGTCTGGATTCTGTGGAGAATCCTGTCCGGAATCTGTGGAGAAACCTGTCTGAATTCTGTGGAGCATCCTGTCCAGATTCTGTGGAGAATCCTGTCCGGATTCTGTGGAGAATCCTGTCCGGATTCTGTGAAGACTTCTGTCCGGATTCTGTGGAGAATCCTGTCCGGATTCTGTGGAGAATCTTGTTCGAATTCTGTGGATAATCTTGTCCAAATTCTGTGGAGAATCCTGTCCGGATTCTGTAGAGAATCCTGTCTGGATTCTGTAGAGAATCCTGTCCGGATTCTGTAGAGTCCTATCCGGATTCTGTGGAGAATCCTGTCCGGATTCTGTGGAGAATCCTGTCCGGATTCTGTGGAGAATCCTGTCCGGATTCTGTGGAGAATCCTCTCCGGATTCTGTGGAAAATCCTGTCCGGATTCTGTGGAGAATCCTGTCCGGATTCTGTGGAGAATCCTGTCCGGATTCTGTGGAGAATCCTGTCCGGATTCTGTGGAGAATCCTGTCCGGATTCTGTGGAGAATCCTGTCCGGATTCTGTGGAGAATCCTGTCCGGATTCTGTGGAGAATCCTGTCCGGATTCTGTGGAGAATCCTGTCCGGATTCTGTGGAGAATCCTGTCCGGATTCTGTGGAGAATCCTGTCCGGATTCTGAGGAGAATCCTGTCCGGATTCTGTGGAGAATCCTGTCCGGATTCTGTGGAGAATCCTGTCCGGATTCTGTGGAGAATCCTGTCCGGATTCTGTGGAGAATCCTGTCCGGATTCTGTGGAGAATCCTGTCCGGATTCTGTGGAGAATCCTGTCCGGATTCTGTGGAGAATCCTGTCCGGATTCTGTGGAGAATCCTGTCCGGATTCTGTGGAGAATCCTGTCCGGATTCTGTGGAGAATCCTGTCCGGATTCTGAGGAGAATCCTGTCCGGATTCTGTGGAGAATCCTGTCCGGATTCTGTGGAGAATCCTGTCCGGATTCTGTGGAGAATCCTGTCCGGATTCTGTGGAGAATCCTGTCCGGATTCTGTGGAGAATCCTGTCCGGATTCTGGGAGAATCCTGTCCGGATTCTGTGGAGAATCCTGTCCGGATTCTGTGGAGAATCCTCTCCGGATTCTGTGGAGAATCCTGTCCGGATTCTGTGGAGAATCCTGTCCGGATTCTGTGGAGAATCCTGTCCGGATTCTGTGGAGAATCCTGTCCGGATTCTGTGGAGAATCCTGTCCGGATTCTGTGGAGAATCTTGTCCGGATTCTGTGGAGAATCCTGTCCGGATTCTGTGGAGAATCCTGTCCGGATTCTGTGGAGAATCCTGTCCGGATTCTGTGGAGAATCCTGTCCGGATTCTGTGGAGAATCCTGTCCGGATTCTGTGGAAAATCCTGTCCGGATTCTGTGGAGAATCCATTCCGGATTCTGTGGAGAATCCTGTCCGGATTCTGTGGAGAATCCTGTCCGGATTCTGTGGAGAATCCCGTCCGGATTCTGTGGAGAGTCTTGTTCGGATTCTGTGGATAATCTTGCCTAAATTCTGTGGAGAATCCTGTCCGGATTCTGTAGAGATTCCTGTCCGGATTCTGTGGATATTCCTGTCCGGATTCTGTGGAGAATCGTGTCCGAATTCTGTGGAGAATCCTGTCCGGATTCTGTGGAGAATCCTGTCCGGATTCTGTGGAGAATCCTGTCCGGATTCTGTGGAGAATCCTGTCCGGATTCTGTGGAGAATCCTGTTCGAAATCTGTGGAGAATTCTGTTCGGATTCTGTGGAAACCTTTTCCGCATTATCGTGACTGGATTCTGTGGAGAGTTCTGTCCTGCAAAAAATCCTATTTGGAATTATTGGAAAATCCTGTCCGGATTGTGTGGAGAATCATTACAAGATTTTGTTGAGAATCTTGACTTGAATCTGTGGCGAATCCTGGCCGGATTCTGAGGAGAATCTTGTCCGGATTCTGTAGAGAATCCTGTCCGGATTCTGTAGAGAATCTATGTATCTGCTCTAGCTCTGCTCTAGCTCTGCTCTATCTCTGCTCTAGCTCTGGTCTAGCTCTGCTCTAGCTCTGCTCTAGCTCTGCTCTAGCTCTGCTCTAGCTCTGCTCTAGCTCTGCTCTATCTCTGCTCTATCTCTGCTCTTGCTCTGCTCTTACTCTGCTCTTGCTCTGCTCTTGCTCTGCTCTTGCTCTGCTCTTGCTCTGCTCTTGCTCTGCTCTTGCTGTGCTCTTGCTCTGCTCTTGCTCTGCTCTTGCTCTGCTCTTGCTCTGCTCTTGCTCTGCTCTTGCTCTGCTCTTGCTCTGCTCTTGCTCTGCTCTTGCTCTGCTCTTGCTCTGCTCTTGCTCTGCTCTTGCTCTGCTCTTGCTCTGCTCTTGCTCTGCTCTTGCTCTGCTCTTGCTCTGCTCTTGCTCTGCTCTTGCTCTGCTCTTGCTCTGCTCTTGCTCTGCTCTTGCTCTGCTCTTGCTCTGCTCTTGCTCTGCTCTTGCTCTGCTCTTGCTCTGCTCTTGCTCTGCTCTTGCTCTGCTCTTGCTCTGCTCTTGCTCTGCTCTTGCTCTGCTCTTGCTCTGACAAAATTCTGTGAAGAATTCTGGATTCTGTGGAGGATCGCGACTGGATTCTGTTGAGAATCCTTTGCTCTGCTCCTGCTCTACTCTTGCTCTGCTCTTCCTCTTGCTCTGCTCTGAATCAACAAGTATTTCCCCAATTTTTTAGCTGCTCTTTAATTCATACTGATTATTTGATTCTTCGATTCGGGCTTGGACTCTGATTTTGAAATTGTCTGTGCATTAAAACGCGGGTTCTGTCTCTGACTTCGATACTACCGCTTGTTCTCTGATTTTGATACTGAATTAGACTACAGCATGGGCTTTTATTGTGAATTGATTCAGGCTCAAACTCTAACCCCGTCTCTGAATATTATCACATCTTTAACTCTGATTCTGTTTGGATTCCGTATCTGTCTCTGAATTGGGATTTTGGATTCTATAGCTCTATATTTGATTATGACTCGTTCTCTAACTCATTCTGACTGACTTCGACTTTATTTCGGACTCGTACTTGGACTCAGATTCTGAATCTGTCTCTGACATCGACGCGTACTCTGTCTCTGACTTCGATCTCAATTCTGAACGATTTCCTCTGAATTCCAGAAGAAAAACCTCGCTCGGTTAGCTCGGATTCCGACTCCCGTCGGACACCGATCCGGGTGCGATCCCTCTCTGTCGAATCAACCCACACCAAGGATCTCTCCACGGCGGCTGCTGCGGCAGCGGCAGCGACCACAAGTGGCAGCAGTGACGATCAGCAGCTCACCATCACCAAGGATCCGGCATCTGGACCAAGTCCGGGAGTTTGTACCCTACTCCGACAGCGACCGGTTCGCGAGAACTCCTACCGCAATGCAGTCCGTAACTCGACAGGTATGTACCCCTCCCAGTTCCTCCTTGCCTATACACATGGTATCTTCCGTCACCCTTCCACACACAAACACACGGCACCACTCCTTCTCTTTCCGGTTTCCGTTCATCCCGCACCGTGCACCCCCTCTCACCCTCACCCATCGTATTGTGTTCTGATCTCTTTATCTCCCCGTTCTGTCCTCGGCACACCTCATCACACGGGTCTAAAACAGCATTTTGGTTACAAGGACCGGCCACATCCGGAGCATTCGTACCGCCACCATCAGCACTACTGGTCAGTCCCCCGTCCTCGGCACCTCCCATCCAATCCCACGCCTCGTTCCCCTTCTCCCCATCCTCCCTGCAACCCCCGTCCCTGACGCCGATTCCTCCCGCTCGTACCTACGCGGCCGCGCACCACCGGCTGCATCCGCTCTCCGAGGAGCAGTTCAAGCTGCGCATGCTCCACCGCAACCAGACCATCGTCGAGGTTCACAGCCAACCACCAGCGGCGGCACAGCTGCAGACGGATGACTCCGGTGCCATCAGCACCAGCAGTTCCGACGAGGGTGGCGGAGGAATGGTGGTGGTTGGACGAGTAGCGGCCGCCGGTGGTGCCGGTGCCGACAGCGACGTGGACATGAAGCCGATTTCCTTCGCGAAGATCCAGACCGCAGTGAAGTCACCTCCGCCCACTTCCTCCGGTGCTCCTTCCGCGGCGGTGGCAACACCGACGACGACAGCGGCTGTTCGACCAACTACGTTGAATTTGTGTTCAGGTTATGTTCTGTTCTGTTTTTGTTTCTTGTTTCTTGTTTTTTCTGCATTTTGGTTGAGTTTTGTTTCTTTTCTTTACCTTACTTACAACAGTTTTCCGGGTCTAACCTGTGTGATGTTCAACTAACAAGTATTTACGTTTTTTAAGATGTTTTCTTGCATAAAACCATATTAAAACCAAAAATAATGCAACTCGGTTAAAACTTACAAAATGATTTAGGATAAAATTTGTACAGATCTAGGAATTCAACGATGTCTTTCAAGCCAATCAGGTTTTATCGAGATGTATGAGGGTTTTTTGATAGCATGGTAATTTCCTACAGGTTTTATTGTAGCTTTTGTTACATAAAAATGCTGATGGCTTGTTTTTTTGAAGCCAGTTTGGCTCCTAAGTAATGGCACTTTATCCTTTCACAGCCGATTTAGCAAAAAAAGGATATATCACACCCTTTTGTCAAGCGCAAGAAACCTTCGAAATTTTAAACCATGAACTAATGTTTTGCAATTACCTTAAGTCTTTGAGGCTGTGTGGAAGGGAGTTTGGTTTTAAGATAATCCCTAGTAACATTATTCATTCAAGTATATTCGAGGAGGTTATAATCACTATTCAAAGTCCAAAATAAAACCATCGTGGTTTTATAACGGTTCTTAAGACTTCTTGAAAGCAAACGGATTATCAAATTGTTGCTTACCATCCTTACCATATTACCCTGGCACTTAATATTTCTACCGACAGTTATATGAACAGTCGACAGTTTTATTCTCTATTCGAAGAGCCAGATGCTCCAGATCAGCACAGTCAAAAATCGTTTAGGCTTTAGAATAGTTCTTGAAACCTTCTCAAAACTTCTCCAAACTATTACGTCATTGAAATGTGATTTGGGTTGATAGATTTTGGTACCTTATTCTTCGAAAAGCAGTCGGCGTCATGAGTAAGTTTAATATGATGTATTTTAGCTTTTCTTTAGTGGAAGAAGCTTTAGATGACTGAAGCATTGAATATACTCATATGAAATATGATTGTTTTCCATGCTTGCGCCGAATTAGCTCTGTTAGAGTTGTTTCGTTTCTTAACCAGTGAGGCTCTTCACTTGAACAGTTCGGCTTCTCGAGAGCATTTAAACTGTATTAGGTTTTATTACAGCTTGTGTTAAGTATAAAACGCCTCTCGACATGGCGTTTAATACATTGTTTTTAAGTAACGAGTCATTTTTTTGCCGGAGCCTGTTGGCTCCTAATTAATGTGTCTTCGTTTTTCCATATACTAAAATAAAAGTAGGAATAATAGAAGTATAAGCTTTATCTGACCGATCAGCTTTAATAGTGTCTTCAGTCAAGTGCAAAAAGACTTAAGCGTTAGATGCCAAAGCCAAATATGCTCTATCGGAACCTGTTTGATTCCTATGAGGCATTACTGAAACAGAATCCTGTTGGATGCTAAAACGGCATGCTGACGAATTCTAAAAAAAATCTGGGTGGATTTTAAAACAGAAGCCTGATGGGTTCTGTAACAGAGTCCTGGTGAACTCTGAAACAGATTCCCAGTAAATTATCAGAATCCCAGTGGATTCTCAGGTAGAATCCCAGTGGATTCTGAAGCAGAATCCCAGTGGATTCTGAAGCAGAATTCCAGTGGATTCTGAGGCAGAATCCCTGTGAATTCTGAGGCAGAATCTTTGTGGATTCTGAAGCAGAATACCAGTGGATTCTGAGGCAAAATACCCGTGCATTCTGAGGCGGACTCCCAGTGGATTCTGAAGCAAAATACCAGTGGATTCTGAAGCGAAATCCCAGTGGATTCTGAGGCAAAATCCCAGTGGATTCTGAAGCAGAATCCCAGTGGATTCTGAAGCAAAATCCCAGTGGATTCTGAAGCAGAATCGCTGTGGATTCTGAAGCAGAATCGCTGTGGATTCTGAAGCAGAATCTCAGTGGATTCTAAAGCAGAATCCCAGTGAATTCTGAAGCAGAATCCCCGTGAATTCTGAGACAGAATTCCTCTGGATTCTGAGGCAGAATTCCTTTGAATTTTAAGACAGAATCTTAATGGATTCTGAGACAGAATCCCTGTGGATTTTGAGACAGAATCCCTGTGGATTCTGAGACAGAATCCCTGTGGATTCTGAGACAGAATCCCTGTGGATTCTGAGACAGAATCCCTGTGGATTCTGAGACAGAATCCCTGTGGATTCTGAGACAGAATCCCTGTGGATTCTGAGACAGAATCCCTGTGGATTCTGAGACAGAATCCCTGTGGATTTTGAGACAGAATCCCTGTGGATTCTGAGACAGAATCCCTGTGGATTCTGAGACAGAATCCCTGTGGATTCTGAGACAGAATCCCTGTGGATTCTGAGACAGAATCTCTGTGGATTCTGAGACAGAATCTCTGTGGATTCTGAGACAGAATCTCTGTGGATTCTGAGACAGAATCCCTGTGGAT
The DNA here is from genome assembly GCF_035046485.1 of Aedes albopictus. Lineage (NCBI taxonomy): Eukaryota > Metazoa > Arthropoda > Insecta > Diptera > Culicidae > Aedes > Aedes albopictus. The sequence continues at coordinate 31,224,887 of NC_085136.1, forward strand.
TCTGAGACAGAATCCCTGTGGATTCTGAGACAGAATCCCTGTGGATTCTGAGACAGAATCCCTGTGGATTCTGAGACAGAATCCCTGTGGATTCTGAGACAGAATCCCTGTGGATTCTGAGACAGAATCCCTGTGGATTCTGAGACAGAATCCCTGTGGATTCTGAGACAGAATCCCTGTGGATTCTGAGACAGAATCCCTGTGGATTCTGAGACAGAATCCCTGTGGATTCTGAGACAGAATCCCTGTGGATTCTGAGACAGAATCCCTGTGGATTCTGAGACAGAATCCCTGTGGATTCTGAGACAGAATCCCTGTGGATTCTGAGACAGAATCCCTGTGGATTCTGAGACAGAATCCCTGTGGATTCTGAGACAGAATCCCTGTGGATTCTGAGACAGAATCCCTGTGGATTCTGAGACAGAATCCCTGTGGATTCTGAGACAGAATCCCTGTGGATTCTGAGACAGAATCCCTGTGGATTCTGAGACAGAATCCCTGTGGATTCTGAGACAGAATCCCTGTGGATTCTGAGACAGAATCCCTGTGGATTCTAAGACAGAATCCCTTTAGATTCTGAGACAGAATCCCAGTGGATTCTGGGGCAGAATCCCAGTGGATTCTGGGGCAGAATCCCAGTGGATTCTGGGGCAGAATCCCAGTGGATTCTGAGACAGAATCCCTGTGGATTCTGAGACAGAATCCCTGTGGATTCTGAGACAGAATCCCTGTGGATTCTGAGACAGAATCCCTGTGGATTCTGAGACAGAATCTCTGTGGATTCTGAGACAGAATCCCTGTGGATTCTGAGACAGAATCCCTGTGGATTCTGAGACAGAATCCCTGTGGATTCTGAGACAGAATCCCTGTGGATTCTGAGACAGAATCCCTGTGGATTCTGAGACAGAATCCCTGTGGATTCTGAGACAGAATCCCTGTGGATTCTGAGACAGAATCCCTGTGCATTCTGAGACAGAATCCCTGTGGATTCTGAGACAGAATCCCTGTGGATTCTGAGACAGAATCCCTGTGGATTCTGAGACAGAATCCCTGTGGATTCTGAGACAGAATCCCTGTGGATTCTAAGACAGAATCCCTGTAGATTCTGAGACAGAATCCCAGTGGATTCTGGGGCAGAATCCCAGTGGATTCTGGGGCAGAATCCCAGTGGATTCTGAGGCAGAATCCCAGTGGATTCTGAGGCAGAATCCCAGTGGATTCTGAGGCAGAATCCCAGTGGATTCTGAGGCAGATTCCCAGTGGATTCTGAGACAGAATCTCAGTGAATTCTGAGGCAGAATCCCAGTGGATATTGAGGCAGAATCCCAGTGGATTATGGTGCAGAATCTCAGTGGATTCTGGTGCAGAATCATAGCGGAGTCTGGTGCAGAATCCCAGCGGATTCTGGTGCAGAATCCCAGCGGATTCTGGTGCAGAATCCCAGCGGATTCTGGTGAAAGATCCCAGTAGGTTCTGATGCAGAATCGCAGTGGATTCTGGTGCAGAATCCCTGTGGATTCTGGTGCAGAATCCCTGTGGATTCTGGTGCAGAATCCCAGCGGATTCTGGTGCAGAATCCCAGCGGAGTCTGATGCAGAATCCCAGCGGATTCTGATGCACTATCCCAGCGGATTCTGATGCAGAATCCCAGCCGATTCTGATGCAGAATCCCAGCGGATTCTGGTGCAGAATCCCTGTGGATTCTGGTGCGGAATCCCAGCGGATTCTGATGCAGAATCCCAGCGGATTCTGGTGAGGAATCCCAGTGGATTCTAGTGCAGAATCGCAGTGTATTCTGGTGACGAAACCTAGTGGATCCTGGTGCAGAATCCCAGCGGATTCTGGTGCAGAATCCCAGCGGAATGTGAAGCTGAATCCCAGCAGACCCTGGTGCAGAATCCCAGCGGATTCTGGTGCAAAATCCCAGTGGATTCTGGTGTAGAACCCCAGCGGATTGTGAAGCTGAATCCCAGCAGATTCTGAAGTAGAATCCCAGCGGATTCTAAAGCAGAATCCCAGCGGATTCTAAAGCAGAATCCCAGCGGATTCTAAAGCAGAATCCCAGTGGAGTCTGAAACAGAGTCCCGATGAATTCTGGTGCAAAATTCCAGTGGATTCTGATGCAAAATCCCAGCGGATTCTGAAGCAGAAACCCAGCGGATTCTGAAGCAGAATCCCAGCAGATTCTGAAGCAGAATCCCAGCGGATTCTGAAGCATAATCCCAGCGGATTCTGAAGCAGAATCCCTGCAGATTCTGAAGAAGAATCCCTGCGGATTCTGAAGCAAAATCCTGAAGAATCTCTTTTCTAGAGAATCTAGTCTGGATTCTGTGAAGAATCCTGTCTGAATTCTGTGGAGAGTCCTGACTGGATTTTGTTAAAAATCATGTATAAATTCTGTGGATAATCTTGTCTAGATTCAGCGGAGAATCCTGAATCGATTTTGTGGAGGATCCTGTCTGGATTCCGTGGAAAATTCTGACGAAATTCTGTGAAGAATTAATTCTGGATTCTGTGGACAATCCATTCTGGCTTCCGTGGAGAATCCATTCTGGCTTCTGTGTAGAATCCATTCTGGAATATGTGAAGAATCCTATCTGGATTCTGTGGAGAATCCATTCTGGATTCTGTGGAGAACCCATTCTGGATTCTGTGGAGAATCCATTCTGAATTCTGTGGAGAATCCATTCTGGATTCTGTGGAGAATCCATTCTAGATTCTGTGGAAAATCCATTCTGGATTCTGTGGAGAACCCTTTCTGGATTCTGTGGAGAATCCATTCTGGATTCTGTGGAGAATCCATTCTGGATTCTGTGGAGAGTTCATTCGAATTCTGTGGAGAATCCATTTTGGATTCTGTGGAGAATCCATTCTGGATTCTGTGGAGAATCCATTCTGGATTCTGTGGAGAATCCATTCTGGATTCTGTGGAGAATCCATTCTGGATTCTGTGGAGAATCCATCTGGATTCTGTGGAGAATCCATCTGGATTCTGTGGAGAATCCATCTGGATTCTGTGGAGAATCCATCTGGATTCTGTGGAGAATCCATCTGGATTCTGTGGAGAATCCATCTGGATTCTGTGGAGAATCCATCTGGATTCTGTGGAGAATCCATCTGGATTCTGTGGAGAATCCATCTGGATTCTGTGGAGAATCCATCTGGATTCTGTGGAGAATCCATTCTGGATTCTGTGGAGAATCCATTCTGGATTCTGTGGAGAATCCATTCTGGATTCTGTGGAGAATCCATTCTGGATTCTGTGGAGAATCCATTCTGGATTCTGTGGAGAATCCATTCTGGATTCTGTGGAGAATCCATTCTGGATTCTGTGGAGCATCCATTCTGGATTCTGTGGAGAATCCATTCTGGATTCTGTGGAGAATCCATTCTGGATTCTGTGGAGAATCCATTCTGGATTCTGTGGAGAATCCATTCTGGATTCTGTGGAGAGTCCATTCTGGATTCTGTGGAGAATCCATTCTGGATTCTGTGGAGAATCCATTCTGGATTCTGTGGAGAATCCATTCTGGATTCTGTGGAGAATCCATTCTGGATTCTGTGGAGAATCCATTCTGGATTCTGTGGAGAATCCATTCTGGATTCTGTGGAGAATCCATTCTGGATTCTGTGGAGAATCCATTCTGGATTCTGTGGAGAATCCATTCTGGATTCTGTGGAGAATCCATTCTGGATTCTGTGGAGAATCCATTCTGGATTCTGTGGAGAATCCATTCTGGATTCTGTGGAGAATCCATTCTGGATTCTGTGGAGAATCCATTCTGGATTCTGTGGAGAATCCATTCTGGATTCTGTGGAGAATTCATTCTGGATTCTGTGGAGAATCCATTCTAGATTCTGTGGAAAATCCATTCTGGATTCTGTGGAGAATCCATTCTGGATTCTGTGGAGAATCCATTCTGGATTCTGTGGAGAATCCATTCTGGATTCTGTGGAGAATCCATTCTGGATTCTGTGGGGAATCCATTTTGGATTCTGTGGAGAATCCATTCTGGATTCTGTGGAGAATCCATTCTGGATTCTGTGGAGAATCCATTCTGGATTCTGTGGAGAATCCATTCTGGATTCTGTGGAGAATCCATTCTGGATTCTGTGGAGAATCCATTCTGGATTCTGAGGAGAATCCATTCTGGATTCTGTGGAGAATCCATTCTCGATTCTGTGGAGAATCCATTCTGGATTCTGTGGAACATCCATTCTGGATTCTGTGGAACATCCATTCTGGATTCTGTGGAGAAGCCATTCTGGATTCTGTGAAGGATCTGTTCTAGATTCTGTGGATTGTATGGATTGAGTGGAAAATATATTCTGGATTTTGTTGAGAATTTATTCTTTATTTTGTGGAAAATCCCTTCTGGATTGTATGAAGAATTCTTTCTGGATTCTGTGAAGAATTAATTCTGGATTCTGTGGACAATCCATTCTGGCTTCCGTGGAGAATCCATTCTGGCTTCTGTGTAGAATCCATTCTGGAATATGTGAAGAATCCTTTCTGGATTCTGTGGAGAATCCATTCTGGATTCTGTGGAGAACCCATTCTGGATTCTGTGGAGAATCCATTCTGAATTCTGTAGAGAATCCATTCTGGATTCTGTGGAGAATCCATTCTAGATTCTGTGGAAAATCCATTCTGGATTCTGTGGAGAACCCTTTCTGGATTCTGTGGAGAATCCATTCTGGATTCTGTGGAGAATCCATTCTGGATTCTGTGGAGAGTTCATTCGAATTCTGTGGAGAATCCATTTTGGATTCTGTGGAGAATCCATTCTGGATTCTGTGGAGAATCCATTCTGGATTCTGTGGAGAATCCATTCTGGATTCTGTGGAGAATCCATTCTGGATTCTGTGGAGAATCCATCTGGATTCTGTGGAGAATCCATCTGGATTCTGTGGAGAATCCATCTGGATTCTGTGGAGAATCCATCTGGATTCTGTGGAGAATCCATCTGGATTCTGTGGAGAATACATCTGGATTCTGTGGAGAATCCATCTGGATTCTGTGGAGAATCCATCTGGATTCTGTGGAGAATCCATCTGGATTCTGTGGAGAATCCATCTGGATTCTGTGGAGAATCCATTCTGGATTCTGTGGAGAATCCATTCTGGATTCTGTGGAGAATCCATTCTGGATTCTGTGGAGAATCCATTCTGGATTCTGTGGAGCATCCATTCTGGATTCTGTGGAGAATCCATTCTGGATTCTGTGGAGAATCCATTCTGGATTCTGTGGAGAATCCATTCTGGATTCTGTGGAGAATCCATTCTGGATTCTGTGGAGAATCCATTCTGGATTCTGTGGAGAATCCATTCTGGATTCTGTGGAGAATCCATTCTGGATTCTGTGGAGAATCCATTCTGGATTCTGTGGAGAATCCATTCTGGATTCTGTGGAGAATCCATTCTGGATTCTGTGGAGAATCCATTCTGGATTCTGTGGAGAATTCATTCTGGATTCTGTGGAGAATCCATTCTAGATTCTGTGGAAAATCCATTCTGGATTCTGTGGAGAATCCATTCTGGATTCTGTGGAGAATCCATTCTGGATTCTGTGGGGAATCCATTTTGGATTCTGTGGAGAATCCATTCTGGATTCTGTGGAGAATCCATTCTGGATTCTGTGGAGAATCCATTCTGGATTCTGTGGAGAGTCCATTCTGGATTCTGTGGAGAATCCATTCTGGATTCTGTGGAGAATCCATTCTGGATTCTGTGGAGAATCCATTCTCGATTCTGTGGAGAATCCATTCTGGATTCTGTGGAACATCCATTCTGGATTCTGTGGAACATCCATTCTGGATTCTGTGGAGAAGCCATTCTGGATTCTGTGAAGGATCTGTTCTAGATTCTGTGGATTGTATGGATTGAGTGGAAAATATATTCTGGATTTTGTTGAGAATTTATTCTTTATTTTGTGGAAAATCCCTTCTGGATTGTATGAAGAATTCTTTCTGGATTCCGTGGAGAATCCATTCTGGATTCCGTGGAGAATCCATTCTGGATTCTGGAGAATCCCTGTGGATTCTGAGACAGAATCCCTGTGGATTCTGAGACAGAATCCCTGTGGATTCTGAGACAGAATCCCTGTGGATTCTGAGACAGAATCCCTGTTGATTCTGAGACAGAATCCCTGTGGATTCTGAGACAGAATCCCTGTGGATTCTGAGACAGAATCCCTGTGGATTCTGAGACAGAATCCCTGTGGATTCTGAGACAGAATCCCTGTGGATTCTGAGACAGAATCCCTGTGGATTCTGAGACTGAATCCCTGTGGATTCTGAGACAGAATCCCTGTGGATTCCGAGACAGAATCTCTGAGGATTCTGAAACAGAATCCCTATGGATTCTGAGACTGAATCCCTGTGGATTCTGAGACAGAATCCCTGTGGATTCTGAGACAGAATCCCTGTGGATTCTGGGACTGAATTCATGTGGATTATGGGACTGAATCCCTGTGGATTCTGAGACAGAATCCCTATGGATTCTGAGACTGAATCCCTGAGGATTCTGAGACAGAATCCCTGAGGATTCTGAGACAGAATCACTGAGGATTCTGAGACAGAATCCCTGAGAATTCTGAGACAGAATCCCTGAGGATTCTGAGACAGAATCCCTGAGGATTCTGAGACAGCATCCCTGAGGGTTCTGAGACAGCATCCCTGAGGGTTCTGAGACACAATCCCTGAGGATTCTGAGACAGAATCCCTGAGGATTCTGAGACAGAATCCCTGAGGATTCTGAGACAGAATCCCTGAGGATTCTGAGACAGAATCCCTGAGGATTCTGAGACAGAATCCCTAAGGATTCTGAGACAGAATCCCTGAGGATTCTGAGACAGAATCCCTGAGGATTCTGAGACAGAATCACTGAGGATTCTGAGACAGAATCCCTGAGGATTCTGAGACAGAATCCCTGAGGATTCTGAGACAGAATCCCTGAGGATTCTGAGACAGCATCCCTGAGGGTTCTGAGACAGCATCCCTGAGGGTTCTGAGACACAATCCCTGAGGATTCTGAGACAGAATCCCTGAGGATTCTGAGACAGAATCCCTGTGGATTCGGAGACAGAATCCCTGTGGATTCGGAGCCAGAAACCCTGTGGAATCTGAACCAGAATCCCTGTGGATTCTGAGGCAGAATCCTTGTGGATTCTGAGGCAGAATCCTTGTGGATTCTGAGACAGAATCCCTGTGGATTCTGAGACAGAATCCCTGTGGATTCTGAGGCAGAATCCCTGTGGATTCTGAGACAGAATCCCTGTGGATTCTGAGACAGAATCCCTGTAGATTCTTATGAAGAATCCCTGTGGATTCTGAAGCAGGATCTCAGTGGATTCTGTAGCTGAATTCTGTTGGATTCTGAAGGAGAATTCCAGTGGATTCTCACGCGGAATCTGAGTGGATTGTGGAGCAAAATCCCAGTGGAGAATTCTGACCGGACTCTGTGGAGAGTCCCGTCTGGATGCTGTAACGAATCTCGTTTTAATTCTGTGAATAATCTTGCTGGATTTTGTAGAATCAAAACAGGATTTCTGTGGAGAATTCCGTCTGAATTCTGTGCAGAATCCTATTCGGATTATCTGGAGAATCCGTTCTAGCTTCTGTGAAGAATCCTGATAAGATTCTGTGGAGAATCCATTCTGGGCTCTGTGGAGAATCCATTCTGGATTTTGTGGAGAATCCATTCTGGATTCTGTGGAGAATCCATTCTAAATTCTGTGGAGAATCCATTCTGGATTCTGTGGAGAATCCATTCTGGATTCTGTGGAGAATCCATTCTGGATTCTGTGGAGAATCCATTCTGAAATCTGTGGAGAATCCATTCTGGATTCTGTGGAAAATCTATTCTGGATTCTGTGGAGAATCCATTCTGGATTCTGTGGAGAATCCATTCTGGATTCTGTGGAGAATCCATTCTGGATTCTGTGGAGAATCCATTCTGGATTCTGTGGAGAATCCATTCTGGATTCTGTGGAGAATCCATTCTGGATTCTGTGGAGAATCCATTCTGGATTCTGTGGAGAATCCATTCTGGATTCTGTGGAGAATCCATTCTGGATTCTGTGGAGAATCCATTCTGGATTCTGTGGAGAATCCATTCTGGATTCTGTGGAGAATCCATTCTGGATTCTGTGGAGAATCCATTCTGGATTCTGTGGAGAATCCATTCTGGATTCTGTGGAGAATCCATTCTGGATTCTGTGGAGAATCCATTCTGGATTCTGTGGAGAATCCATTTTGGATTCTGTGGAGAATCCATTTTGGATTCTGTGGAGAATCCATTCTGGATTCTGTGGAGAATCCATTCTGGATTCTGTGGAGAATCCATTCTGGATTCTGTGGAGAATCCATTCTGGATTCTGTGGAGAATCCATTCTGGATTCTGTGGAGAATCCATTCTGGATTCTGTGGAGAATCCATTCTGGATTCTGTGGAGAATCCATTCTGGATTCTGTGGAGAATCCATTCTGGATTCTGTGGAGAATCCATTCTGGATTCTGTGGAGAATCCATTCTGGATTCTGTGGAGAATCCTTTCTGGATTCTGTGGAGAATCCATTCTGGATTCTGTGGAGAATCCATTCTGGATTCTGTGGAGAATCCATTCTGGATTCTGTGGAGAATCCATTCTGGATTTGTGGAGAATCCATTCTGGATTCTGTGGAGAATCCATTCTGGATTCTGTGGAGAATCCATTCTGGATTCTGTGGAGAATCCATTCTGGATTCTGTGGAGAATCCATTCTGGATTCTGTGGAGAATCCATTCTGGATTCTGTGGAGAATCCATTCTGGATTCTGTGGAGAATCCATTCTTGGTTTTGAGGAGAATTCATTTTGGTTTTTCCATTTCATTCCATTCTGGATTCTGTGGAGAATCCTGTCTGGACTCTGCAGATAATCCTGTCTGGATTCTGTGGAGTATCCTGTCTGGATTATGTGAAGAATCCTTGGAAGAATCCTGTCTGAAATTTGTGAAGAATCCTGTCTGGATGCTGTGGAATATGTGCTCAGAATTTTGTAGAGAATCTCTGGATTTTGTAAGAATTCCAATCTGGATTTTCTGGAGAATCTTGTCATGATTCTGTGGAGCTTTCTGTCCGGATTCCGTGGAGGGTGCTGTTTGCAGCACTTCTCGAGAATCCATTTCTGGATTCCTGTCAGGACTCTGTGGGGAAACTTATCTAGATTCTTTAGAAAATCTTGTCTAGATTCTGTGGAGAATCCTGTCTGGATTTTGTGGAGAATCCTGACTCGATTTTGTTATGAATCCTGTCTAGATTCTGTGAAGTATTCTGTCTTATATATGTGGAGAGTCCTGTCTGTTTTATGTGAAGAATACTGTCCGGATTTTGTGGAGAATTTTCTTTGAATTCTGTTGGAGAATCCTTACTAGATTTTGTAGGGAAACCATTCTGGATTTTGTGGAGAATCCTGTCAGAATTCTGAAGGGAATCCTGTTTGGATTCGATGAATTTCGATATCAGAATTGTTTGAAGAATTCTGTGGATAATCCCGTTCGATCCTGTGGAGAATTTCGTTGTGTTTAAAATTAATTCCAATCACACACACAACGACGCATGTTTGTCTGTTAAGTGTGTTTTTAATTTGTTTTTTTTTTACATGATTTACTTTTTAATTGCTTCTTATCGACACGCTCTATTACTCCATACTTATCTCTTAGTAATTATATAATTTTCTATTTTCCATCAATTTCGTTATCTGTTTGGTTGTGATTTTATCGTTTTCTTACGTTTGCTATAATTTTAATGCTCTTTTGTGATCACTTTTCTGTCCAATTTCTCCCAATCTATCTTACACCCGCGATAAAAGCACTTAAACTCATCCCCTCGCATTTGACCACTAACTCTTGATCGAAGCAACCACCGCACCTTACCATAACAATCGCCGTCGACGTAACCACGGCAACCAACCACTCAGCCTTGAGATGCGGCGCGGTGGCGGATCGCTTAATTTTTCTCGCTTCCACGCGCCTGCTACGATCGCGATAAGAAATTAAGGCCCGCACTAACCAACCAACCAACCAAACAGCTCGCCTTTTAATTACTCCGCAAGACTCACCCACTTGACTCACTCTCGATGCTTTTCTTTCTTAATGCGAAACCCCCGATGAAAGTCTCCTCTTTTACTAATGATGAATCTACCGTTTTCCCCCTTCGATACTCAAAATTTCCCACGTGCAGACTCCGGCCAGGTCGTTCTGCGCCAGAAGAACCATCATCACCACCACCATCAACCGCTCAATTCGTCGGCCCTGACCATCGAGGAGGACGAGCGGAAAACCCGCCGGATATCGTACCTGCGGGCGACGGCCCACGAAAACCTGTTCCAGATGATGATGGACGGAAGCGATCCGTCGGATAGTAGTCCGATGTCGCTGCCGCCGGATACGCCCGATACGGAACCGGAGGCGAATGTCGGGGATGTTGGCGGAGTGCTCGCCCAGCAGCCACAACAGCATCAGCAACTCCAGTTATCGAATCTGCAGACGCAGCAACCGGCGTTGAGTTCCGTTGCTTCGCAACCGCAGCAGCTGAAAAGGTACGTATTTGTCGAAGCCTACTAGGATGTTTGTTATGAACAATATTGGAATGTGGAAAACCGAATTCAAAACCTATTGTAACAGTTATTTAAGTTGTTATTTCATTTTTTGCAACTCAACACTATAAATTCTGTATTTATACTAGTCGTTACAGGAACGAAACGGCATACTTTACCGTACTATACCAAACAATTGCATTATGGTTCATAATGCAACTCATTTCAGTTGCATTATGAATTATAATTCGATTGTTTGATCAACAACCAAAGTTTCCCCGGTAAGAACTGGCAAAATTGTGACGGTTATAGCACGGCTTGCTTGAGATTCTAGGCTTCCTCTAGCTTGGGGAGCTTCTTCTGAGAATCTTCCAATAGTGGTTTATTCAGCATTCCTTCAAAAGTTCCTCCTGGGATTTTTACAGCAGTTTATTTTAAACAGGTCCCATCTGCGATTCCTTCAGAGATTTCTTCTGAGTTTTATCAAATAAATCTATCCCCGATTCCTACGGAAATTCCTTCTGAGATTCTTGCAGTTGATTTTGAGATTGCGCTAGATTTTCCTTCGCAAGTTCCTTACGGAGTTTCTTCTGAGGTTCCTTCAGTTCCCTTAGGAACGTTATCAGAATTTTGATTCTGGAATTTCCAAAAAGAATTCCTAGACCTAGAGAAACGTCATCCCATAAGAAACTCCAGAAGAAATTGCTTAACAAGCTGCAATTATAAGGCACGAAATGTTGCTCATTGACAAAGTGATAGATGAGCTTTGTGAAAACAAAAATCGCGTTCTGGTGGGATTCAAACCCACGACTCCGTATGCGCTAGACCGGCGCTTTAACCAACTAAGCCACTAAGCCAAACTGACTCCGAAGCCACACCATGAACATTTCTTTTTTCACGAATCCATCTCTCTTTCGGCTTAGATGCCAATCCACAACACACTCGCGTTTGTGCTTGATAATTCCGCACAACACTCCTGTACTAAATTCACAGGGAAGTCCATAAAAATATCCTGGTGGATTTCCTTTGGGAATGAGCAAATTCCTAAAAAATTTTCTCGAAGTAATTTCAGAAGGAATTCCCGGATGAATGCCGAAAGAAATTCCTGGGAAAAGCCTAGAAGAAATTCCTGTAGGACGACCAGAAGGAACTGCTGTAGAAAACTCGGAAAGAACTTCTCTGGATGAATTCCGGAAGGAACTTCTGGAGGAATCCAGGGCGATATTCTTGGAGCAAACCCACAGGAAACTCCTGATGTACTGTCAAAAGATAATACTGAATGAATCCTAGAGTGAACTACGGGAGAAACTATTGAGAGTATTTTTGGAACAATCCTAGAAGGAGTTCCTGGAGAAACCCCTGAAACTTTACCTGAACTATCACAGAAGGAACTACTGAATGAATCTCAGAAGGAACTCCTGGACGAATCTTAGAAGGAATTCCAGGAGAAGTCTCACAAGGAACTCCTGGAGAATTTTTGTATGGAGTTCTTGGAAGGAATTCCTGAATGAATCTCGGAATGCAGAACCGAAGTTTTGGAGAAATCCGGTAGAAACTCCGGTTCAAATTCCTAGCGAGAATCAGAAGGCACTTCTGGTGTAATTTCAGAAGAAACCCCGCTGGAGTATACCATGAATGAACTCCTAGAAAAAAGCCGTGAAACTTCTGGGAAAATCTCAGATGAATATCTCGGAGATATCCCAGGAGGAACTCTGGGAGGAATTCTAGAAGGATCTCCTGAAGGGATCCCAAGTTTCAGAAAAAAAAAAAAATATCCTGGAGTTTAATTATTATTTTTTTCAACTGGAATTACTTCAATGTTTGGATTGGCATTGTAGGAAGGGTAAATTCAGCGTCTTTGATTTTTTTCATATTTGCACCAGAGTAATTGAACCCATGGTAAGCGCCTTCTTCCCAAATAGAAGGCTTAGGGACAAAAAGTCGAAAGACAAAACGTAGAATGCCAAATGGTCGAATGAAAAAACGTCGAAAGCTAACCTAACATTCAAAATGTTTGACAATTCTCAGATCATTTGACAGATCTCACACATGCAAGATAAAGACAAAAAATATATTCTACTTTATCGACCTTTCGCCTTCCTATTTTTGCTCATGTTAGAACTGTCAAATGACTGAATGTTAGGTTTCGCAGTGTATTGAAGAATTACGGATTTGTACGGACTAATCAATGTGCCTGAACGATTCACTGGGTGGAAAACACTATTTACTACCAACACCAGAAGAGATTTTTGCGCAACTCTAGGGATGCACGGTATTTAGCATCACAGATTCATCCGAAGCATTTGAGATGATGAATCCAAGAAGCTGTTTACTATCAACACCCATGGAGGATTTTTCCGTTTCAACAGACATACATCGGAACAGAAGTCAGCTCCAGGAAATTTTCAACGATTGATGGACAGCATGGTCATGGCACAGACAAACAGACGTAACGCCTAGATTAATTTTCGTGAATATCCATCGCCCAGCTCACACTACCATCACCTGAGTTGTGCAATACATATCGTCAACAGAAGGCGCTAGTGTGAAATGTCAAACGCAAAGAAAAGCGATGCACGCGCCTCTGGTTGTGAAACATACAGCTATTAAGATTCAAAATTATCGTTAAAAGAGTGGTAGATGGAAATTTTGCAAGTGTTACGTATGTTTGTCTGTGGTCATAGGTATCCCTGGTATTCTTTATTACACCACGAAACATAACCTTCAAAATGTTTGACATTTCTTAGGTCACTTGATAGGTCACACACAAGCAAGGTAGAGACAAAATTTAACTACTACTTTATCAACCTCGTTGCCTTTCTTTTTTAGCTCATGTTACATCTGTCCAGTGACGTGAGAACTGTCAAACATTTTTGAGGTTAGGTTTTGTGGTGTAATGAAGAATACATAAATACGTTCGTTCATAGATGACCTTATTGTTTTCGGAAAGGACTGAAATCACATGCAGCATCTGTCAGGATGCTGCTCAGCCGTTTGCAAGAATATCGTTTTCACGTGAAATTTACAAAAAATCAGATTCTTCCAAGCGGAAATCGGATATCTTGCATTGAGAAGTTGACAAGTGCATCGCATCAATTCCACCATCGTCGAACATTTCCGAGCTTCGACCTTTTCTTGGAGCGCTGAATTTCTACGGAAGATTCGTTCGAAACATGTACAACCTACGGCTTCCAATGGACAAGCTTTTAAAACAATGAGACAACTGGAGGAACTGGGACTCTGAATTCCAGCAACCTTTCGACAAGTTCCTGATAGGATCCTCGAAGAAATCATGGAAGGAATCCTGGCTGGAAGCTCGGCATGACTCGCTGAAAGAATAATTGAAGAAATCCCGGGAGGAGTGTAAAAAAATCGGGAAGAATCTGTTAAGGGGCGGCCCCGGCAGGAATCCTGGCGCGAATACCTAAAAGAATCCCGCAAGGTTCTCAAGATTCACAGGAATCTTTGAAAGCATATAAGTTGGAATCCCCGGAGCAAAGAGTTTCTGTAGAAATTCCTGATGGAATCCCGGGAGGCATATCTTGTAGAATCCTGAGAGGAATCTTCGCTGAAAGCGGTAGGAGTCTTGGTAGAAATCCCTGAAAGAAACATAGAAGAAATCCCGAGACGAATGTCAGAAGAACTCCCGAAAAGCCTGCAGCGACTCCGGTACTTATACCTGAACGAATTCCACGACGATTCTCTGGATATATTTCGACAGAACTGTTTAAAAGTATACTAGGATAAATCTGTGAAGTAATTCCAGCAGAAATCCGTGAAGGAATCCCGAGCAAAGTCTGATAGCAAATTGAAAACTAATTTTGATGTTGTGATATTGCAAATTTTGATAACTCAGGTTGTTGTCGTTTTTGGTCGTTCTAACGAACGAAAAATGTTCCTGTGACAGCAAATTGAAAACAATTTCTGCTATCGATGATAGCAAATTGATAACTGTTTTTGTTATCAGCGCAAGAAAAATGAAAAATCGTTAAATATAGAGTTTTTCGGCTGATATAAAATCATAAATGCAATAATACAATTGCACTAATAATATATCCCTAGACTTACTTTACATAGTTTACTAAAAGATTTAAAACTATTCTAACACTAAATATTTACATTAATTTAAAATGACAGCAAACCAAAAACATAATTTGAAATCGAATTAGGTAAAGATAAACTGATATCAAAAAGTGATATCAATTTGTTGCTGAATACAAATCATGTTTTCGATTTGCTGTTATTTTGTTGTTGGACTTTGCTCGGGATGCTGGCTAGAATTTTCTGAGACAATCATTTCAGGCTTTCCAAAGCAATCCCGGCAGAAAACCCTGAAGTTCCGGCACGAGTACCTAAAAAATCTAGGTTAGCCTGAAGAAAATCTCGGCAGATATTTATATTCTTTTCATATTTTGTTTTCGGAAAGAATCCCTTAAGGAATTCCAGCTCGAATCTCTGAATGAATGCAGAAAAAATAAGTAAAAGAATCCTTTCAGGACTTCCAAATCAATCCTTGCGAAAATCCCGGGAGAGAATCCAGGAGCAATCCCTGCAGATATTAACAATATCTGTAGGAATCCCGGAAGGAATCCTGGGAAGATTCTCGAGATTAATGCCTGAAGAAATCCCGGAAAGAATTCCTGAAGGTATCTCGAGAAAATCCCATCTCATCTAATCCCATCTCACTTCTTCACCCTACTCTCTATCCTCTACCTTACTGTCTTCTCTGCCCTTTATTCCAAGCCTCTATCCTACACTATATCATAACCCTCAACCCTACCATCTGCCCTACCCTCTACCATATCCTCTACCATAACCACTGCTTTATGCTTTACCCTATAAGAGGCGAATGAACCCTTCTGGTTAAAAACCTCTATAATAAACGCAAAAAAAATCCTTTACCCTACCTTCTACCGTATCCTCTACTCCGTCCCTTCACCATACTCTCTATACTGTGCCTTCGTATATAGTATCGTACCTTCTACCCTACTCACCATCCTACCTTCTTCCCTACCATTTACCCTATCCTTCTACCCCACCTTCTCTACCCTAACCTTTACCCAAACCCTCTACCCGACCGTCTATACCACCGTTTACCCTACCGTTTACCCTACCACCATCTACCCTAGCCCACTACCTAACCCTCTGCCCTTTTACTCGTTAAGCCCGATCGATAGATACTCATATTGCATGGTATTATAGCTCAAACTACCTTTCGCCATCTTGGATTTCAAAATGGCGTCGAATATTCTTTTTTGAGTTCTACTCGTGAAGCCCGACCGATTGATACCCATATTGCATAGTATTCGAAGCAGCATTGCCTTTAAATAACATACAATCAAGAGTTTTGGCAGCCATTTTGGAACCTAAGCCGCTATCTTGAATTCCAGTTCCCCTACAACCACTTCCACATCCTAAGAAATGTGTACGGTAAATTTGATTGAAATTGCTTGACGCATTCCAGAGCTATGCCGGAACATAGCATTACATACAAGCAACTTACAATTATACATCAATTTCCTTTGTATGTATTGATCAACAACTCTGCCGAAGACATGAGCTATAAATTATTATCTATTGTCAAGATTCCTGGGAAATATATTTCTTTCGCTTTTGGAAATGAAGCTCATAGCTCGTGGCAATATGTAATCTATGCAGCATCGTTTACGCCACCTAGTGAACCAGTCACAAATTATATTGTCCACCATGAACAAGGTATGAATGTGGACCTCGAAAACCAGGAATCGCATAAGGATACACGCTGTACATCGTATAAAGTACTATTTTAAGTCACTATCGCATATATGTACGGCTGAGGGACAATTTTGATGTTATTTTTTGAACTTACTGCGATGTATCTAGTAAAATCATATAAGATTGAAAATTAACTTGTATAATGTACGATGTAGTCGTAAAGACAATATTCCGATGTTTTGTTGCGACGAACTTTGCTTATTCGCAAAAGTGTTCGAGTGAACTCGCTTGGTAGTTTTCTAATTATGTCAGTTCAACCCGCATTAGTGTACAAATTAAATCGCATAACAGTGAAAATCAACTCGTTCAAATGTACATACAAACTCGCATAAGCTAGAATCGTTAACGTTGGCATATTGCGATGTGATATGTGATAACAATGGAAGAGGTGCTGTTGGAGTGCCAAAAAGCTACAGTGAAAGTGAAAAATCATCATTGTGGTTACAAAACAAGTTACAAGGTCATCATTTTTGTTTTGTTGACCTGGTAATTAACAATGGGTGGTGCTAGCAAGAGAGGAGTAGTGTTACATCAGTTTGATCCCCAGATAGCCTGCCGAACACGTTCAGCGCACGGAAACCAAGTGCATTCCAACAAGCACTGAGGTGAGTTAGAATGCCATGGCAATTAATCAGTGTGTTTCATAAGTAGTGTTTGATGTTAAGTGTGAAGTACGGCTCGAAAATCCATAGGTTCGTTCGATACTTAGGTGACGAGATGTTTTTTATTTCGAATATTTTTAAGTCGCATAGGATGCTATATTACGTCGCAATAGTGCATACCGTGCATCGCATAAGATCTCGCTTCAAGTCTTATAGCGTCATTGTTTTTCCGGCAATGCACGTATAGCGCCTCCACTTTTGTACGCATAAGGCACTTTTACTGCATCTTATACGATGTAACTTTTCCGCATAAAAGTACGTATAACATGAACATAAACTTCATTATATGTGCAAATTGATTGTAGGGGAAAAACATCTTCTCTAAAGAAAGTATTCTAAAATTTTGCCTAATTCTGAAGATATTCACGTCAGAAGAACTACCCAGCCAACACGAAGTAAGTCGCATATGATGTAGAATAGAATGCTAAAGTGGAGTCCATATACATACATGCTTCCATTTAACCGCGTGTAAAGTAAAAGGCGATCCTCCACTTTTACATCCTATTCAACATCATATGCGATCGTGTGTTGGCTGGGTATTTATAGAATGCTGGGCGTTCGGGGCATCTGTCCTATAATTAGGACGCTGGGCAAATATGGGTCAATATATCGGACCTTGGGGGTAAAATGGACAGTTGGTTCAAATTTCACTAAACTTTCATAAAATACTGTGCAAATTCAAGACACATCAGCCATAAGTATTGCCTCTTGTACCACCGTACTCGACCGTCTACTATCCTGCAAAATGGCTCTTAGCTTGCTGAACAAATGGAATACTTCTTGTTCATTGAGGTGTTCATACAAATATTGTCTTAATACTAGACGGAACCTATCGAATAATATCAGAACCAAGGATACCAGATTACGTCTTATTTCCTCTTAGCTTTCGGAAACAATTTCCTGGACGTTTTCCGATTTTTGAGATAAAATTGTTTGAATGTTTTGATTGCTGGTGTCACCTTGCGTCGCCATTGCCGGATAGATCTCATTCTGCCGAGCAATTTTACAGAAAACGCCATGCTTTTAGCTTGTTGCAGTAACGAGATACACGTGTTTTAATATTATACACAAGGTGCCACTTAGCGAGTAAATCACGAATCAAAGACTCAACTATCAGACAGTTTTTAGCTTGCTGAAGAACTTTGTTGAAGACGGCATCATTCTATCTTATCAGGATTCTGAGATATAGAAGTTTGACGATTTTTGATCCTGGCGCCACCTAGCGGACGATTCTCGAACCAAAGATGCCATTGCCAGATAGTTCTTAGCCTGCTGAACAACTTTGCTGAAAACGGCATGCTTGTACCTCCTTAGGGTATCGAGACAAAAGTTTTTGATTTTTTCAGACACAATGCGTCACCTAGCGGATGAATCTCAAACCAAAAACTTTACTATCAGATAGTTCTGAGCTTGCTGAAGAATTTTGCCGAAGACAGCATCATTCTATCTTATCAGGTTTCTGAGATATGAGGGTTTGAACATGTTTGACACTGGCGCCGCCTAGCGGCCGAATCGCGAACCAAAGTCGCCGTTGCCAGTTAGTTCTTAACCTGCTGAACAAATTCGCCGAAGGCACTATACTTCTACCTCATCGGGATCTTGAGATATACGTTGCGCAAAGTATGTGGCCAATTTTGGTACCTCAAGACAATCCGGAATAACTCCGGAACCATGTCGACCAGCATGTCCCATGTCCCGGCATCATAAATTAGAAGAGTTTTTCGGAAAGTTGTGAAAATTTCATCAAAATCCATCGAAAAACAAAAAAGTTATGGCCATTTTTGTGCTTTTTCGAAGGTGGAAAATGTACGTTGGCTGGATGAAGGTTAAAGGATGTGAACAACTTTTTTGCATAGTTTTACAAATAGCTTTTGACCCAGTGGGTGGACTTTCAAAACCAAAATGTTTCTATCAAGGATTAGTTGTGCTATCATATGCATATATGGAGATTATGTTATGCTACAACATTTCGGAGATATAGCTGCAAATGTAGTGTACACCACTTGTTCTTCACTCGATACCGCGTTTTATTTCTATGTACACATGATATATTTCAATGAAAATGACACAATATTCTTTGTTTGGGTTAGAACAGCTAGATAGAAATGTCTTATGGCCTTTTACAGCTGTAACATAGATCTCCAGGTTATCCAAAACGTCCAGAAGTTTTGAACTTTGTCTACTGAATACAAATAGTTGTGTTTACTTGTTAAACCACTTGAACTTGATGAATTACATTTAAATATATATTTTGAAACATGAAATGATCGTAGTCATGACCTGGTGATGTTCTAGGCAACTTGAAATACCTCTGGAGTTCTTATTGTAAGGCCTTAACCTGTAATAGTATATCAAACTAATGTATGCATGTCAGAACTGATATCATTAGATTCATACATGTAAATCCGAGTATGAAAGACCAACTGCACATCAATGGCGATACCTTAGACCATCCAAATCGTTCTGGAGTCAAGGCCTTCATATCTACACTCGTAATAACGCATCGGGTGCATTTCTTACTTGGTATAGAGCGTTTTGGAAGTCATAGAAGATCAGTTGAATCATATGATACTTGCATACACATCATAGAGGCATCCTGGATTATACGAACTATTCTGAAGTTAAGAAATGTGGTTTGAATTTTAAATGGTATATCAACAGAAGTGCACAAACATCATAATTTGCCCATTTGATTCATACACATATGTAGTACAAGCCATGGGAGAGAAGTTTCCAGAGCATCAGAGATATCTGAGGTCACCTTTCAGTATTATGTGGTTAAGGCCTTCAGATCTACACTCGTAACAAAGTATCCTGCACGTTCAAAACTTGGTGTAGTGTGTTTTAGTAGGCATATGTGATATGTTCAACCAAATATCATATAACTTAAAGCTGTTTGGGTGATCTACCAAGCGGCGCAGTATCATAATGTCCGAGGCCATAATGTCGCAAAAAAACGCGACTTAACGTCCGGGACAGTATGGCCTCGGACGTTGTGATCCGGCCCCTACCCAAGCCATTCTGAAGCTAAAATATATGGTTTTCATTTGTAATGATCTATCTGCACTATGCTTTCCTTCAGGAGCTATTCTGGAATACCTACAGGAGTTCCTCGGAAATTGCTTCACGGACCTTTCCAAAAACCCTACAGGAGTTCCTCGAGAATTCCTCCAGGAATTCCACGGCCATTTCTCCGAGAGTTCCCCGAACAAATGAAAACCGTATATTCAACTGATCTTCTATGACTTCTAAAACGCACTATACCAAGTTTGAAACGCACCCGATGTGTTATTACGAGTGTAGGTATAAAGGCCTTGACTCCAGAACGATTTGGATGGCATAAGGTATCGCCGTTGATGTGTGCAGTTGGTCACTCTGATTTACACGTATGGATCTAATGAAATTAGTTCTGACATGCATACATACAGTAAGGACCCGATTTTGTCAGCCCCATTTTGCGAAAAACTTTTTGCTCTCATTATCTTACGGTCACATTTTAAGTAACTTCTTAATATTGATGATCAAACTACAGCTGAGATGCAGGACATAGAGGGATAAAAAGTTTGAAAAACTGTTCAAGTTTTTGAAGAGAGCAAAAAATGTGTTCCGAAAAGGGGCTGACAAAATCGGGTCACTTATGTACATGCATATACTATTACAGGTAAAGGCCTTACAATCAGAACTCCAGAGCTATTTTAAGTTGCCTGGAACATCACCAGGTCATGACTACGATGGTGGAGCCGAATAAAGCTAGATATCATTGACAAAATATGGGCATTATTGGTAGGTATCGAAGTAATATTCTTGAGTTACAGCGGCTTCTAAAAGGTTTTGAATTCGGTTTTTGCTCACCGTGCTTACCACTTGGAACGTTTCCTTGTTCGACGATTAACTATACGTAGAGTCGTAAATTTTCAAACGTGACGCCCTTGATTACAAAAGCTTCAGTTTTTCCCAACGGTCGATCCCATTCTAATGATTGATGATTGTATGTTTGATGTCCCTTCCGCGTTTCTGTTCTCGTTGCTCGTTAAACCCACCAGCGCGTATCGTCCCTGGCGACGTCCGCGACTGACCACCGACATCCAACCGCTGCGGAGATTGTTCGATGAGTCAGCCCCGGTGATAAATTTACCACCGATTCTCGAACAGCAGCAACAACCCCAGCCGTCATCGGAACCGACGACCCCCACAACGCCGACCAACACTGAAGCGGGATCGGTGCTGGATTTGTCCAAGCTTGGGGCCGGAAGTAGCGATGGGGAGGATGGAGGGATGTCACCTCCACCGCGGCTCCTCGGACTTCAGAAGCAGAAGCGATCTTCTTCGCTGACGACGGCGATGCTTAGCAGTCAGCTGGGCGGGAGCAGCATGGGCAATTTGCACGTGATTACAACGACGTCGGCTTCAGGGGTCGTCACCAGAAGTTACTTCTTTGCTCAGAGGTTCGAATGGGGCCTGAGACCCAGATTTCACAGTGTGTTTCGTTGCTGTTTTCGTGACTTCAGTTGATGCTTTGCTAGGACAGAGAATGGATGAGATTGATGCTGATTATTGAAAATTCAGAGAAATTCGCAAGAAATTTCTGTAGAAAATCCCAAGAAATTTCTGGAGAAATTCGCAAGAAATTTCTGGAGAAATTCCCAAGGAATTTTTGGAGCAGTTCCCAAGCAATTTCTGGAGAAACCTCCAAGAAATTTCCGGGAAAATCCCCATGGAGTTTCTGGAGAAATTTCCAAGGAATTTCTGGAGAAATTTCCAAGGAATTTCTGGAGAAATTTCCAAGGAATTTCTGGAGAAATTCCCAAGTAATTTCTGGAGCAATTCCCAAGGAATTTATGGAGAAATTCCTAAGGAATTTCTGGAGAAATTCCCAAGGAATTTCTGGAGAAATTCCCAAGGAATTTCTGGAGAAATTCCCAAGGAATTTCTGGAGAAATTCCCAAGGAATTTCTGGAGAAATTCCCAAGGAATTTCTGGAGAAATTCCCAAGGAATTTCTGGAGAAATTCCCAAGGAATTTCTGGAGAAATTCCCAAGGAATTTCTGGAGAAATTCCCAAGGAATTTCTGGAGAAATTCCCAAGGAATTTCTGGAGAAATTCCCAAGGAATTTCTGGAGAAATTCCCAAGGAATTTCTGGAGCAATTCCCAAGGAATTTCTGGAGAAATTCCCAAGGAATTTCTGGAGTTTCTGGAGAAATTCCCAAGGAATTTCCGAAGAAATTCCCGAGGAATTTCCGAAGAAATTCCCGAGGAATTTCCGAAGAAATTCCCCAGGAATTTCCGAAGAAATTCCCCAGGAATTTCCGAAGAAATTCCTCAGGATTTTCCGAAGAAATTCCCCAGGAATTTCCGAAGAAATTCCCCAGAAATTTCCGAAGCAATTCCCCAGAAGTTTCCGAAGAAATTCCCCAGAAATTTCCGAAGAAATTCCCCAGAAA
Organism: Aedes albopictus; assembly: GCF_035046485.1. Taxonomy (NCBI): domain Eukaryota; kingdom Metazoa; phylum Arthropoda; class Insecta; order Diptera; family Culicidae; genus Aedes; species Aedes albopictus. The sequence continues at coordinate 31,247,319 of NC_085136.1, forward strand.
TTTCCGAAGAAATTCCCCAGAAATTTCCGAAGAAATTCCCGAGTAATTTCCGAAGAAATTCCCCAGGAATTTCCGAAGAAATTCCCCAGGAATTTCCGAAGAAATTCCCCAGGAATTTCCGAAGAAATTCCCCAGGAATTCCCGAAGAAATTCCCCAGGAATTTCCGAAGAAATTCCCCAGGAATTTCCGAAGAAATTCCCCAGGAATTTCCGAAGAAATTCCCCAGGAATTTCCGAAGAAATTCCCCTGGAATTTCCGAAGAAATTCCCCAGGAATTTCCGAAGAAATTCCCCAGGAATTTCCGAAGAAATTCCCCAGGAATTTCCGAAGAAATTCCCCAGGAATTTCCGAAGAAATTCCCCAGGAATTTCCGAAGAAATTCCCCAGGAATTTCCGAAGAAATTCCCCAGGAATTCCCGAAGAAATTCCCCAGGAATTTCCGAAGAAATTCCCCAGGAATTTCCGAAGAAATTCCCCAGGAATTTCCGAAGAAATTCCCCAGGAATTTCCGAAGAAATTCCCCAGGAATTCCCGAAGAAATTCCCCAGGAATTTCCGAAGAAATTCCCCAGGAATTTCCGAAGAAATTCCCCTGGAATTTCCGAAGAAATTCCCCAGGAATTTCCGAAGAAATTCCCCAGGAATTTCCGAAGAAATTCCCCAGGAATTTCCGAAGAAATTCCCCAGGAATTTCCGAAGAAATTCCCCAGGAATTTCCGAAGAAATTCCCCAGGAATTTCCGAAGAAATTCCCCAGGAATTTCCGAAGAAATTCCCCAGGAATTTCCGAAGAAATTCCCCAGGAATTTCCGAAGAAATTCCCCAGGAATTTCCGAAGAAATTCCCCAGGAATTTCCGAAGAAATTCCCCAGGAATTTCCGAAGAAATTCCCCAGGAATTTCCGAAGAAATTCCCCAGGAATTTCCGAAGAAATTCCCCAGGAATTTCCGAAGAAATTCCCCAGGAATTTCCGAAGAAATTCCCCAGGAATTTCCGAAGAAATTCCCCAGGAATTTCCGAAGAAATTCCCCAGGAATTTCCGAAGAAATTCCCCAGGAATTTCCGAAGAAATTCCCCAGGAATTTCCGAAGAAATTCCCCAGGAATTTCCGAAGAAATTCCCCAGGAATTTCCGAAGAAATTCCCCAGGAATTTCCGAAGAAATTCCCCAGGAATTTCCGAAGAAATTCCCCAGGAATTTCCGAAGAAATTCCCCAGGAATTTCCGAAGAAATTCCCTAGGAATTTCCGAAGAAATTCCCCAGGAATTTCCGAAGAAATTTCCCAGGAATTTCCGAAGAAATTCCCCAGGAATTTCCGAAGAAATTCCCCAGGAATTTCCGAAGAAATTCCCCAGGAATTTCCGAAGAAATTCCCCAGGAATTTCCGAAGAAATTCCCCAGGAATTTCCGAAGAAATTCCCCAGGAATTTCCGAAGAAATTCCCCAGGAATTTCCGAAGAAATTCCCCAGGAATTTCCGAAGAAATTCCCCAGGAATTTCCGAAGAAATTCCCCAGGAATTTCCGAAGAAATTCCCCAGGAATTCCCGAAGAAATTTCCCAGGAATTTCCGAAGAAATTCCCCAGGAATTTCCGAAGAAATTCCCCAGGAATTTCCGAAGAAATTCCCCAGGAATTTCCGAAGAAATTCCCCAGGAATTTCCGAAGAAATTCCCCAGGAATTTCCGAAGAAATTCCCCAGGAATTTCCGAAGAAATTCCCCAGGAATTTCCGAAGAAATTCCCCAGGAATTTCCGAAGAAATTCCCCAGGAATTTCCGAAGAAATTCCCCAGGAATTTCCGAAGAAATTCCCCAGGAATTTCCGAAGAAATTCCCCAGGAATTTCCGAAGAAATTCCCCAGGAATTTCCGAAGAAATTCCCCAGGAATTTCCGAAGAAATTCCCGACGAATTTCCGAAGAAATTCCCCAGGAATTTCCGAAGAAATTCCCGACGAATTTCCGAAGAAATTCCCCAGGAATTTCCGAAGAAATTCCCGACGAATTTCCGAAGAAATTCCCGACGAATTTCCGAAGAAATTCCCGAGGAATTCCCGAACAAATTCCCGAGGAATTCCCGAACAAATTCCCAAGGTATTTCCCAGGAAATTCCCGGGGAATTTCCGAAGAAATTCCCCAGGAATTTCCGAAGAAATTTCCGGGGAATTTCCGAAGAAATTCCCCAGGAATTTCCGAAGAAATTCCCGGGGAATTTGCGAAGAAATTCCCGGGGAATTTTCGAAGAAATTCCCCAGGAATTTCCGAAGAAATTCCCGGGGAATTTCCTAAGAAATTTTCGAAGAATTTCCGAAGAAATTTCCGAGGAATTTCCGAAGAAATTCCCGAGGAATTTCCGAAGAAATTCCCGAGGAATTTCCGAAGAAATTCCCGAGGAATTTCCGAAGAAATTCCCGAGGAATTTCCGAAGAAATTCCCGAGGAATTTCCGAAGAAATTCCCGAGGAATTTCCGAAGAAATTCCCGAGGAATTTCCGAAGAAATTCCCGAGGAATTTCCGAAGAAATTCCCGAGGAATTTCCGAAGAAATTCCCGAGGAATTTCCGAAGAAATTCCCGAGGAATTTCCGAAGAAATTCCCGAGGAATTTCCGAAGAAATTCCCGAGGAATTTCCGAAGAAATTCCCGAGGAATTTCCGAAGAAATTCCCGAGGAATTTCCGAAGAAATTCCCGAGCAATTTCCGAAGAAATTCCCGAGGAATTTCCGAAGAAATTCCCGAGGAATTTCCGAAGAAATTCCCGAGGAATTTCCGAAGAAATTCCCGAGGAATTTCCGAAGAAATTCCCGAGGAATTTCCGAAGAAATTCCCGGGGAATTTCCGAAGAAATTCCCGAGGAATTTCCGAAGAAATTCCCGAGGAATTTCCGAAGAAATTCCCGAGGAATTTCCGAAGAAACTCCCGAGGAATTTCCGAAGAAATTCCCGATAAATTTCCGAAGACGATCCCGAGGAATTTCCGAAGAAATTTCCGAGGAATTTCCAAAGAAATTCCCGAGGAATTTCCGAAGAAATTCCCGAGGAATTTCCGAAGAAATTCCCGAGGAATGTCCGAAGAAATTCCCGAGGAAGTTCCGAAGAAATTCCCGAGGAAGTTCCGAAGAAATTCCCGAGGAAGTTCCGAAGAAATTCCCGAGGAATTTCCGAAGAAATTCCCCAGGAATTTCCGAAGAAATACCCGACGAATTTCCGAAGAAATTCCCGAGGAATTTCCGAAGAAATTCCCGAGGAATTTCCGAAGAAATTCCCGAGGAATTTCCGAAGAAATTCCCGAGGAATTTCCGAAGAAATTCCCGAGGAATTTCCGAAGAAATTCCCGAGGAATTTCCGAAGAAATTCCCGAGGAATTTCCGAAGAAATTCCCGAGGAATTTCCGAAGAAATTCCCGAGGAATTTCCGAAGAAATTCCCGAGGAATTTCCGAAGAAATTCCCGAGGAATTTCCGAAGAAATTCCCGAGGAATTTCCGAAGATATTCCCGAGGAATTTCCGAAGAAATTCCCGAGGAATTGCCGAAGAAATACCCGAGGAATTTCCGAAGAAATTCCCGAGGAATTTCCGTAGAAATTCCCGAGGAATTTCCGAAGAAATTCCCGAGGAATTTCCGAAGAAATTCCCGAGGAATTTCCGAAGAAATTCCCGAGGAATTTCCGAAGAAATTCCCGAGGAATTTCCGAAGAAATTCCCGAGGAATTTCCGAAGAAATTCCCGAGGAATTTCCGAAGAAATTCCCGAGGAATTTCCGAAGAAATTCCAGAGGAATTTCCGAAGAAATTCCCGAGGAATTTCCGAAGAAATTCCCGAGGAATTTCCGAAGAAATTCCCGAGGAATTTCCGAAGAAATTCCCGAGGAATTTCCGAAGAAATTCCCGAGGAATTTCCGAAGAAATTCCCGAGGAATTTCCGAAGAAATTCCCGAGGAATTTCCGAAGAAATTCCCGAGGAATTTCCGAAGAAATTCCCGAGGAATTTCCGAAGAAATTCCCGAGGAATTTCCGAAGAAATTCCCGAGGAATTTCCGAAGAAATTCCCGAGGAATTTCCGAAGAAATTCCCGAGGAATTTCCGAAGAAATTCCCGAGGAATTTCCGAAGAAATTCCCGAGGAATTTCCGAAGAAATTTCCGAGAAATTCCCGAGGAATTTCCTAAGAAATTCCCGAGGAATTTCCGAAGAAATTCCCGAGGAATTTCCGAAGAAATTCCCGAGGAATTTCCGAAGAAATTCTCGAGGAATTTCCGAAGAAATTCCCGAGGAATTTCCGAAGAAATTCCCGAGGAATTTCCTAAGAAATTCCCGAGGAATTTCCTAAGAAATTCCCGAGGAATTTCCGAAGAAATTCTCGAGGAATTTCCGAAGAAATTCCCGAGGAATTTCCGAAGAAATTCCCGAGGAATTTCCGAAGAAATTCCCGAGGAATTTCCGAAGAAATTCCCGAGGAATTTCCGAAGAAATTCCCGAGGAATTTCCGAAGAAATTCCCGAGGAATTTCCGAAGAAATTCCCGAGGAATTTCCGAAGAAATTCCCGAGGAATTTCCGAAGAAATTCCCGAGGAATTTCCGAAGAATTTCCCAAGGAATTTTCGAAAAAAAATCCCCAGGAATTTCCGAAGAAATTCCCGAGGAATTTCCGAAGAAATTCCCGAGGAATTTCCGAAGAAATTCCCGAGGAATTTCCGAAGAAATTCCCGAGGAATTTCCGAAGAAATTCCCGAGGAATTGCCGAAGATATTCCCAATTGCTGAAAAATTGTATTGGTCAGCATCAATCGCATCTAGTTTTTCTCCTCTAGCGAAGCGCCGCCTTTGTTTTTTCTCGACAGTGTTGTTCCGCTCTGTTTTGTTTGATTTTTCGCTACGTTTCTTGCAATAAGCCGTGCAACTAATTCTCTTTAATTGTTTTTTAGTACAGCTCCAAACTTTCTGCTAGAAATTGTCCTCCAATAAATCTAACTATCATCATCGGCTTGGTGTTGAAACAATAAAAAAGATGCACTGCTTTTTTCGTCAACAATCATCACAATAATTTAAGTGCAATTTTCGATCGTTTTCACCTATTCAATCGCTTCTCTCGACATTTCTTCACATCACATCGCATCGCAGTAGGCACGGTCCACAGCTCAAGCTCATTCATTCACCTGAACCATATTTCGCTTCCACCACGCTCATCAGCCTACTGTGCACCCGCCTACGGCACTCCTTCGATGAAGATGATACACATCTCTCTTCTTCACGCGCTAATGATAATCATCGCACCGCCGCCATCATCGACAAATTTTCGACCGACCGCGACCTCTAGTCAGAAGAAAACTGAAAATTAAATCATCCTCCCGAAACCGAATCACTCCGCGCGACTCCGAGTCCGAGACTCGAGAGTGTGACGCAATCGGCTTTCACTTGCACTCGCCCGTCGCCTCGTCTCCTCGTGGACCATCATCATCATCATCATCATCCATCCATCATAAAAACCGAAAAACATGAACCGAACATGTGTCGGAATTAGCTCACCACCTCATCGCCACACGTTTGTTTTGAATGTTTTGTTTATTTGCAGCAGCAGTGCCACCGATTTTTCGCATCTCGTTCCATAAACATTTTTTTTTCGGTGTGTTATACCCCGGACAGACATGTGATACGAGTGTGATTCCTGTACAACGGTACGCAGTGTCAAGAAAATTCTAACAAGACTGACTTGAACTGAGAGAATTTTCAGTATGGCACTCATTTCAAGCGCAATTGTACAGTGATTCTTGTATCACATGTGTGTCATAAGTATTATGTAGCATCGCGCATTTCGCCAGCTGTTTGTTGGAAAGAAAATCACTGACACGAAGCGAAGCTTCGTCGTCCATCACCATGACGACGGCGGCGACGCTTCACCTTCCCTTGTCATGCTGGCAACCGTGCGTGACGTGACACTACCCTTCAGTCATAAAATCATGATGCGTAACGCAGCGTTACCAATACAGGCTGTTATTGTTTCTGAACTGATCCGTATCGCATCTTGAGAGTCGAGTCAGTCGTACAATCATCATTTGCAATCACTATCATCGCTCGCTCACCCAACTGCTCGCCGAAGCACTTAACAACTCATTGTTGTTGTTGTTGTTGCTGTGTGTTGTTGATGTTCGCACCAATTTAACTTATGTAACGCAGCGTTACAAACACTAGCAGCTTTTAGCCAAAAAAAAAATCCGATCCACAAACTAATAGATCTCCCCCTTCTTCCCCCGCCCCACAGCCACAGTGCCAAATCGAAAGCGCTGGCACACTTCCGGGACTCGCCGGCGGACCCCTCGGTGCCGGTGCTGCGCGAGGGCGAACTCAACATCAAGGTGACGCTGATCGACGGGAAGCGCTCACAGGATCGCAGCTGGCGGACGGTGCACGCCGAGTTGCGCGGCAACCGGTTGCGGTTGACGTTGCTACGGGACACCGGCAAGGCGTCCAGTCAGGTGAGTTTCTCCCGATTACTATGATTTCCACTTCTATGTACTACTATGCCCAAGAGATCCTCGGTGGAGTTCGACGTCGATCGCGTCGTAAAAACGAATCCAATCGTGTTTTGTATGGCATGGCAACCTTGACCGTCATCATCACCGATGCTAGGAAGGTGCGCGATGGCGGTAGTGGGCACATTCAAATTCACGAGCTAATGAAGGTCTTCAGTCAGTCTGTCGGACAATCGAGAGCGTAATTGGAAGGTATTCGTACTGCTTCTGAAAGCCTTCTCGTTAGGAACGGTTTAGAGAGCAAACCGCGTGATCGGCCAACTGAGTTAATAACCATGGTGATGCGGGTTTTGGGTGCAAGATTCGGATTCGATTCGTTTGCGATTTAGAAAAAACGGTCGTTTATCGGAAGCCTTCCAGCTTTGAGTTATGTTTTCAGCCCATTAAGATTACTGAGACCGATATTGTGTTGTTCTTTGCTGAGTACTGTGTTGTTCGCTGCAGAGAAGAACATTAATCAAGACAATTAGATGATCGGCATTGAACCACCAAAACCACACAACAATTGGTGAGATCTTTCCAATATTATTTATAAATAATTCTACTTCAGTATATATTTGCTATATAACTGCATATAAGTTGAAAATTCGCTATTTTCAACATCCTTTCATCTATTGGAAGCTGCTTCAGTTCTGGGCTCTTTCTAAGTTGATGAAGGGATTTATAAATGCTTGCAAGGACTTGACCAGGTGTGTGGAACTGAGTGAATCTATGACATTGTAGATAGTAGCGACATCAGCAATGTCAATGGATATATTCAACTTTGCAACTCCATCCAAGATTTGTGCAAGTATTCATGCTATGCTATGCTATGCTATTAAGATTACTGAGACCAATAGTTCCTTTGTAACTTCGTCGATAATTGGCACAGCTCCTCTTGGGTTGAGGCTGCGAAATGGCTTAGTTAAGTAGCGTGCCGGTATTTTCCCAATTGTCTAGCGTTAAAAAGTGCAAATAACATGACAAACTTCTGGAAAATCAGTAACAATTACTCTGAGAAGTAGGATGACAGGTAGGCAACCGGTTCCTATACTTCTCTTTCTGTTTACGGTAAATAAATGGTTAGTCTTACCTAAATCAAGCTTTTTTTTTTAGCGTTTGCGAGTTCAGAGAGTTTTGAAATTCGGTAGAAACGTAATATTTACAGCCGGATGGAATAGTCCCATTTGATGACATTCGCATTGTTTGACTCACACTTGTTCTTCAGAAATTAACGTGACCAGTGATTGGGAACCCTCCTCTCCTCTTCTTGGCGTAACGTCCTCACTGGGACAAAGCCTGCTTCTCAGCTTAGTGTTCTATGAGCACTTCCACAGTTTTTATTTTTAACTGAGAGCTTCCTCTGCCAATGACCATTTTGCATATGTATATCGTGTGGCAGGCACGAAGATACTCTATGCCCAAGGAAGTCAAGGAAATTTCCTTTACGAAAAGATCCTGGACCGACCGGGAATCGAACCCGTCACCCTCAGCATGGTCATGCTGAATACCCGTGCGTTTACCGCCTCGGCTATATGGGCCCTCTTTTTGGGATTGGGAACCCCTGAGCTATGAAAACTGCTACATTGGTGTTAACTCTTAAAAATGACCAATCCGATCAACTCTTGAACTGCTTCCGAGTATTTTTGGCTTTTAAGAAATTAAGATGGCCCATTTGTGCGGATTGGAAACCACTGAATTTTGCAAAACCGTTATACAGTCATACCTCGATATAACGTAACTGCAATTTTTTTTTCGTTACGTTATATCGAAGTTACGTTATATCGAAGCAAAAATTTGTTTTCACTAATTTCGTTTTAAATACATATTTTGAAAAGAAAATTACCAAAAAGATTATGTTAATCACCCAACAGTGATTTCTAGCCTTTCTTATATATATTTTTCATCATTGAATTTTATATATTTTTAAAAGTTTGTAAGATCAGATGATAAGATGTAACAAAACATGTTATTTAATTAGTCTTCCAGGAACATTTTTTTGTTATGATATTTGTTATTTTGCCGCTTATGACAGACAAGTTTATAACATAATATGCTATGCTAATAACATAAAAATTAATGATTTCATTATAAAGATATTAAGCCAAAAAAACATATTATTATGCTGTTGATATTTTCTTCTGTTCGGGCTAAATGTATTCTATTCTAATTCTAATTCGAACTGGTAGCCTTTGCGCTGCTGTCACTTTTCTACCCTGTCAATGGTAGAATGATGAGCACGATATTGCTGTGTGGCTCTTGTTGCATTTCTAGTCCGATTGGGGGTCCATTATGAGTTGCCGTTAGCCGATATCGAAGTTTCCGGGTCCGTTAGAGCATTTGCTCAGAAGAGGGTCAGGTGTCAGCCGCTCTCGGGGGGACTGCAACTGACGAAAAATTGCAAGTGCCGGGGATGGGATCGAACCCATGACCATCCACTTATGAAGTGAACGTGTAGCCACTACGCTACGGGCCCCGGCAGCATGTCTCTTTATATTTTACTATTTATTTATTTATTTATTTTTCTTTATTAAAGAGATTTTCAGCCCTAGGAGATCACAGCAATCCGTGCGCGCGAGTGGTTGTTTTCCACGTTTGCTGTCACGTTTTTATCCACACCGCGTTACCTTCAGTTCCGCCGATAGAAAAAAAAACTAATTCCATCAAAAAAACGAAGATGTTTTATGTGATTGTGTTCACCCATGGTGCTTATTTTCTAGTGTTGATACTATTGGTTTGTTGAAGTGGAAAAAATATTCTAAAATGTGAAAGAAGTTTTTATCAAATGGTGGACAGTTAACGGTGGGATGAGTGGCATTTTCACGTCGACTACTGAAGCAAATGTTCGTACGACCATTTAAGAGATTCCACTGGTGCTGAATTGATTTTTTTATATTATAAAAAGTGTTGGGCTTCTGAAACTCTCTCCCTGTGCCGAAGAAAGAGGATTCAACTTGGAAGTAGCTGCATATACGTTAAATTACCTATATTTATGAACGAGGATTACATTACGAGACAAAAACCCCTGGGCCAGAGAAGACGGCAAAGTTTGGACCTGGACCTGGTCGGCCACATTTGGTGAGATTGTTCTTTATTTGATTACATTTTAACTGTATTATTTTAACACACCAAAATAACCATTTACCTCATGTAACTCGGAGCGTTTGGTACGGTATGTCCACGCTTCCTTCCTCCCTTGTAGATTCGAGAAGTGTTTCGATGTTTTACAATCCGGATATCACATGACATCGAAGCATTTCGAAGAATCATCTTTGCGGTTAACGCAACGTAGTAGGCCTGGCCGCTTTGATGCTTGTGTCATATCTATGATATGCCACAATCATCAATATTGACAAGAAAAATAATTGGGCGTAATCTAACCCGATTATTTTCCAGGATGCTTTCTAGTACTGGCTACGTTTGTGTTAGATTAGATTAGATTAGATTAGATTAGATTAAAGAGATTTTCAGCCCTAGGCTGGTTCATCTCTGCTTTACAATTTAAGCCAATGTCACATAAATCAAGATTCTTCTCCTTTTTTGCATCTAGAACTGGTCAAACGTCAAGCGTTATCTATTGGCGTGATTATAAGTAAGAAATCTATGTGATGCAGGCAAAATTATAATCCGATGATGCCTCCAGGAATTCCTATAGAAATAATTTGGGAATTCATCCAGGAGTTCCTGGTTGAGTGCCTCATGAAATACCTCACGTGATTCATCTTTAAGTTCTCTAAGGATATTTATCCAAGGATCCTTCAATCTTCTATGATTCCTCCATAAATTCTTACTGAGTTTTATATCTGCTATGATACCTTTAGGAACGCCTGTCTTAATTGCTCCAGATGTTCTTGATATGATTCCTCCACGAACTTTCCCTGTGGTTTCTCAAGGGATTTCTGTAGGATTCCCCAAAGAGAATTGCTTTTCAAGATTTATTCTGTCCAAGATATTTCCAAGGATTAATTCTGTCGTTCCTCCTAAAATTTCTACTAGGATTTCTCCAGTCACTCCTGCAAGGATCATCCAAAAAGTTCCAATATTTCAACTATTCCTGTTCGATGAGTCCCAAGTACATTAGTGACCCGATTTTGTCAGCCGCTTTTCAGAGCACACTTTTTGCTTTCCCTGAAAAACCTGTTCAGTTTTTCATACTTTTTATCCCTCTATGTTCTGCATCTAAGCTGTAGTTTGTCGATAAACAAGAATTAATTGGTTAAAGTTTGACCGTGAGATAACGAGAGCAAAAAGTTTGTCGAAAAAGGGGGCTGACAATATCGGGTCCTTACTGTAACAAATTCTTTGCAGAAGACTCACGTCGGCGTAGGTTTTGTTGCGCAGGAGTCACTGTGACTTACTTCTAACAAATGAATTCTTACTTGCTAGAAGTAAATCGCAGTGACTTCTGCGTCATGAAAACCTGCGCCGCTGCGACTCTTCTATGACAAGTGTGCTACTTGAGATATTTGCCAAGATTCACCCAGGTATTCTTGCTGCAACTCATCCAGCACAATTTAACGGAGTTTCCAAAAGATTTCCTCTTCAGATTCCGCTAGAAAAACTTCTGTGATTTCTCCAGAGATTCCTTGGAAATATCCTTCTGAGATACAGAAGTAATTCTTTAAAAAAATATTGTAAGAATTTTTTTTTTATTTTTTAACCTATTTTACAGCTCTTTCGTTCACTAGGGCACTGCGTGAGCGATTCCAATTGGAAGCTGTATTTACAATTTGTACAGCGCCTAAATGTATTCTATTCTAATTCTACTATATCCAACTGGTTGCCGTTGCGCTGCTTTCACTTTCTACCCTATCATGGTAGAATGATGAACACGAGGAAGTTGATGTGTGGCTGTTGGTTATTCCTGTTTCCAGTTCGATTGGGGGTCCATTATGAGTTGCCGTTCGCCGATGTCCAGGTATCCGGGTTTATTTGAGCCATGGGCTCAGAAGAGGGTCAGTGTCAGCCGCTCTCAGGGGGAAAAAGCAGCTGACGAAAGTTCCGGGGCTGGGATCGAACCTATGACCATTTGCTTATGAAGCAAACGTGTAGCCACTACGCCACAGGCCCTGGCATTGTAAGGATTTCTCCAAGAATAACAGATAGAATTCCACTAGAAATTTCATCAAAGATTCCTCCAGATATTCCTTATTCGATTTTTCCAGGAATTCTTCCTGGAATGCATCCAAGATTTTTTTAAATTACTTCAGGAATTCAGCCTGAGTTTTATTCCATGGATTCTCACTGTGAACCTTCTTGACAATCCAACTAGGATTCCACCAGTGCACGAATTTCTCCAGAAGTTCCTGCTGAGATTTATACAGAAGTTCCCTATGTAATTAACCCTAAAAGGGATACCTTCATGGCCTCAGTTTCGTCACTTCGCTGAGTGTGTTCCATCAAAGACGAGCTCTGAAAGGCGCCTGGGGTCCAATGGACCCCAGGTATCCCGTTTAGGGTTAAAGACTGCCCCTGAATGTTGCCAGGAATAACTGTTTTTATCGCGGTAGAAATTCCTCCGAGGATAAAGCACGATTTTTTTCCAGGCATTCCTCCAGGAGTACCGCTATTTATTCAGGAATGTCTTTAGGAATTCCTTCAAGAGTTCTTCTGAGAATTTCTTCGCAAATTTCTCCAGTGATTTCTCAAGAAGTTCCTCCAGGGATTTATCAGAGAATTTCTCCAGTGATTTTTTTTTTGCAAAATTTACTCTAAGACAAAGCGGACCGTTACTGGTGTTCTTACACCCGGTATCACACGAAATCGAGTTCACTTCCAATGCTGTCTACTGTCATCTCGTTTGGAGTTTAAAGGCTATGTTCCAGTAGGGATGTAATGTCAATAATGAGTAGAAGATGTAATGTTTGTTCTGTGAAGAGCTATATAGCATTTCTCATCAACTGTGACACCGAAAACTATTATAAAACTTTGAAATTGGTCGTATAACCTATAACTGGATAGCAGGCTTAGTTCCAGGAGGGGTGTAATATCATATAGAAAATTTTGTAAATCACTCTAATTATTTAAATAATGAAAAGTTGGAACCCAAAAAAAAGTTACGTTATATCGAGGTTACGTTATATCGAGGTTACGTTATATCGAGGTATGACTGTATTGCTTATAGTTCTCAATATTTTTCATAGTTGCACGATTGTCTCCAGGCTTCGTCCCCATTCCAGATATACCCATATCGAATGGTTCCAAAGCCTCAAACTCCGTTAAACAGCCGCCATCTTGCATTTTGGGATGCCATCTTAGATTTTATATCGATATTCTGGTCGCCATTTTTGGACTCCGGACATCTTGTCCATATCATAGATACCCATATTGAACTATTTTAGAGCCTAAAACTCCATCAAACAGCTGCCATCTTGAATTTGAAGCCGCCATCTTGGATATTAGATACAAAGCCATCTTGGTTATTTTGGTCGCCATTTTCGGACTCCGGACATCTTCATCATAACAAATTCACCTATATTGAATGGTTTCAGAGCCTCTAACTCCAATAATCAGCCGCCTTCTTGAATTTTGAGCCGCCATCTTGGATATTCTGGTCACCACTTTTGGGGCTGTTCTGTTCATAAACCACGTAGACCAAATTTTGGCCATCTCGGACCCCCCCCCCCCTCGTGGACTTTTGTCCATACAAAAATTTGAAAATTTGTATGGAGCGTAGATTTTGGTCAGACACCCCCCCCCCCCCCCCCCCCTTCGCCTAAAAGTCTACGTGGTTTATGAACGGCCCCTTTGGACTCCGGATGATTTTTTGAAAAATCTGTATTTCAGGCCATGTCTTATCTGCATTTGAGAGGCTCTCTTTGTTCACTTTCTCTTTCAATTATTGCAATGTAATGGTACACTTTTCAACTATTTTTGCAGTACAAATCAAAAGACGATTGTTTTGACTTTCGTTCAATGAAACGAGGCAATTATAATACAAATAAACAGCTGAGATATTAACGAAAGAGAGGGAAACCAAAGAGAGCCTCTCTTCTGCAGATAGGACCTTTAGACATGTTTGGCCTGATTTCATATAAAACGAAATCTTTATGGAAGCTCAAAAATCTGTATATATGGCATCCCTGCTCCGGACGTCTTCTATATATCAAATATACTTATATTCCATGGTTTTAAAGCCTAAAACTCTATTAAACAGCTCCCAAGTAACACTTTTTAGTCAAAGTCTAGTCTCTAGAGGTACTTAGAACCATCATAAAATCAAAATAAAAGGTATAAGATTTTATGACGGTTGTCAAAACCTCTACAAGACTAATTGGCTATCAAAATGTTACTTGGGCTGGCACCTTGAATTAGGTCGCCATTTTGAAATTTTGGCCCAAATCATGGAATTTCTGGTCTGCAGTGTTGATTTCCGCACAAAACTTGTCAACCATGCTAAAGGTTAAAAAAAAAAATCGGCGCAGTTTGTGTGTCGCATCATGATGGAGCTTGGTTCAGTTTTATATACGACGTGTTTTATCGGTGCTGGCCCGGATTACTGAAATGGCCATAGCTCCGGAACGCCTTGATCGATCCGAACTGTTTTTAATAGCAAACAATATGGTAAAATTCCGGGTCGATTCATGCTAAAATCTGAAAAATCGGCCAATGGGAAGTGCCTTAAAAGTGAGTGAACTTTTTTTTTGCGTACGGACAAACATATATACACACATACAGACAAAATCTGAAAAATCGGCCAATGGGAAGTGCCTTAAAAGTGAGTGAACTTTTTTTTTGCGTACGGACAAACATATATACACACATACAGACATCATCTCTATTTGTCGAACTGAGTTGATTGGTATATGTGACTCAACTTTCCGAGCTTTCTATCGAAAATTCTTTTTTTAGTGAATATATAGCCTTTCAGTATACTTTGATGTACGAGAAAGGCACAAGCATATAAGTTCCAACTTTCACGAATTTTCGCAAAATAAGCCCCGCCCTACTGCTCTCATAAACCAAACCTCGATGTTTCAATGACTTTGTAAGGGTCTCAAAACTCCCTTAAGTATAGGTTCGAAAAAAACCTGAGACCCCGCCTCTTGAAACCCTCCTGAGAACACTATAAAACTTTCCTGAAGCCCTCCCCCCTTTCAAAATTTCGTGAAACATCACTACAATGTTCTTGAAACCTTCCCGAAATCCCCTGAAACTCAACTGAAACCCCATAAAAAGTTCCATAAAATCTCTCTAAAATCTGTTAAAACCATTTGAGATACTCCTGAAAACACTGTAAACCCCCTGATTTGTTCTTAAAGGCCCTTTGAATCCCTGAGATACCCCTTTCATATTCCTAAAACCCCCTGAAACCCATCTAAACCAACCTCGAAACCCCTGAAATCACCAAAATCATGTTGGAATTCTCCGGTAACATTCCTGAAATCATTTGAAACTGTACTAAAACCTCCAGAAACTCCACTTAGACCCTCTGAACCAAGCCCTCGAAATCTTCTGAGACCATCCTGCGCTGCAATGAAAGCTTTAAACCCGTCAAAACCATCTGCGGCCTTCCAAAATCCTGCTGAGATCTCTTTAAAAACATTCTGAAACCCTTTAAAAAACACTCCTAAATATCATTGAAGCCCCTTTGAAACCTTCTGAGATCCTCCTGGAATTCATTTAAGATCTCCCGTCAAACTTCCTGAAACTCTCGGAAATTCCTCTGAAATCCTCCCTAAACCGTCCTGAAACTACCCTAAATTTCCACAGAAGTATCTCTGAAATCTCCCTGAAATCCCCTTGAAATGTTTCTGGAAATCTCTTGAAGCCTTCCCAAAATCCCCTGAAACTTCAACGAAAGCCACTGTAAAGTTCCGTAAACCCTTCTTGAAACTTTCTGAAACTCCCTAAACCCTGCTGAGATGTCTCTAAAAACACCCAAAAACCTTCCTAAATGTGTCTGAGACCTTCCTGATGTACCTCTTTAAACATCCTCTGAAATTTCCTTGACACCTAAACCCATTTAAAACTGCCCTGAATTTCTTTTCTAAAACTACCGTGAACCTCTACTGTAACCTCACTGATCCTCTTCTGAAACTGCCAAACCCCGAAATCTCTCAGGTTATGAGGGAAGCCGTACTGAAACTCCTCTGAAGCCCATCTTGAATGGTCCTGAAACCACCCTAAAACTATCGTGCAATCCCTCTGAAACTTTTTTGAAACCCTGAGAATCCTCATAAACCCATGGCCCTAAAAGCCTTCTGACACATCCCTCTAACCTTCCTAAAACTCCATTGAAACCGCTTTGAAATCCCCTGTTACCCTCCTGAAACCACCCCTCTGAATCCTGGCTGAAGCTCTCTGAAATAACCCCTGAATATCCTCTGAAACATCTCTGAAGCCCCTTTGAAGCCCACGGAGCTGAGACCCTCTGAAACCTCACTGAAATTCCTTTAAAATCCTCTGAGATCTTCCTGAAACCTTCGTGAGAACCCCATCCCCGGAAATCCTCCTGGGACTCCTATGAAACCCTCCTATAAAATGTCCTACAAAACGTTGAACGCTCGGGTTACATCCAGGTACGAGGAGCGTCGGTGAGTACAAATGTCGGTAGACGAATGAAATTTGTACCTAGACTAACTAAAGGAGGGGACACTGCGCCGGTAGCGACATCAGTCACTGCCTGCGATATGAACAGCAAGCCTCTCTGTTTGTTATTGAAACATCCCGACTAGATAATTGTAACAAAAAAATATCATAATCCTAACAAATCATGATATTTATAACTAATTTTGATATAATCATGTTCAACATCCTTGGTGTTTTCAAAATACTATAACTAAATTATATCACATCATGTTATAAATGTTGTTTCATAACTCATTGTATTATAATTACGTTTTAAATTTTCGATATTTGGGAAAAAATGTAACATAATTATATCAAATTATGATAGAAACCAGTAATCCAGAGGCTAAAATTCGTATCACATTTTGTTATAATTTTGATATGATTATAACAAAATAAGATATAATCTTGATTAGACCAGTCTACTTTTTGTTACAATTTTAGTTATTTTAACATCATCCTGCAGCTAGTTTATAACATAAGTTAGAGTAAAATATTATAACATCATAACACAATATGATACAAACTTGATATAATTTTCTAGTCGGGGAGGCACAGAGCTGGTGGTTTACGGAAAGCAGAAAAAAACTCCCTGTTTGTTATTGTAACAGTAGTAATTTCAACACTAATGTCCCCTGAATGAAGATGCAGTCGCCGAAGATTATAGGATCACGTTTTTCGGCATTCACTCCTTATGTTGGTGTCAAATCACATGGGCTTCTTGTTGCATAAATTATGAAGTAACATATTTGTCACACGTAGAAGTGATTTAGTATTCTCTCAGCTTCTTCCAACTTCAGGGTCAACTTATCTCCCTTGATACTCGTTTAATGTTCCGGCATAATTTACCGCACAAACATTCACGGGTCTTTTTGGGGTGGTATTTCCCTTCATGTCACTCCTCCCCTTATAACAGTCAAGGTTGCGGGTCATCTTACACACTGTTCAACATTAAAATATTTATCTTTGTACTGAGAAAAAGGCCCCTAGAGATCAAAGCGTGCCATGCTTTGTACCGACCAAGTATCATCGGGTTGCCATGGCCACCTGCGCCACGCGTTCTGGTGTCAGTGGTTCGGTCCGATAAATTTGCATGCAACTGAATAGGTATGTATGTTTAGACTAGATTACCAGCTAGCGGCATATGGCCAACTAATAAGGCAATATTTAGTAACATGTGAAGCTGATCGTCTGTGTAATACGAACCATCATTGGGTCGGCTCCAGAGGCACGTTTACCTCCATTTGGGATATTTATGCCAGGTGTTCAAAATGCAGAAAACCATGGCCAACGCAGCAATTTACGCTGTTTAGTTCATATCCTTTATGAAATGTTAGAGGAAACAAGTATCAGTCTGATGATTTAGTCTAGATCTTGGTCTAGATAAACTAATCAAACGACTAAAATTCGTCATCAGAAAAGAATCGAACACTCCTTAACCCTTTGGATACGGTATTTTCGTCTTTCATGCAATCTTGCTGGTCGTGTTCAAGTTTGTAATGGTCAGTTTTCTCGACTAGGCTAATGTGACCCATCCGTATCCAAAGGATTAATGACCAGCACATAATGAGGTTGCTCGCTTCTTGCATCGTCCAAGTCACTTGTAGCAGTCGAAAACCGTAATCGATACTGCCTGGTGAGTTTCTTATTCCGAATCAGTAGGGGAACATGATACAAAATGCACTGGTGTAGTAAAATGGCCCAACACATAAAATCATTCCTGAATGAGAAACACACTTATTTGCACCTAGAGATCCAAGCATGCCATGCTTGGTGCAGACCGGCGACACCGAGCGTCATCGCGTTGCCATCGAGACTGACATGGCATGGCGGCCACCTGTGCCACGCGTTCTTGTCAGTTCTTTTTTTTTTTTAAATAATTTTGCAACTGAATACATGCGGCATGTGACCAACGAAGGAGGCATTCTTTTGGAAATCCTTAGAGCTGATCGTCGGTGTAATACGAACCACTAATAACCTCACAATCATGACCAACCGCGTCGCCATATTGGCTGGCGATGATCAACGATTTGGGGGTGTTCAGTTTTTCTAGTTCAGGTGAATCGATTTGGAATTATTTTGTCGGTTTCAATCTAGATTCTAAATAAATATTTCAGAAGGCGAAAACACGTCCTATTTTTTTATTTCACCTCGATACATAACCTCCAAAATGTTTGACAGTTGACAGGTCACTTGACAGTTGCAACATGAGCTAAAAGAGGACGGCAAAGTCGGCAAAGGTCGGTAAAGTAGAATATATGCTTGTCTTTATCTTGCTTGTGTGTGATCTGTCAAGTGACCTAAGAACTGTTATACATTTGCAAGGCTAAGTTGATTGGTGTAATAAAGAATTTGAAAAAAATTGGACTCCCCTTAATGAGTAGCACATGAAGAGGTTCGTCACTTCTTGCATCGCCCAACTCACTTGAAAAAGTCAAGTGATCAGTAATCGATACTGCTTGGTGAGTTACTTAGATTCCGAATTAGTACCTACTGCAATCCACTCGCCGCAGTTCAATTACACATTAATAGCCGTCGGTCAAATATGGATTCCATTTTTTTTCCTATCATTGTCCAAAAGAAGAGCCAATCGTTCCAATTCATTATGGTAATCAATCATGAATGATGATGACAGGTCTGTCTAGGTATATCGCTTTAAGCGATCGACGCGATCGCGCACCCCTTATTTGCGAACTTACTTCTATCTGCGTGCGGCACTCTGTGCGTAATTGTCACCATGGTGACAGATTGCTACGTCAGCAACGCCTACTAGGTACAGATTCTCGCTGGTGATCGATGAGCTACTGCGGCGGGAGGGAAAATCTGGTCAATGAATCGGAAGCCAGCAGGGTAGGTAATTACCGTCGCGTGGTTGAATATTTTTTTCACGCCGTTTTGGACAATTTCTCTTGACGCGTTCGGCGAGTTTGTGATTTTCCTTTTCATTCGAAAGGGTCATCCCACTCACTTTCCAGTTTGGGAAGACGGTGAAGAAGAGTGTCGCGTTGAAAGGTTGCGGAAAATTCAGGAGTTCTTGGAGGCATGCATGGGAAACAAGTTGTGAGCATTGAACACGTATTATTAGTAGCTAATTTGACTACCTCAAACTACTAAGAAATGTTTCCATAACTAATCAGCATTGCATCATGGATTTTTCCAGGAATTTCTTCCTCGGTTTCTTCAGCAATTTCTTCCAGGATTCCTCAGGAAGCTCTTTATGGGATTCTTCGAGAGGTTTATTTACGATTCCTTTAGAAGTTCACTTTGGGATTCTTCCAAGAATTTCCACTGAGATTTCTTAAAAGGTTTCATCTGTGATTTTCTTCAGGAGTTATCTTCGGAATTCTTCTTGGAGCTTCTTCCGGGACTGCTGTTGAGGTTTCTTCTGAGATTCCTTCACAAATTCCTTCCGAGAACCTTACAGCAATTTATTTCAAGATTCTTTCAGAAAATTCTTCCTGGTATTCTTCTCTTCTCTTTCTGGCATTCCCCATGGACATATTTCTGGGATTCTTCTAATACTCCTTAAGAGGTCCCATCAATCATTCCTGCAGGCACTCCTTTAGATATTTCTCCGCAAATTCCTTCCGAAATCTCTCCAATAATTCTTCCTGAGATTCTTCTGGAAATTCCAGGATTCCTCTTAGAGTTCATTCTGAGCTTTTACCAAGAATTCTTTCCGGAATTCCTCCAAGATTTCATTCCGGAATTTCTCCAGCAATTTGTCCCGAACTTCCTTCCGGAATTCCTTTTGAGATTCCTTTAGAAGTTCTTTCGAGATTTCTCTAGTATTTCCGGGATACTTCCAAGAATTTCCGAACTTCTGAAGAAATCACAGAAAGAGCTCTTAAAGGAATCTCAGAAGAAGGAAAAAGAACTTCTTAACAACTCTTTTAGGAATCCAAGATGGAACTCCTGGTTGGATTCTAGGAACTCCATTAGTAATCGTAAAAGCAAGAATCTTAACTTTCCGTAACTCGCGCGGTTGACTATCTGCGTCCGCACCACGCTAATGCTGAGTACAAAAAGCGAGATTTTTTCAACGTGTTGTACAAAATACAACAGTGCGATCGCTCGAGGGTTAAAAAAAAAACAAAAGGAGTCCCAGATTAGGAAAAGATCCTTGAGAAATCTTCGATGAAACTGCTCGTGGAATTTCAGAAGAAACTCCAAGAGGAATCACAGAAGGATCTCTCGGCGGAATTTTTAAATTAGGGAATTCGTAAAAAACTCTAAGATTAACCCCAGAACGCATTCTGTTTTTGAGGAATCCCTGGTTTCCTACAAGATTTTCTTCCGCGATTCCGTTAGTGATTTCTTCCGCGGAATGATCAACCATTTCTCCAGGAGTTTCTTCAGGGATTTCTCCAGTAATTCTTTGTATGATTCATCCAGGAAATCCCTAGGGGATTCTTTCAGATATTCTTCCAGTAATTACTCCAGAAGACTTTTTTAAAATTCCCCGGAGAATTTCTTCCTGGAGTTCCTTCTACATAAGTGACCCGATTTTATCAGCCCCTTTCCGGAAGACATTTTTCTCCCCTCAAAAATCTAAACAGATATTCACACTATTTTTCCCTCTATTTTTTGCCTTTCAGCAGTAGTTTAATGATGATCTTAAAGGAATTGGTTAGTGTTTAACCGTTACATAACGAGGGCACAAAGTTGGTCGCAAAATGGAGCTGACAAAATCGGGTCCTTACTGTAATACTATTTCAGAAGTCCTTTCTGGGATTCCTGATAGAGTTCTTCTTTTTCTTTTCTTCATTATTCTTTCAGGATTCTTAGAATTCCTCCTGGAATTCCTTTACAGGTTATTTCGGAATTCTGCTTGGGATTCCTCAGGATGATTTTCTTCTGAGATTAATCAAGATTTCCTTTTGGTATTTGTCCAGGAGCTCCTTCTGGAATTCCTCAAGGAATTCTTTGTTTTTTTTATTCAGAGGACTCCGGGATTCCTCTAGAAACTCTTGCTAAGGTTCCTCCACAAGTTCCTTCATCTGTTTCATCCGGAATTGCTTCTGGGATTCTTCGAAGGTTAGCCAAAAGATTTCTTCATGAACTCTGTCTAAGATTCACCCTAAAGTTCATTCAATGATCCCTCGAGAAGTTCCCCTTGAGACTCATCCAGGAGCTGCCTCTGGGATTCCTGCATCAGTTCTTTTTTGGGATTTCTTTCTGTAATCTTTTTTGTGATTTATCCTTATTTCCCCTGGCTTCTCTAGGATTTCTTCAGAAAATCTTTTCGAAACTTCTCCTGGTACTTCTTTCGGGATTTCTCCATTTACTGCTGGGAATTTTCCAGGATCTCTTTCTAGGATTTCCTAGGATTCAGGGAGTTCCTTCATGTATTCCTCTCATACTTCCTTCTGGTATTTTCTCTTGAGATTACCTGAGATTTCTTTCACGATTCTTTCAGAAGTTCTTTTCTGGATTGGTCTAGCAATTATTCCCGAGATTATTTCGATAATAATTTCCCGGAATTTTTCCGGAATATCTTACTGTATTGGTTTATGGCTTGCTGGTGGTACCACTTCAAGAGATAGTTCTGGAAATCCATGGGAATTTCATCCGGAATTCCTTCGTGGTTTCTCCACAAACTCCTTCAGGAATTTCTTCTTCGATTTTTTAATAAGTTCCGCCTGGGATTCTTCCAGGAAGTCCTACCGGGATTCCTCCAGAGATTATTGGAGTTTCATCCGAGAATATTTTCGGAATTCCTACACAAGTTTTTTCCTGGAATGTTTCAGGAGTTTAATCCAGGATTCCTTCAGAAACTCCTCATAATATTCCAGCAGAAATTCCTTCCGGTATTTTTAAAACTTTTAAACTTCTTCCGGTATTCTTCCAAGGACTTCTGTCGGGATTCTTTTAGCAACTACTTTCGGAATTCCTCCTGGAAGTTCTTCCAGGATTTATTCGGGAACTCTTTTCGGAATTCCTCAGGGAACTTCTTTCGAAATTCCTCGGGAAACTTCTTCCGGAATTCTTTTCTACTTCCTGGATTCCTATTTGTTCATGAAACCCTTCCAATATTTCTCTAGGAATTCCTTCCGGAATTCCTTTGGAAACTCTTTCCGGGATTTCTCTTGGAACTCCATTCGGAATCCTACAAAAAATTCTCCCGGTGTTTTTTTTCCAAGAACTTATTCTTTTAAGAACAATTTCCGGGATTGCTGCAAGAGTCCGGGACTCCTCTGGGAATTCCTGCAGGAATTCCTGCAGGTATTCCTCCGGAAAAAGTTTCGAGATTCCTCCAAGAATCTCTTCCAGGATTCTTCCGGGAACTTCTTCCGGGATTTCTCCGGTATTTCTCCGGGATTTCTTCCTAGATTCCACCAAGAGCTTTTTTCGGAAATCCTCCAGGAACTTCTTATAGGATTCTTTCGGAAAATCCCTCTAAGATTATTTCGGAAACAACTTCCGGGATTCTTCGGAAACTGTTTCCGGATTTTTTTTTCAGGAGGTCCCTCCAAGATTCCACTAAAATGGAAACCCTATAGGAGTGTATTATGGAATTCCTCCAGCAGTTTTTCGTGGCATTCCTGATGAAATTTCTAAAGGAGTGCCTTATAAAGTTGCTTGGGGAATTTCGTTGTCATTTTTTTAGGGAAATTCTTCTGTATGGAATTCCCCCTGGACTTTCATCTGGGTTTTCTCGAAAAGTTCCTTCCGGGATCCCATTCTTCAGGAAATCCCTCTAAAAAATCTTTGAAAAACTGGAGACATTTCAAAAGAAACTATTAGCAAAATCTTGGAAGGAATCTCGGAAACAATTCCTGGAAGATTCCCGAAACTTCTGGTGAATCATCGGAAGAAATCCCTTGGAATCTCAAAAGGAATCCTGGAAGAATTCCAGAGGGAACTTCTGAAGAAACTCCTTCCGAAAATCCTCCAGGAACTCTTTCCGGGATTCCTCAGGGAACTGCTTTCAAAATTCTTCGGGGAACTTCTTCCGGAATTCTGTCCTGCTTCCTGGATTTCTACTTATTCATGAACACCTTCCAGTGTTCCACTAGGAACTCCTTCCGAGATTCCTTGGAAACCTCCTTCCGGGATTTCTTTAGGAACTCCGCTCGGAACCCTCCAGAAACATCTCCCGGTATTTTTCCTAGAACTTCTTCTGGGAATCCCCCAGGAACTTTTTCCGGGATTGTTTCAAAAACTCATTCCGGGATTGCTGCAAGAGTGTGGGACTCCTCTGGTTATCTGGGATCTCCTTCCGAGATTCCTCCAAGAATCTCTTCCTGGATTTCTGTAGGAACTTCTTCCAGGATTCTTACGATAACTCCTCCGGAATTCCTTCTTGGATTCAATCAAGAACTTTTTCCGGAAATTCTCCAGGAACTTCTTACGGAATTCTTTCGGGAAATTCTTTTGAGATTGCTTCGGAAACTGCTTCCGGGTTTCTTTCGGAAACTTTCCTGATTTTTTTTTTCAGGAGCCCCATCCAGGATTCCTCTATGAATTATTTTCTAGATTTCTCCAGGAGTTTCTTCTGGAATTCCTGCAGATCCCCGGAAGTTCATTTTGAAGTTCTCCCAAATGTTGCTGGGAGGGAAACCCAAGCAGCACAAATGTCACAAAGAAGTGTACACAGCGCAGGTTTTTGGTTGGACACGAGTCATTTTCAAGTTATTCTGCCTTCGAGTTAGAATTACCTAAATGTAACTTCTGTACAACCAAAAATTCTGCGCTGTCGACACTCCTTTGTGATTTGTGTGCTACTTGGGAATCCTCTAGGAGTTCATTACGGAATTCCTCCAGTATTTTTTCGTGGCATTCATTATGAACTTACTCAAGGAATGCCTAATGAAGTTCCTTGAGGAATTTCTCTAACATTTTTTATGGAATTCCTCCATCAGCTTCGTATGGAAAGGAATTCCTGGATTTCATTCAGGGTTTCCTCGAAAAGCTCCTTCTGGGATCCCATTCGTCCAGCAATTCCTTCTACAAATCTTTGAAAAACTGCATACATTCCACAACAAACTATTAGCAGAATCTTGGAAGGAATATCGGAAACAATTCCTAGAGGATTCCCGAAACTTCTGGTGAATTCTCGGAAGGAATCCTTTGAAGTCCCGTAAGAAATCTCAACAGGAATCCTGGAAGAATCCCAAAGATAACTTCTGTTGGAACCTCAAAAAGAACCTTTTTTATTTTATACCCGTTGAATGATCGCATAACATAGGCTACGGTACTCAAAAAGCCTTGAGGCATTTCTAGAAAGTACAAGGTACATGAATTGGGTAATCATGGTCATCCAAACTACTCTGGAATTGATTTGTCTCAAGATCTAAAGGATCTACTATCATTATTGTTCACTCTGTTCAAGAAATGTAGTCACGTTGATGACCGATTAGACTTCGCAATAATTACGAGCAATTCACTACTGTGGTAGTTGGACATTTCGTGAAGCACAAATGGCCTCCAATACACTTTGAAGTTTGGTACACAATATCTGCGTATTGTTTCATGCTTCAATTGTAATGAATGTACGTGGAATGTAGTCCAGGCTTCTGATGAACCTCAGTGCATAGCAGGCTATCCAAATTATTCTGGAATTAGGTCCTTCGAGGTCTACAGGCTTCACTCTTGTTTCTCTTCACTCCACCGGCACAATTATCCCACGATTATGTCTGTTGTACCTCATAGCAGTATGAGTTTCTTTATGTACTGCTCTTCGGTTGTCTACTGGCATACAGATGGTGCCCAAATGTATTTTGAAGTATGGGTCGCAATGTCTGAAAATCTTAAGATATTTTAATTGTAGCAAATGTAATTTACGCTACTCTTAGAGCCTCACAGTGCAATTCTGATAACGTTGCAACTTTACTTGGTGATCTAGGTCATCCAAACTATTCTGGAATTGAGACCTTCAAGGTCTACAAGCTCTACTCTTGTTTCTGTTTACTCTATCTGTGTAATTCTTTCACGGACACTCCGTGTCTAAAGAAGTAAGGGAAATATTCATTCTGAAAAGACTATGGACCGACCGGGATTCGAACCCGGGCACCCCCGCGTGGATTTGCGGAATACCCGCGACTTGACTGAATCGAATCTTTTGCAAATACATTACGTGTGCACCTAGGCTTCATTTTTGGTAATCGCCACCGCACTAAATCGAAAGCGAAAGTATACACAACTTCATCGTACTCGTTTTCTCGCTTTATTCGCTTTTAGTTGAACTAAGTTCAGGTACCATCATCATTCATAAGTCACGACCACTGACTGCGCGGCGCGGCGGCGCGGCCACAAAACGCCCCGAGCCGCAACCGACCACTGCATTTTCATTGCTTCATTGTATAGTAATTTGTAATTGTAATAATAACCAATATCCGGCGTCCAACCGTCGTTGGTCGTGGTGCAACTATACGGTCGGTGGTGCGTCTCAAACTCATGATTTTAGACCCATAACTCACCGAGTTAATTGTCTGCAATATTACCGTGCACACTCAGAAGCGCGCACACACAACCTACTGTTCCTAGGACAGTCGGAAGAAAGAAATTTTTCGCAAAAAACACACCCCAAATCAGCGACGAAATTTACGACCTCGTGATCACAAATTCTCCAAACCGCGGTGCTACATGCCTGCCTACTGGGGTTTGCTGGCTGTTGCAGTTTGGCGTGTTCGAATTTTCCTAAGGCCTCTGGGTCTGGAGGTCTCCAGTGGGTAACATCAGTAGGCGGTCGGTGGTGGCGGTAGCAAGCGAATGCACGAGCAACACGCGTGCCTGCCTAGCAGCCTACTGCCACTACTATGCACAGCGTGCTACTGCAGCAGCAGCGGCGAGTGGAAAGCTCGTGCTCTCGTACAAATTATTCGATAATTGCATACCTTTTAGGCACCCTGTACTTATGTCCGATAGACCGAGATGATCAGTTCTTGCATTTTCGTGGATCGGTTTGTGGATTGGTGTACTGAGAATTGAACGTGAAAGACGCACTTGGATGTCTAATGGCTATCGCAACTGATTCTTATACAGAAAGTCCTGAAATGTCAGCGACCCATCAATCAGTCTATTACGCTTACAAATTGTCAACCTGCGAACTGTGCCACATCATCTTCGCAGCACTCTTAACACACACTCTATCCTGGCGCCTACCGAACGGCAATTCTACGCACCAACTTCACGCAGACGTAATCGTATGATAGAATTGCCGTTGTCGAGCGATTGCATCATCACCAATAATTCTCAACAACGCAAAGAATTTCTTCCTTTATCTAGGCGTTGCACCAGAAAATCTGCTAGGTATTCTATCAGGAACATCTGTATAAATTTTACCGAGAAGTTCTCTTAGGAGTTCCGGAGGAGTTCCAGTGTGAATTCCCACATGCCTTAACCCTTTCAGTACAGTTGGGTCATTGGCACCTCGCTGACGCGTTCTACGGCGGCGAGGTTGGCGAAAAAAGTCGTCCCGAAAAAGTTAAACCAGGAATTACTCTTGGGTTTCTCGTAGAAAATAAGCTAGAAATTTCCGGTGGAACTTCATAAGGATCTTCAAGAGATTCCCGTAGGAACTCCTAAAAATATGGTGGAGCTCCTAGACGAATTAACGGACGAAAAACTACTGAGAAAGGTACCCGGTAGAAACCATAGAAGAGGGCTAGGTCATAACTTTGTGGGACCATAATGTCCCGTTCTTCATGCAAAGTATCGTCCAAAAGGTTGGATACATCATACAACCTTCCCAAGATTCTTGAAACGCCTTCGAAATCACTCTAAAACCCCCTCGGATCCCATGTGACGCACCTGAGATCCTCAAAAACCCTTGAAAACGTCTACATAACGCCTCTAAAATCTGCCAAAAAACCTCTGAAACTTCCCGAAATGCCTTCAAAATCCCCCTAAATCCCCCTCGGTCCCCATGTAATGCATCTGAGACCCTTCGAAACCCCCGAAAACTCCAACGTTACGCCTCTGAAATCTGCCAAAAATCCTCAGAAGCTTTCTGAAATGCCTTCGTAATTCCCCTCAATCCCCATGTAACGCCTCTGACCCCCCCCCCCCTCCTGAAACTCCCTTGAAAGCCCTCTGAAACCCCGCATGACCCATTTCAAACCTCCAGGCCACTCACCTTTATTACACTTCTTTGCCATCTTCAAATCCATTTAGGTAAACAGCATTAAGGCAGTCCCAAATCATTACCTAAATGGAGGTTTGGGTGTACAGAAATTCTCGGTGGAACTCTTACAGGAATTTTTGGTGATACTTCTGTAAGAATACGCGATTGAACCCTTACATGAGTTATTGGAAGATTTCCTGTGGCAAGAGGTACTCTCTATGGTATTCTTAGAAGATTTTCCGAGAATCCCTGGTGGAACTTCTAGTGTCATTTTCGATGTTACTCTAGGAGGAATTCCCAACAGAACTTCTCCATAAATTCCCAGTGAAACACAAAGAAATTTCATCTGCAACTTCTAGAGGAATTCCCGTTGAAACTTCTAAAGTCATTCTCTGTGGAAAAATTCTTGGTGCAACACAAGAGGAATTTCCAGTGCAACTGCTAGAGAAACTTAGGTCAAACTCCTACACGGATTCACGGTAGAACTTCTAGAAAAAAAAAACACCGAAGTTAAAAACCCTGGAGGAATGTCTAGTTCTATTCTTAGGAAATCAGATGTAACTTCGGCGGGAGTTCACGCTGGAGGAATTCCTGGTAAAATTCCTGCAGGAATTCCGACCGAAACTTCCAGGGAGTTTTGCGAAAGGTATACCCGGTGGATCTCCTGTTCCTGATGGAACTTCAGTGGCAGCTCTCGGTAGAATTTCTACAAGGATTTCCGTTGGTACTCCTAGGAGAATTCCCGGTGTAACTCCAAGAAGAATTTACGGTGGAACTATTATAGGATTCCCCGATTGACTATAGGAACACCACATCCTGGTAAAATCCTATAGAAAGTCGTGGAGGAACTTCAAGCAAAGCTCCCAGCGATACGACTAGATGAATTTCCGGTGGAACTTTCAAGGAAGTCTCCACAACCAAGTTGTACGTATTATGATGTTTTTGACCTCATTATACGTTCTCTTATGCGGTTAATTTACATCGCATAAGATGCCGTGAAAGTTCCGTATGCGTACAAACGTGGAGGCGATATACGTGCATTGGTGGGACGGTAATAACGCTATAGGATTTGAAGTGATATCTTATGCGAGTTACGGTTTGCACTATTGCGATAAAATATGGCATCTTATGCGACTTGATAATATTCGAAAAGAAACAATCCTTGTTACCTCAGTGTTGAACTAATGACCTTCAATTATCGAACCACACCTTAGACTTAACATCACACTTCTTCTTGTTCTTCTTTATGGCTCGACGTCCCAACTGGGAATTGGCCTGCCTCGCTTCAACTTAGTGTGCTTTGAGCACTTCCACAGTTATTAATTGAAGGGCTTTCTTTGCCTTTCATTGCATGAATTCGTATATTGTGAGGCAAGAACAATGATACACTATGCCCCAGGGAGTCGAGAAAATTTTCCCGACTGGAACGGCAATCGAACTCGCCGTCTCCGGATTGGCGATCCATAGCCTTAACCACTAGGCTAACTGGAGACCCCTTAACATCACGCACGGTGCTTCATTTACCGTTATTATCAAAAAAAATATACCATCAAAACCTGAAACGCCATTCTCTTTCTTCATCATTCCTACACCTCTGGACAAATTTTTAAAAAAATCGTTAGACGAAATTTTGAGTTACGCCCTTTTAACCCTCTCTTACCCATGGTAGCACAGGTGATCCACTACTTTGCACTGTTCATTTAACTCTAAAACAAAAACGAGCAGAGAATTTTTGACCAAATCTGGCATAATAGTTCATCAAACATATACAAACATCTGACGAAAAAATGGGAATGATCTAACTTATCCTGTATTTGTATGAACAGTGCAAAGTAGTGGATTACCTGTGCTACCATGGGAAAGAGAGGGTTAAAGGGCCTAACCCCTAAAAAATCAGGTTTTCTATAGAAAAACATCATATTTCATAACAGAAGCATGTTTCTGCCATCAAAATTTGAAACGCCATTCTCTTTCTTTATCATTTCTACACCTCTGGACAAATTTTGAAAATAATCGTTAGGCGAATTTTTGAGTTACGCCCTTTTAAAGGGCCTAACCCCTAAAAAATGGGGATTTCTATAGAAAAACATCATATTTCATAACAGAAGCATGCTTCTGCCAACAAAATTTGAAACGCCATTCTCTTTCTTTATCATTCCTACACCTCTGGATAAATTTTGAAAATATTCGTTGGACGAAATTTTGAATTACGCCCTTTTAAATGGCCTAACCCCTAAAAAAATAGGGGTTTCTATAGAATACCATCATATTTTATAACAAAAGTATGCTTGAAAGTCCAAAATAATGGGCTCTACCCCATTTGGCATAACGCCGTTTGGCATAATGCCATTTGGCATAAAAGCCATTTGGCATAACGGCCATTTGGCATAATGGCCATTTGGCATAACAAATATTATGCACATTCTTATCAAGAAGGCTGTTATTTGTGTTATACCAAACGGCATTATACCAAATGACCATTATGCCAAATGGCATTATGCCAAACGGCGTTATGCCAAATGGCATTATGCCAAATGGGGTAGAGCCAAAATAATGAACAGTATCATTAATAATGCTACAATTTGATACTATGCACTAATATTGAATGCATTGTGTAAAAAAATTAGCCATAACGCCAGTACAAGGGAAGTATTCTTTAACCTGTCGGATACGGACGTTGTTGGCTTCATTTACTTCTATAGCCAGAACAATATACAATGAAAAACATAAACGACAGTTAATGTTAATGCACACCCATAAACTGAATTTCAAAAATAATGTTGGTCAAATTCTCCAGTTACGCCCATTTGAAGGTCATAAGTACTTATAGTAGAATTATTATAAAACTTAGTTTCATTTAATCACGTTTATTCTTCGGTAACGTAGTTTAGCAGTTAAATATAGAACTATCATTACAATTGATCATCTCAATCCTTAGTTTTGTATGTTTATTAATTGAAAACAGCATTCACCAATAAATCTAACGAATGAGATAGGCACATGCCATCGCTTGTTTTGTCTTTAAAAAAGCAATACAAAAAACTTACGTCCCACGCTATGAATGGCAATTGATACTAACATGATTACTTCCTACATGTTTGAAAATACTTCCCTTATATTAGCGTAATGGCCAATTTGTATACAAACATCAATACAAATAGCCAATATTAGCGCATAGTATCAAATTGTAGCATTATTAATAATACGTTTTATTATTTGGGACTTCAAGGCATGCTTTTGTTATGAAATATGATGATTTTCTATAGAAACCCTGATTTTTTAGAGGTTTGGCCCTTTAAAAGGGCGTAACTCAGAATTTCGTCTAACGAATATTTTAAAAATTTGTTCAAAAGTGTAGGAAAGATAAAGAAGGAGCATGGCGTTTCAGGTTTTGATGGCAGAAGCATGCTTCTGTTATGAAATATGATGGTATTCTATAAAAACCCCTATTTTTTAGGGGTAAGGCCCTTTAAAAGGGCGTAACTCAAAATTTCGTCTAACGATTATTTTAAAAATTTATCCAGAAGTGTAGGAATGATAAAGAAAGAGAATGGCGTTTCAAATATTGTTGGCAGAAGCATGCTTCTGTTATGAAATAGGATGTTTTTCTATAGAAATCCCCATTTTTTAGGGGTTAGGCACTTTAAAAGGGCGTAACTCAAAAATTCGTCTAACGTTTATTTTCAAAATTTGTCCAGAGGTGTAGAAATGATAAAGAAAGAGAATGGCGTTTCAAATTTTGATGGCAGAAACATGCTTCTGTTATGAAATATGATGTTTTTCTATAGAAACCCTGATTTTTTAGGGGTTAGGCCCTTTAAAAGGGCGTAACTCAAAATTTCGTCTAACGATTTTTTTAAAAATTTGTCCAGAGCTGTAGGAATGATGAAGAAAGAGAATGGCGTTTCAGGTTTTGATGGTATATTTTTTTTGATAATAACGGTAAATGAAGCACCGTGATCACACACTACTTATGAAAAGAGCTGACATTCTAACTAATTTCAGAGTTTGTTGACATGCACTTGGTTTACCTACGCTGTTCGTGTTTGGCAGACTACCTTGAGATAAAAGCGACGAAGCGTGTTTTCCACCCATTGTTGATTGTCAGGGCCACAGAACAAAAATGAAGACTATGCAACCGTAAGGATAGCTGTTCACTTTCTTGTAGCTTTTTGGTACTGCATTCGCAGTCAAACAGCAGATCTTTCTCCCCATACTACATATGAATTCGCATTATGTCAACATGAACGCTTCTAGCTTATGTGAGTTTGTATGTATACTTTAACGAGTTGGTTCTTACATTTATGCGATTTTATTCATACACCAACGCGAGTTAAACTGGCATAATAACAAAAGTACCAAGCGAAGTCGTATAATCATCGCAGTACGCAATTATGCGAATTAATTTGACACTGTGAGTTTACTCACGCGCTTCCGCGAATAAGTTAAATTCATCGCAATAAAAACATTAGAATATTGTTTACTACGATGTAGTCATACCTTATGAACATACAGATTACATCGCAATAAGTTCAAAAAATAACATCATAGGTGGTGAAAATCGTCCTTTCGAGCGGGCAATTGTCACTGTGGAAGATCACACGTGGTAGGATAAGCAACATAGGGCGAAATTAAAAGGTACAAAACTGATTACACTCATTAAGGACAAACGTCTTAAAATCCCGCTTCAATAGTGCATCAGAACTTCAGACGCACAAATCTCAAGAAGTAAGCTTCAAACAATAGTGCATTTCATTATTCTGTTCTTGCTCACTGGTAATAAGCTAAAATAAGAAGCTCAGGTGCGCTGGTTTTGTTTACGAAAAGATTTGTGCTTTCGAAATCGTGAGTAGGTGCTAACAAGTCTGTCCTTAAAATAGCACTTTATACGATGTACCGTGTGCATCCTTATGTGACTCCTGGTTGTCTAGGTAAAGTTTTCCCGATGGATTTCCTAATAAAATTCGCGATGGAACTCTTAACGGAATTCCCAGTGGAAACCCTAAAAGAATTTCCAGTGGAACTTTAGCTGCGATTCGTAGTGAAGTTTCTAGAGGAATTTCCGGCACAACTCCTAGAGAAGTTCTCGGTGGGACTCTTATGGAAATTTTTGTTGGAACTCCTGTGGGATTCCTGGTCGGAACTCCTAAAGAACTGGAATTTCTACAAGAACTATAGGTGGATCTGCTAGAGAAAATCTTGTTGGAGCTACTAGTGGAATTCCTAGTGAAACTCCTACGAGAATTTGCAGAGGAACTCCTACAGCAATTCCCGTGGGACTCGTGTGGTAGTACTTCTGCAAGGATTCCCGATGTAACTCTGTGAGAAATTCGTAGTGGAAATACTAGAAGAACACCTTGTAGAATTCCTGCAGGAATCCGTGGTAGAATTACCAGAGGAATTTCCGGTGTAACTTCTAAAACTGCTAGTGAAATAATCGCCCAGGTTACATACTAGAAAATATTGTTACAACCATCATAAAACAAAATAAAAGGTATCAGGTTTTATTACGGTTTTCAAAACCTCTATAAGACTAATTGGTCAGCTACATTTGCTTGGACGGTGGTCACCGTAAAAAGAAACCAAGTTACTCCGGATGACGAGGAAAACACCTCAAGCTTATCAATCTAATATCGGCATAAAATTGCAACAAAATAATGTGCTAATTTGAGCCATAATTGTCCAAATAAGAAAAGTGAAAGGACGTTTTTTTGTGATTGAAAGCCTTTCCCCTTTCTTTTTGCTCCAGCTGCAACTGCGCCATCAAATTCAGATTTATTCGCACCTTTTTTGCGCGAACCCAGAATAATTATTCCTCGTCAAATCAACGAAACATCAACAAAAAAACTAAACTCCGTTCACGCTTTCTAGCCATATTGTGCCGAGGCTCCCATTGGGGGGGCCGGGCACCACCCAGTCAATCCGAAATATATGTAATTATTAAAAAGCTCAGAAACAAAAAACCAACGACGACACCGGACTGCTACGTAACGCGCGTAACTCTCGCGCATGTGTGCGGCAATCTTGAAGAGCGGGGCCAATAAAATGAGGAAAAATGGTCGCTGCCACTGACTGCAGACTGACTGACTGGCTGGTGGTCGACGAAAGTGCATTATTGATGGTAAATGATGACCGCATCAACAACTGGCACCGCGCCGCAGCGCACTCTACATTAGCCACTCTACTGCAGCAGCAGCACGCTGTACATATCTAGCGAAAGATGAACCCTCGGCAGCAGCAGCAGCAATGTCTCTTCTAATTGGTTGCCAACAATTGTGGCACAGTTGACCAAAATGGTTCCAAAGGAGATCAAAATTTACTATACCCTAATAGAATATCGGGAGAAATCTCTGAAGGAATTTTTGAAAGAATCCCTGGGAAGTTTCCTAATGAAATCCCTAAATGAATCTCGGGAGAAATACCTGAAAATATTCTAGAAGAAATCCCGGCAGTAATCTCTAGAGAAATTCCGTGAAGAATCTTTGAAATAATATCTGAATAAGTTTCTGGAGGAACCTAAAGGAAACCTGGGGAAACCCAATTACGAAAACTCAGAATCAATGAAGGAATCCTCGGAGGAATTTCTGAAGGAATCGCGGAAGAATGACAATTGTTTTCATTCTGTGAATGGAGTGACATGAGAAAAGCCGAAGTCGTATATCGAAATAAGGAATTCCATCTCGAATGAAGTGACTCGCCGTGTAAATCAAATGGAGAGCCACCTCATTCGAGTCGAGATTTCTCACCTCGATATACGACTCCGACTTTTCTCACGTCACTCCATTCACAGAATAAGCACAAATGACGTTTAATTCACAGTTTGAGAGATAAATTAGCAAAAAAAAAAACACTCGTTTTGGTGGGATTCGAACCCACAACTCCGTATAGCAAGTCCGGCGTTTTAACCAACTAAGCTACAGAAAAAAAAACTGAATTACTAGCGGTGCGGAGCCGTAGGTTCGAATCCCACCAAAACAAGTTGTAGTTTGTTCCCAAATTTATCTCTCAATTTGTCCATTAAACGCACTTTGCGTTTAAATGTTATAATTCGTGAAAACATCTCGGAAGGAATCCCATGAGAAGTCCCCAAACTCTTAAAAGAACTCTGGAAATGATTAGTGAAGGAATTCCGATAAAAATTCTTAACGGAATTTCAGAAAAAAGATCCTGAAGGAATCCCTGACATAATCCTGGTAGAATCCTTGACAATCTCGTGAATCTAGTGAAAAAATCTCCAAAGGAGCCCCACAACAATACCCGAAAGGATTCCTGGTGGAATGATTAAAAGGATCTCGGGAAGATTTCCTGATGGAATCCTGATGGAGAAATCCCTAAATGAAACTTAGGAGGAATACCAGAAAGAATTCCGGGAGATTTTGGGAGAAATCAATGAAAGAATCTTGGGAGAAATACCTAAAGGTATTCAAAAAAACACAATGAAAGAGTCCTAGAATACATCACAGGAGTATCTCTGAGGTAAAACTTTGAAAATCAGTTATGAAAACCTGGAATCAATGAAGGAATCTTGGGAGGAATTCCTGAAGAAATCATTAAAGGCAGCCCGGGGGAAATCCCTAAAAGAACCTTGAAAATAATTCGTGAAAAAACCCCGGGAAAAATTCCTGAAGAAATCCCGGGACGACTCAATTTTGGAATCCAGGAAGGAATCCTTGTCAGAACCCTGGAAAAATCCTTGAAGGAATCCCAGGCGAAATTCCGAAAAACTGAACAGGAAAAGATCAATAAAGGAATCTCGGAAAGAATCTTAAAAGAATTCCCGGGGAAAATCACAGAAGAAATTTTGAAAAAAAAAAATGCCGGAAGAATTCCATAAAATACATTCAGAAGAAATCAACGGATCCTGGAAGGAATCTTTGAAAGGTTCCAGGACGAAATTTCTGATGAAATATTTGTAAAGAAATCCCTGGGGAATTCCTAAATGAAAGAAATTTCAGGAAAAATGCCGGAGAAATTGCTGGTATAATCCCGGGAGAAATCAATGAAGAAATCCCGGGAGGACGGATTTTTCTTTGTAGAATCCCGGAAGAAATCTCTATAGGTATTCTATGAAAAATCAATGGAGAATCTCGGTCGGAAGATATTGTAAGACAAAACTCTGAAGGAATTTCTGAAAAAAAAAATCCCGGGAAGAATCTTTTCGAAAATACCGGGAGGAATCTTAGAAGATTATTTGAAGAGATCCTTGCTGAAGGATCCTGAGTGAAACATACAAAGTAGTTCAAAGTAATGCAAAGAGAAATCCTGGGACAAATCTCTACAGGATTCTCCGAAGAAACTATTTGTTTCACTGTGCATAGTTGTAGAAAAGTATCCAGTGATTGTCTAGATTCAGTCATTTCTTACACATTCTATGGAATTCAAATACCCCTAAATTCAATTTTTTAAGAAAAAATAGAACATTTGTCTCGGAAGTTGGTATCTCAAATGTTGTTGGACGCATGTTGGCTCATCCTAATGTTGACCGATTCTCGGTAATTATTGAACGGTTCACACTGCACTGGTAGTTGAAATTTATTTTTATTTTTTACAAATATGTCAGATTTTCATTTTAAGGTTTTATGAGAGTTTCAGAAAAGTTTCAAAGGGGTTTCAGAGAGCTTACAGTAGGGAGTTGGTGAGTGAACGCCCCTGAAATCCTCTGCAATCCCCTGAGACTCCAAGAACATCCCTGGAACGCCCCTGAAACCTCCGTAACACCCTGAAACTCTTCTGAAAGCGCTTGAAACCCTTTGGAACGTCCTTGATTCGTCTGTAACTTTCTGAGATCTCCTGAAACAGTCATGGAATGCCCTAGAACCCCCGGAACATTACTGAAACGCCCTTGAAAGCTCCTGAAACATACTGAAATCAACATGAACAGCTCTAAAACGCTCACGAAATCCCCTGGAGCACTCTTAAAACCTCTTCTAACCAATGGAAATTCCCTGGAAGCCTCTGGAACGCCCTTGAAACTCCTTGAAGCACCATTGAAACTCTCTGGAACACCCCTAAACCCCCTGAATTGCCATTGAAACTTTTTGAAAACCCTTGGAATGCCCCTGAAACCTCTCACCCTAAACACCCTGAAACGTCCCTGGAACTCTTCTGACAGCGCTTGAAACCCCTTTGGAACGTCCTGGACTTGTCTGAAACTTTCTGAGATCTCCTGGAACAGTCCTGAAAAGCCCTGAAACCTCCTGGGACATTCTTGAAACCTCCTGGAACACCCCTGTAACCCCTGGAACGTTACTGAAATCACCTGGAACGATCTTGAATCCCCATGAAAAGTCTTGAAAAGCCCTGGAACACCCCTGAAGGCCAATGGAACCCTCTGAAATGCCTATGAAACTCGTTGTAATTTCCCTAAACTGCCATGGAATATTCCTGAAACCCCTTGAAAACCCCTGAATCACCCTTCAAAGTATCTGGAATGCCGCTTTTTTTAACGTGCCCGGGGCCCGTGGCGGAATTGGGCACAGGTTTGCTTCATAAGCGGATGGTCATGGGTTTGATTCCCAGCCCCGGCACTTTCGTCAGCTGCTCGCGCCTCGGGTTAAGCGATCAACCATGCTACGCTCCAGAAATTCTGTAAAACGCCCTTGGAATCCCTTGAAACCGCTGGAGCGCCCCTAGAACTCCCTGGAACACCCCTGTAACGCCCCTGAAACCACCTGGGATGCACCTGAAACTTCCGGAACACCCCTGTAACGCTTCTGACTCCTCCTGCAGCCCCTTGAAATCCCCTGGAACGCTTCTAAAATCCCCTTGAGTACTCCTAAAACTCCTTGAAAACCACATAGTACAACCCCTTGAAATAGCCCTAAAACGCCTAATAGATACCGTAAAAACCCCTGGAACGCTTTCGACACCTCTTGAAACTCCCTGAGACCATCTAAAATACTCCAGGTAGCAGTTTAAGGCGAAACTGGAAGCATTTCCTCACTTTTTGGTTTTTGATTTTTTATTAAATAACGAAGCAATATTTTCAAAATCGGTTTTCGTGCACATGTAGAGTATGGATCAAGGTATCTTCTGAATTTTTATGTAGTTGAAAATGTTTTTCGTTTTTGCAGAAACCATTTTTGAACAAAATTTCACGAAAAAATGGTTTTTGCAAAAATGGAAAACATTTTCCACCTCAAAAAAAAAATCAGGAGATACCTTGATCCACACTCTACATGTGCACGAAAACCGGTTTTGAAAATATTGCTTCGTTATTTAACAAAAAATCAAAAACCGAAAAAATGGGAAAATGCTTCCAGTTTCGCCTTAAGCATTGCCACTTGCCAATGTTCAACAATTGGATCATGGAGGCATAATGAAAGTGTGATGAAAAAAAAGTGAAATCCCGATCAGAAGATAATTTTAAACATCGCAATAACCCTCTAGGGTATTCTCCCAGTTCTTGAAACTATGGTGCGACGTTGATATTTATTATTGATGTGCCAGCAAACCTAATTTCGTCAAAGGAATTTCTTAAATTTATTTTTGAGAATTGAACATTTAGATAGTGTTTAGCAATTGGCAAATTACCCTAAATGTCCTAAAATCAAAATTATCCGAAAAGCATAACCCTTTCGATTTTGTTTATTGAATATCTTTGCCTTTCTCGTTCACTGGAGATCAGAAATTCCAAGATGTCGGCCCAAAATTCAAGATGGCACCCTAATATCTAACATGGCGGCTCCAAATTTAAGATGGCGGCTGTTTAATGGTATTTTAGGTTCTAAAACCATGCAATATGGGTATATTTAGTATGCGGAAGGCGTCTGATTTCTGAAGTCCAAAAATGGCGACCAGAATATCCAAGAGGGCGGTCTGAAATCCAAGATGGCGGTCTGAAATCCAAGATGGCGGCTCCAAATTCAAGATGGCGGTTGTTTAATGGAGTTTTAGGCTCTAAAACCAAGCAATATGAGTATATTTGTACGGAGAATAAGTCAAGAGTCCAAAAATGGCGACCAGAATATTCAAGATGGCGACCATAAATCAAAATGGCGGCTCAAAATACAAGATAGTGCCTTAAGAGTTTGAGTTTTTTTTTGTAGACATCTGACTTTTAGTCTCAAAGTGTTCCTAGTAGCTTATGATGGTCAAATGCATTTGAACTTTTATCATGAATTATTGTTTTTCATTGATTTCTAGAATTGACATTTCTAAAAATTATAGCAAATCAAAGCAAAATCAAATAAATTTTGAAATCTTATAAAACATAAAAAAATAGAAAAAAAATAGTTAAGTGCATTTGATAATCTCATGCTTTTTGATAAATTTTGAGGCTGGAAGTCAGCTTTCTACAGAAAGTAATTAAAAAACACTGAAGGGTAAGGTTATTGAAGAATTGAATTTATATGACATCTTTTGTTTTTTTTTCTTAAAAACTTTCAAATATCCTGAAATATCTTCAAAAACATCATTTCAATCTAACAAACTGTTTTTGAGTTACAATTTTTAGAAGTTGAAATTAAGTTTTTTTAATATGCCCTTTTCAAAAGTTCGGTGAAGAACATTGCAAAACAAATGAGAAGCATTTTCGGATAAGCAAGATTTCTTTTAAAGTGAAAAGGATCGCGTCTACGCCTGGAGAATAACGTATCAATGAGGGGAATGTTGATGCAATCGCTCGCCCACTGGAAAATGGGATAAATGACAATACTATAGTCTGCCGAATACTCGACATCCTTTACTACTATTTTGTCATTTATCCATGAGATAAACTGTTTTTGGTCCACTATGCGCTGCGCCACGGAGCAACCAGAGCGCCACCGTGGTCATCATCGTCTTCGAAGCTGAAGGCTCAAGCATCCGTCATCATTTTTCGAAAAATAAAAAGCAGTTTTCTCGCTGTAAACCAAAACAAGGATCATGAAAATATATTCACTGCATTATATTCCTCATGTGGAGTACAGTGAATATATTTTCATAGCAAAAGCTTTTGTTTTGAACGAAAAAACTGCTTTCAAATGTTTGATGATGACGATGATTTCAATGACGAAAAGTTCAACGTGAACAAATGAAATGGCACGCATGCCGCTCATCCACCAATCACCCCCTACGCCTACTCGGATTGCTACACATTGTACAGTTGTACATACGGCGGCGGCGGCAGCAGACCCGACCAATTGCTCTTGCGGTGAGTGCACGGTTTTGGCTCAATTAAACCTACTTAGAGGCGAACTGAAGCGAATCGACAAATTCGACTACGTTTTTCCAATTGGCGATGCCTCCTTCAATCCACGACATGAATCGCAGTGAACTGTGATCAAACCATCAGAGAGTAACCTCCTGCGATCCGAATCAAGGTAACTTGGATTGACCGCCAGCCATGGCATCGCACCGCCATGGCTGAATCTGTCGCTCCGAAATGGAAGTTCAAAGCTGTTGTTTTCAGCAAGAAAACTTTTCACCCAATCGAAGTAAGCATTGAAATCGGAGCCGAGCGGCACAAAAAGACCTCAATGCGCACACAGGTGACGAAACTGACAAATGGATGCAGGCTGGTTCGGTGATCATGATGATGATGATGATGATGACGATGGATTCAGCAGCTGATGGACGGACCTTCACGGTTCTAAAAGGGTCTCAAGAGTGAGGTGACCTATCGCAGCCGGCGCTGTCGCTGCCGCCGCCGCACGGTAGTGTCCAAATGAGAATCTAATGAGTGGCGCTGGCTGATGGATTGAATCTATGCGGGGGGTCCTTTGCATTAGAGGGTGACCTTCGGGGTGCATTTTCTATCGTTAGAGATGAGGCAGTACACCGGTGGCGTAAAGCTAGATTGATGCAAACTAGTTTGAAGGTGAAAGTACATCTCAATCTATCTCCACACTGAGGTCCAGTTTTAAGAATTTTTTTTTTATATCTGTATTAACGAGATTTTTAGCCCTAGGCTAGTTCATCTCGGGACCCACGCTTTACTTTCCTTCCGAAGGAAGAACCCACATTTTGCGAGTTTGTCGGGAGTGGGATT
The DNA here is from genome assembly GCF_035046485.1 of Aedes albopictus. NCBI lineage: Eukaryota > Metazoa > Arthropoda > Insecta > Diptera > Culicidae > Aedes > Aedes albopictus. The sequence goes on from NC_085136.1 coordinate 31,287,425, forward strand.
CGATCCCAGGTCCTCGGCGTGATAGTCAAGTGTTCTAACCATCACACCAGGTCCGCTCCACAGTTTTAAGAAAAGATGTCAGAGACTCGTTGATTGCAAATGTCTTGAGTTTGTTAATGTAGCTGAAACATTCATGACATGATTATTCAATAGGGCATAACTGGTACTGTCGATATCGAAAACATTAGTTTAGTTGTTTAGTATATCGGGCTGCAAAATAACTCGGGACCTAACAAACAAGTTCCTATCTCATGTTTCCACGGGTCGACAGATGACAGAGACCGCAAGCTAAGGGTCCTTCTGGCTTAGGCCAAATGGTCATAAGGACGAATGGTCGTTGGATTAATTGATCACTACATTGCTGTTATTGTTGCTGTAAAAAAGAAACATTGTAACGTAAACCCATTAATACAGGCAACCTTAAATGATGATCCATTTCGGACAACTGGGGTCCATGTGGACCCCTAATTTGACTTTTCTGTATCTCATGATCAAGACTTATAAAATAAACTGCAAACCTCATGCTCCTGACTTGTTTGGAGATCGAGGTCTTCAGCAAAGTTGTTGGGAAGTTCAAAGACTTCCTGATGATGGACCGTTTAATTGCGAACTTCACACATAGGTGGTGCTAGTGAGCAAGTAAGTGTTAAGCATTCGATCACATATACATCAAGATTCAGAATACATAGAAATATGGTGTTTTCGGCAAAGTTGTTTATTGGGTTAAGTGTTTACTACTGATGGACCGTTTGATTGAAAATTCTAAACACAGATGGCCTACTGAGCGTGCAAATTTTATATTTACCTAGAAAGATGGTATCTTTCAACAAAGTTGTTGGGTAGGTCAAGGACTTTCAGATGGTGTGTCGTTCGTTTCGGAACTCCACACATAAACGCTAGTGATCATTCAAATTTTATATGTCATATATCAGGATTCTATTTAAGATATATTGAGTCTTGGGAAACATTATTAGGTTGTTCGAGGACTTACAGATGATGTGTTGTTCAGTCCTGAACTCCGCACATAGGTGGTACTAGTGAGCATAAGCATTTGTAATTGTGGATTTGTGAATCAAATGTCAGGGATGGTATGTCGCACAAAAACTTCGACCATTTATGCCCATTTCTCACTGAACTTCTCAGTATCATTCACCTTACAAAAGAGACACCTACCGAGCATTTTTACTGAATCTTTTTTTTTCAATTAATCAGAATCTCGACGTAAAAATGGTTTCAAATTTTTACGCGTGCGCCACTTAGTGGCATAGGTACGAATCAAACGGTCCATCATTTGTATATTCTTGACTTATCAAACAATTTTGTTGAAGACACCGTCCCAAAGTTACCAGAATTCTGAAATGTGTGTGAAGCATATGATGTGCTCAGTAGCGCCACTGTAGCGCCTCAGTACTCAGTAGCGCCACCTATGTGTGGAGTCCCGAATTAAATCATACATCATCGATATATCCTTGGCCTATCAAACAACTTTTCCGAACACACAATATTTCTATGTGATCAGGATCCTGAGATATAGGAGATGAAACATTTGCATGCTCACTAGCGCCACTTATGCGTGGAGTTTTCCATCAAACGACAGAATTTCCCTGGAAATTCCGACAGAATTTCCCTGGAAATTCCGACAGAATTTCCCTGGAAATTCCGACAGAATTTCCCTGGAAATTCCGACAGAATTTCCCTGGAAATTCCGACAGAATTTCCCTGGAAATTCCGACAGAATTTCCCTGGAAATTCCGACAGAATTTCCCTGGAAATTCCGACAGAATTTCCCTGGAAATTCCGATAGAATTTCCCTGGAAATTCCGATAGAATTTCCCTGGAAATTCCGACAGAATTTCCCTGGAAATTCCGACAGAGTTTCCCTGGAAATTCCGACAGAATTTCCTTGGAAATTCCGACAGAATTTCCCTGGAAATTCCGACAGAATTTCCCTGGAAATTCCGACAGAATTTCCCTGGAAATTCCGACAGAATTTCCCTGGAAATTCCGACAGAATTTCCCTGGAAATTCCGACAGAATTTCCCTGGAAATTCCGATAGAATTTCCCTGGAAATTCCGACAGAATTTCCCTGGAAATTCCGACAGATTTTCCCTGGAAATTCTCACCGAGTTCTCACAGAATTGCCCTGGAAATTCTAACAGAATTGCCCCTAAAATCCTCACCGAATGCCGCTGGAAAATCCCACCGAATTTCCCTGGGAATTCTCATCGAATTTCCCTGGGAATTCTCATCGAATTTACCAGGAAATTCTCATCGAATTTCCCTGGAAATTCTCATCGAACTTTCCTGGAAATTCTCATCGAATTTCCCTGGAAATTTCCACCGAGTTTCCCTGAAAATTTCCACCGAATTTCCCTGGAAATTTCCACCGAATTTCCCTGGGAATTTCCACACAATTTCCCTGGAAATTCCCACCGAATTTTTCTGGAAATTCCCACCGAATTTTCCTAGGAATTCCCACCGAATTTTTCTGGAAATTCCCTCCGAATTTTCCTGAAAATTTCCACCGAATTTTCCTGGAAATTCCCACCGAATATCCTGGAAATTCCCACCGAATTTTCCTGGAAATTATCACCGAATTTTCCTGAAATTTCCCACCGAATGTTCCTGGAAATTCCCACCGAATTTTCCTGGAAATTCCCACAGAATTTCCCTGGAAATTCCCACAGAATTTCCCTGGAAATTCCCACAGAATTTCCCTGGAAATTCCTATAGTGTTTCCTTGGTAATTCCCACTAAATTTCCCAGGAAATTCTCGCCGAGTTTACCTGGAAATTCCCACTAAATTTTCCTGGAAATTCTCACCGAATTTCCCTGGAAATTCTCACCGAATTCCCCTAGAAATTCTCAAAGGATTTCCCTGGGAATTCTCACAGAATTTCCCTGGGAATTCTTACAGAATTTCCCTGGAAATTTTCACATAATTGCCCTAAAAATCTTCACCGGATTTCCCTGGAAATTCCCACCGAGTTTCCCTGGAAATTTTGACGGAATTTCCTTGGAAATTCCCACAGAATTTCCCTGGAAATTCTCACGAAATTTCTCTGGACATTTTCAAAGAATTTCTCAGGAAATTCTCATAGAATTTCCCAGGAAATTCAAACAGAATTTCCCTTGAAATTCCAACAGAATTTCCCTGGAAACTCCGATAGAATCTCCCTGGATTGTCGGAATATCCAGTGAGATTCTATCGGAAATCTATCTCTGGAAATTCCGACAGAATTTCTCTGGAAATTCCGACAGAATTTCCCCGGAAATTCCTTCCTCGGTAATTCTGACAGAATTTCCCCGGAAATTCCGACAGAATTTCCCTGGAAATTCCGACAGAATTTTCCTGGAAATTCCGACAGAATTTCCCTGGAAATTTCAACAAACTTTCTCTGGAAATTCCAAAAGAACTTCCCTGGAAATTCCATGGAAATTCTCAGAGCATTTTTATCCGGGTGACATTGAACATCTTTCTCAAAGCACCGGTAAAACAAACTAATCTATCGTGCGCTCTAGGCCTAATACCGCCGCTACCACTGTCGTGTATAATAATGGTAGCAACAAAACGTCTCGTCGTCAGTCAATCATCATCGTCGTAATTGACCCTTTACCGTGGGCTACGTTCGTGCGTACCAACCCCTTGCACCGATTTGGGAGACTCACGCTCTCGCTCTCTTGCTGGTTGCTGCTTATAGGTGGCACGCCGCCCGTCGCAAAGCCTGCTACGATTTTCACGGGCCCCAAGATCAAGAGAGGTTTTGTTGTTGTTTTGGTCGACCACGACGCTGCTACCGCTGGTGAACTATTGGTTCTGCTACCGTGAGCACGCACGCACATACACACACACAGACACACAGACATACTGACAGACAGCCAGCCAGTAGTGGCTTTGTTGGCCCGAGGGGGCCTCACCTTGGTCGCCGAAGTCGTCCGTCTGCCAGTGGCAAATCGTAGTTCCACGCGGTAAGATCGACGATCCACACGCGGCAGAGAGTTCGATCGATCGCTGCTCGATCGATCGGTCGAGATCCCATTGTTTGTGTGTCCGTTGTCGCGGAATAGTCGCGCCACGTTGCGTCGCGGAAGAGTGATCAAAGGATGCTGTGACACTTTCGCGTGAAATTGAGTAGGCGACGAACCCCCGTATTCTGTGCGTGGGTTTTTGTGAAAATCAGAATCGTTTCGAAATGCGATCGATTTGATTGATCGATCGAACCAAGTGCAAGTAAACATACTCACACGTGAGGGAGATAAACGACGTAACACTTACGGGAAGGGGGGGTCCGAAGAGAGAAGAAAACGGGCGAAATGCCTTAAAAGGTGATCCAAAGGGGTTCCCCCGAGGGGGTCGGAAAATCCGCGACAGCGCGAGAGTGAGGAGGAAACGAAATTGCATAATTGTGAATTTTAAATATGTTGCACAGTGCACACACAGCTGAGGAAAAATTACCAAACCAGAAGCGAAGCAAAGCGAAAAAAAGATCGATTGCGATCGCGGCGGATGCGCGAGCGCGGAGTGATTGTGGGATTGATTCGTCCGGGGTTCGATCAATCAAGAAGGTGCAATTTGTGAGTGATCGATTTCGACAATTATCGTGGTTTCGAAAGTGAAAAGCTTCCATCCATCGGTCAGTATGTGTGCGCGCGTGTGTGTATGTGTGTATGTATGTGCACATGGAAGCCTTTTCCTGCCTGACAGTTTGGCTTGAAGAAAAACCTTGAAAACGGTGCTGCCGGTGCTCGCGGTGGCAAGTGGCAAGTGAACGTAACGTTTCTTCACCCGCGCCGTGCTTGCTTGCTCGTGCGCCTTCGGGTTGGGGCTCCGTTCCGTTCCGTGGCCATCGTCGTCGTCCATCATCGATCAGCGCGCGGTGCGGCGAGGTCGCACACCGTCGTCGATCTAAGCAAGCGGCGCAAAGTAACTCCGAGCGGCAGCACCAGCAACCGTTTGTAGAAGGTTCAGGGCGTACGTGATGCGTGGAAAATCCAAGTGTGCCATGGGCGCCGCATTATTGCTGCGTCGCCGCGAACCAACCGAAGGGGGTGGTTTCAGTTTTATCCGCGTTGATGAGTGTCGCAACGCGTAACAACTGTTGCGCTCGTTTCGTGTCTGTTTTGATTTCGGTATTTCCTGAATAATTGATGTGCGCGGCTGGCGAGAAAACGAAAATAAAAGTTCTTGAGCGATATAGATAACAAGCAAGCAGAAAAAAAAGTGATGGAATGTGGTGCTTCTGCGGACGAAACACGGAAAAACAACCAGCGCGGCGCGGTGCGATATGCTGCGGTGAATTCGAAATCGCCCGCAATATACAACGTACCGACGACGACGACGAGCTATTAGTCGTCGTCAAGGAAGGAATACTGATTAGAAGTGATGACGACGAGACGAGGAGCTACCGCCCGAAGTGCCGGGCATACATTTGCACCCATTTTAGCACGTTCTTGGCGGTTCTTGACGTTGGTGGATGTTTTCGAAAGGGGGGTTTGCGCAACATGTCTTAGGAAAAGCTTCTCACAGTAGGCCTGGCCACTTTAATGCTTGAAATGCATCTCCGATGTACTGCAATCATAAAAAATGACAAGAAAAATTATGGATGTAGTCGTTTCTATCATTTTCCAGGATTCTTTCAATGATTGGCTGTATATGTATGTGTAGACTAGACATGTTTTAAGAAAAGCTTCGTTCTTATTCGAATGATGAAATTTGCTCAAAATTTTGGGAAGGATTAATACCAAATCTTAAGAGTGGTTTGCATTTCGGTGGGATTTTGAAGAGATTCTGTTATTCCAAGAATGAATCGTTTTGTAATTAGAATACAATCAGAGTTGTAGAATATCAGTTCTGTCAGCTGACTACCGATATTGTATCATGATATCATATCAAGATGACAGTCACGCACTCATCACTGGAATGTTGTTTTGATTATCAACGAAAGTGAAAGAGCGCAACTCTGAATACAATTTCATCAAAATTCGTTACAAAAACATTTCAAAAAAGTACTTTCTGATCATTCTGAACAAAATTGACTCAGACATCTCAGAAGTAGGGTAGGTAATCAAAAGTTGAACCAAATTGCTGCTTTCCAAAGTAGCGCAAATTTTGAGTGATTTTTTCTCCCACATGGAAATAATTTACAACTGCAAAATCTTATGTACATGAAAGCTACGGGTATAAGCTTTCTGTTAAGTGGTAAAAAGTTTGTATTTGCACCGAATTTCATTTCAATTCGATTATTCGTCAACAATGATTTTAATCTTAATTTGAACCATCGTAATCATAATTTGAACCAATTTTAATCTTAATTTGAACTACTTGCGGCAGCAGCTCGAGCATCTCCCATAACAGCCAATTTCGTGCTGAACAATAAAAAACACATGGATCTGCTAATTCCCATAACTATTTTTCATTAGGCAGTGGAATTTTAACTAAGAATGTTCTAAACTCTTCAGGAACTTGGAAACTAAATTTGGAATTTTTCATCCCCCAAGAATAAACAAAACAACCACTAGCGCAATCTGCAGGCCAACACTGGAAACTCGCCCCCGTTTGCTAGTTCAAATTTAGATTACAAATGGTTCAACTTAAGATAACATTCTCCAAGTAAGAATTGCTTAAATTTGTTAATTTTGTAACAAATAATGCAGAATATTATTCGGTTGATCGATTCTACGATAAATAAGCTTTCATTTGACGTGTTTACATATTGCGTGTGATACGATGCATGAGCTGTACGAGTGCATCGAAAATGTGCTTTCTCTGAGGGGAAATGGGTGAAATCACAGTGATTTTTCATTTCCCTTTTTTCATGACAAAAACGCTTTTTTCAATGCTTTTAAAGCCTATGTTATCAGGTTATATTACGGAAAGCTGTTTAACATCTTTTTCGGGACAATATTTGCCTAAAAAGTACGTCGTATTAATGAATTTTGAAATGGTTCAAATTAAGATTACAATTTGACAAGTTCAAAGTTTGATTTCTTACCCTATCGGTCAAGAATTCTGAGCTTGATCAGGATCTTGAACAGAGTCAACTAATAATCCCAGACTAAAGAACGGCCAGCTCCTCAAAAATTGACTCCCGAACATTATTCGATCAGAGCCCTTAGCATAATACTATCATAAGCATCACTTAACGTCGGACGGGACGGTGGTTGAATCGTCCGCCATTGCTCTGTTATTAGTAAGATGCAAATCTCAACTTCTGCTTCATATTATTGACTAGAAATTTGATCGTTCAGTGAGCAATTGCGGTGCACAATCGACTAAAGTTTCAGCTACGTCAGTGCAGTGGAAATTGATATTTGCATCTTCAAAATCGTGAGACAAATTGTTAGAAAGAGAAGGAAGATAGGAAAAATTACACGTCGTCCCGTGCGGCCTTAATAAAAAAACTACTGGCTCTAACTTATGAGTATGATTTGTTTTGGATTTGTTCAGAATTCTGGAATAGATCTGTTCTGAATCATGAGTAAGTTCGGCTCAAAATTATGAGTATGGTCGGCTCAGAGCCCTGAACATCGTCACTGTTCAGAATCCCAATCCTGAACAGTTTTCGTTCAGACACCTGAGCAGGTTTTTCTGAAAATCCTACTTGGGATTCTTTCGTAATCCTGAGTAGTATTAGCTCAAAATACAGTGCAGGATTTTCCAAGAATTCTACGCAAAATTCACTTCTCAGAGGGTTTGTTCAGAATCGTAAAAGCCAACTTCTCAGACAAGAAACCTGAACAATATTTGCTCAGAGTCGAGAGCATAATTCGCTCCAAATCTGCTCATTATTAGTACATTACTCTGAGCAAAATGTGCTCTGTATTGTGAGCTGGATTCACTTAGAACATATGGAAAAACTTGAGTAGGAAGGATTCGCACAACATGATGAGCTAGATTCGATCCGATTCCTGACTGATATTCGTTTAGCATCCCGAGAAAGATTCTCTCAAAATTCTGAGCTAGATTGGCTCAGAATCCTTAGCCAGATTTGCTCCAAATCTTGAGCAGCAATTGCTCAGTATCCTAAATCAAATTCGTTCAGAGTCATCAGCAAGATTCGCTCAGAACCCCGGGCAAGGTTTGTTCAGTTTTAGCAACATAGCTCAGAATTCCGTGCAGAGCCACCTAAGAATTCCATGCAAAATTCACCGCTGAGCAGACTTCGCTCAGAGCCGAGAACATAATTCGCTCCAAATCCTGAGCAGAATTAGTTCAGTATCCAAAATTTCATTGCATTCGGTTCATTGAATCCGGAGATATAACAGCTCAAAGTTGGCTATCGAATAAATATACCTTTTTCTAAAATCTTTATAACTTCGTGCAGAATAGCCCGATCTTTTCCAAATTTTGTCCACTGATACATAACTAGTTGATCCACTTACAATGAAAATTTGAGAATATTTGATGCACTTTTCGAAAAGTTACAACTATTTGAATATTTTTTGAGAAGGGAAAATTTTGCCTGTCCCGATCATGTTGTCTATCCCCTGTATGATTATACATGTGAATCGGATTTGCTCAGAACCCTTTGCAAGTTTCGTCCAGATTCCTTAGCTCAATTGGTTCATAATTCTTAGCTGGATTCATTAGTATTCTTGAGCAAAATTCGTTCAAAATTAACAACAGGATTGGCATAGAATCCAGAGCAAAGTGCAAAGTATTTCGAGTAGAATTGGCTAAGAATTCGAAGCGTAATTAGCTCTGAGCCCTGAGCAATTGAGCATATCGCCCAGAATCCTGATGATGATAGTTTTAGCATGAATACACTATTGATTAGCATGATAATCCCAGAATGGTTTAGAAGGATTGCCTCAGTATACGGAGCGGGATTTGGTCATAAGTCTCGAGTTGGACTCGATTGGAATTTTGAACCTCAATCCGGATCCAAATCATCAACAGGATTCACTCAGATTCCTATTCAGGGTATATTCTCAATCTTAATCTACTCAGAATTTTGAGCATGATCTGCTCAATTTCCGGAGCAACATGAACTCAGAATCTTCACCATAATCCGCTGAGAATAATTAGAATAATTCGATTAAAATCCTAAGCATGATTGGACAAGTATTTTTGACAATGATTGATAGGCTCTTCATTTGGAACAGGAATAGCTCGGAATCTGCTAGAAATCCTGATCATGATTCGCCTAGATATATGAGCTGGATACGACCAGAATCCTTAACAGTACTCGCTTAGACTTCTATGCAGGATTCATCAAGAATCATTAACTGGATTCTGAACAATTTTCTGAGCAGAATTTGCAAAGAATTCTGAGCTGAATTTGCTCAGAGTACTGACTATATTTCGATCGGAATCCTGAGCAATTTTGAGCAGAATACAGTCAAAAACCTTTGCTAAGACCCTTCAGCAGGATTCAATTAGATTTCTGAGCATCTATGCTGAGATTCGCTTAGAATCCTGAGCATAGGTTACTCAAAATCCTGAGCAAAGTTTCCTCAGAATCTTGAGCAGAAGTTGCTCAGGTTCCTGATCACGATTGCTCATAATCCTGAACAGGATCAGCACATACTTTGAGACGGATATGATGCTTAAAATCCTAAGCGGTATTTGACCTTGATGTTGAGAACGACCAAGAGCACGACTTGCTCACGATGCTCGGCACAAATAACTCAGAATCTAGAGCAAGATTGGCCCAGAATCCGGAATAGGATTCGCTGAATTTTCTGAGTGGAATTCCTTTAGAATTCTGAGCACTATTTGTTCAGAATCCTGCGCATAATCGAATCAAAACCCTGAGCACAATTTGCTCAGAATTTTGAGCTGAATACGTTAAAAAAAACTTGAAAATATTTCATTCGAGATTCGCGCTCATAATACAGAGCAAAATTCTGAGCTGATTTTGCTCACACTCCTTACCAGTATTTCCTCACAATTTGGAATAGGATACGATCCAAATCATAAACAGGATTTGCTTATAACCCTTTTCAGGATTCACTTAGATTCCTGCTATTCCTGCAGAATCATATAGAGTTCTGAGCAACACTTACTCGGTATTATGAGCACGATTTGCTCAGAATACTAAGAAGAACTCCTTCAGAATCCTGATCAGCATTCGATCAGAGCATTCGATCAGAGCAGGATACTATTAGAAATCTTAACAGGGTTCGCTTAGATTCCGTAGCAGGATTCATCCAGAATCCTGAGCAGAATTCTCTCAAATTGCTGAGCTGATTTGCTCACAAACCTTAGCATGATTTGCTAACAACTCTAAGCAGAACTCACTTAGGATTGTGAGCAGCATTCGAACAGAATTCAGAGCACGCTTCGCTCACAATTTTGAACCCGATACGGCCCCGAATGATAAACAGGATTTTCTCAAAAACATCTACAGGATTCGTTTAAAATCACGAGCAAAGTTTTTGGAATCTTGTGATGAACCTTGAACACAATTGAATTAATATTTTTGGAAAGAATTCTATTACAATCCTGACAATGGTTCGCGCAGAATTTTAGAGAAGGATTGGCTCAGAATCCGTTGTAGATTTCACTTATAATTTGCTGAGAATCCTGAGCAGGAGCCGCTCAAAATTGTGAGCAGGACACGATCAGAATTCTAACTACTCTAAGCAGGATGTTATTAGATTCCTGAGCAAGTTTCGTGCAAATTTTGGGAATATTGAGCAGAATCCGCTTCGAATCGCGAGCATGACTCGCTTAGAATTCAAACCAGGATTTGCTTAATACTAAATAATACTAAAACACTAAAAAAATAATAAAATAATAATACTTAAAAACTAAGTCCACATAAGAATGCAGAATTCCCTTAAAATATTGGATTGACCTTTCCCTAGCTGTGAGCAGAGCTTGGTCAGTTTTCTTAATGAGATTTGCATTGATTAAATCAGAATTCTGACCAAGATTTCTTCAGGATCTTTAACAGGATAAACTCAAAACTCTGAACATGAATTGCTTGAACAGGATTGGCTCAGAATGGGAATTCGCTTATAATTTCGCATGTGCTTTTCCTCAATTTATTAAAGTTTCAATCAGGTTCTGACACACAATCCACACTAGTAGATATCGGTTCAAAATACAGAGCATGATTGATTTAGCAGGGTCGGCTCAGATCCCTGAGCCGCATCGGCTCAAAATTTTAAGTGGAATATGTTTAAAATATTGAATAAAGCCGGCTCAGAATCATGAGGATGTTTGGCTGAAATTTCTAACCAGGGACGGCTCATAATCCTACGAAATAGTTTACAATGCGGAAAAATGTTCGCTTATTCTTCTGAGTGGAAACTCTGAGCAGCACTTACTCAGTATACTGTGCAGTGCAGGATCCTGGCTAGAAATGTTGAGAGGGATCGAGTCAGAGCTATGAGTGTAATCGCCTGAGATTGATAAACATGGTCGGTCCCGGATCCTAAGCGATATTTTACCTAGAATTCCGAAAAGTAGTCCTGACAGTCCTGAGCATTTAGGCTCTGAATCTTCGAAGGATTTTGTTACAAAAATAAAAGAAAATTAATTATTACAAAGGATCATCAGGATATGTATCACGATACACATAGAACCTCACAAATCCACAATATACAGACATCACAAATTGACGCAACACGACATAAAACATATATGTGCCCTGTTATCCAGATGGATAACTTCTTCCGATCACAGGATGACGAGGTTTCATTTATTGGTTTGGGTTCAGCAAATCTTGGAATTGTATTTTATTTGGCAATTCGCCTTTTAGTTGACAGTCATTGCTGCTGCTTTCATAGCTACTTTTTGTCTAGAAAAACTTATCCTAATCGGGCACCCCGATTCGAGTTTTATTAACAGAGCTCTATAACTTGAAGTCCGTGCCAGGGAAAGATTTATATCTCTAGTTCTTGACCGCTGCCCGAAATGGCCTGAAAGTTGGCAATCGAGTAGGATTGCGTTTCATAACCCTCCATTCTGCCAGAACCTTATAAATGTACAGGGGATAGACAAAATGATCGGGACAGGCAAAAATTTCGCTTCTCAAAATACTTTCAAAGAGTTGTAACTTTTCGAAAAGTGTATCAAATATTCTCAAATTTTCACTGTAAGTTCATCAACTATTTGTGTATCAGTGGACAAAATTTGAAAAAGATCGAACTATTCTGCACAATGTTATAAAGATTCTAAAAAAAGGTAGAATTTTCCGATAGCCAACTTTAAGCTGTTATATCTCCGGATTCAATGAACCGAATGCAATGAAATTTTGACCATTTATGACTTATATAATGATCTTTGAAAAACTTTTGACATAACTAAAAAATTTTTACACGAAAGAAAGTTATAACGATTAGAATAATTTTCTAATAAAACATAAAATTTTCTTAAAATTCAACAACGTTTCAAAATTCAAGATGCTAATTATAGTTCATTTAAATTCCCTCCGATTGTCTTGAATACAGATATGTTTTGAAAGAAAGTAACAACATAGGCGGCAGTTCATTGAAAAAGTAATGGGATGCATATTAAAAATATACCAATTTACTAAAAAACCATAGAATTTATGAAATCGCTATAACTTTTTCTCTTGTTATTAATTTCAAGTTTAGTCAAACGTTTTTCAGAGCTCATTATATAAGTCATAAATGGACAAAATTTCATTGCATTCGGTTCATTGAATCCAGAGAGATAACAGCTCAAAGTTGGCTATCGGAAAATTCTACCTTTTTCTAAAATGCTTATAACTTCGTGCAGAATAGCCCGATCTTTTTCAAATTTTGTCCACTGATACACAACTAGTTGATCAACTTACAGTGAAAATTTGATAATATTTGATGCACTTTACGAAAAGTTACAGCTAATTGGACATTTCTTGAAAAGTGAAAAATTTGCCTGTCCCGATCATTTTGTCTATCCCCTGTACACTAATAATAGGGGAAAATTTACAAGTTAAAATAAAACATATAACACAAAGAACGCATGAATATTAAACTTTTAAAACGTTCAACAATAAAACTGCGTTATTAATGTAACTATACCCGGAACAAGTTTTAAGCATTTAAATAATTAAATTTAATTAGAATCCTGACAATGGTTTGCCCAGAATTTCGAAGATCGATTGGCTCAGAATGCGTTGCAGATTTTGCTCATAATTTGCTCAAAGTCCTGAGCAGGAGCCGCTCAAAATTTTGAGCAGAATACGATCAGAATCCTAATCAAGATTTACCCACAACCCTTAGCAGGATTTACTCAAATTCCTGAGCAGAATAGGATTTGCCCATACCAGGGATAGAAACACTCACTTCCCAGACAACCAGTAATCGTATAAGATGTTGCATAAGATGATAAAGTGGAGGCCTCCATTTAGGCGCATGTAAAATGTACGTATATCGCCTCCACTTTAACATCTTATTCAACATCTTATACGATCACTGGTTGACTGGGTTGTGCTCAGATACACTCATTTGCTATTCTCTCAGCTCAGAAGCCTGCTTCATTAGCTTTACTTTGTAGTTTTATCAAAAAGTTTGTCGAACAAAGTAAGGGTCGCATACGTATACCAAAATCGTGGCAAAGCCATGAATGCGACTCTCTACGGAGTGAGCATAATTTGTATTCATCGTGTGGAGAGTCGCAGTTACCTTCATAACTGTTTCGGATAGGGTGAAGAGAATCGCTACACGTCTTATTAGCAGCTACTGCAGCTTCAAAGCAGTAATTATATTGTTGTTTCAGTTCAGTGCTATACAAGTTATAAATCAATGTACTCAAATTTTCGTGTACTTCTTTCCTCAACCGAAACTCTTCAGCTACATAGACTCGTAATGCATGAACACTACCTATCGTCAAGATTTAATTCAATAGTTAAAATTAATAAATTCAATGTGATTGCATGACTTACGATAGATGTTTAAGATTACAATCAACTGCGATAATCCACTCTTAATGATGCCGTACTATTAGAAATATGATACTGTTAAGGTGTAAAGTATAAGATTAGGTAATTTTAACTTAATGTATAAAATAACAAATTTACCCGATCGCAAAAAAACTGATATTTAAACAATTGATATCAATCAGTATATCCACTAAAGAAAATTCTTTTTAGATTCCAAGTATGTTTACCATTACATAGCATTTTTGCTTTCTCCTCTTTTCAATGTAAAACCTTTTTGCATTTACGCTCTGTACTCCGTCAATCAGTCGTCCATGGGTGATACGGAACTCACCATGACGTTACTGAAAGCGCTGCCCTGTGGTTATTTTACAATTGCTCTCTTACGGCTTCAATGTGCGTTCGCGACCCTTACTCTTTTCGTTGAACTTTTAGATAAAACTACAAAGTAAAATCTTCCATACACTGTTTGCAGACAGTATAAGTGAGTGGCTCATACTGAGGGCCGGATTTGTTCAGAATCTTGAGTGAGGTTTCCCTTGATCGGCTTACTAATACTGATCACGATCCGTTCAGGATCTTGAACAGGATAAGCTCAGAGTTTTGAGTATGGCTTGCTCAGAAATCTTGAACAAGATCGGCTCAGAATCCTCCGCACAGTTATGATGGAAATTTGCTCTCGCTAATCTTGCATGTGCTTTTCCTCAATTCTTAAAAGTTCTCAGCAGGGTCTGACTCAAAATCCTTTCCAAGGTCGGTTGGAATTCACAGCATCCTGAGCATAATGTGCTCACAGTCATGAACACGATTGGTTTAGAATTCCGACAAGATAAGATTCGGAATCCTAAGCCAAATTTGTTGGGAGTTCTGAAAAGAATTTTTTGCAATTTCTCATCGTAATAGGCTGTTTTACCTTACGCAAATCCGTCAGGAAAAGGCCTACTTTCCCACACCAAATTATTGATTTGCGTTGCGTAATGAACCATTACAGCACTGTTTTATGTTTGGATCAATTTCGTGAACTTTTCTGGACGCTTTTTTGAAAAATTGTGACAACTGCACAGTATAACCTGCTATGATCAGACTTTCTTAAACATGACTATGAACATCAGTGTGCAGTTTGATGAATAAGTTTTGTTAAAAACAACCCTTAAGCGGTAATTTATGAAATTGCAAAAAACGTTGTACGCAACTCGGTGCAGAACTCGATTTTTACAGCACTCGTCGTAATTATCCAACTCGGCAAGCCTCGTTGAATAAATGTACGACTCGTGCTGTAAAAATCTTCATTCTGCACCTTGTTGCGTAAACTACTATTGCCAAAACTTGACTGAAGTTCCTGAACGGATTATAATCCTACAAAAGATAAAGTAGGTTGAGCAGTGATTGCTCAAGGTTCTGAGTGGGATCCCTTAGCTGGATCGATTCAGAATACTGAGCGGGATCCTGGCTAGAAACATTGAATAGGATTAGTTCAGTATTTGCTCAGACCCCTAAACAGCATTCGGTCAGAAGCCCGAGCAAGATCGAATCGGAATACTCATAATTTGGAGCATAGTGTTGATAATACCAATGAACAGTCTCTCTTGAATAATGCTATGATACACCGAGTGCCGATTCAGTCTAATGAAGAAGTCACATACATTATTGCTAAAGTGGCTGACTGTATCGGTGCCGAAATTCCTACTGAAGCCCTCGTATCTGTCTCTCGAGTGTCTCTTGTTAGTTCTATCGTTGGTAGGCATGCACCAATACGAGTTGTATTTAGGAGTAAAGCTGTGTCCAAAAAGCACAAGTATGGAAAGTTTTCATCCTTTGCAATTGACCAGTCAATGGTTGTTAACGGGAAAACCAACAAATGTCGTCATAAGAGATGACCTCATTCCATTTTCATTGGAGCTTCTTCATGTCTACGCTCCATACACATTTCAAAATTTTTGTATTGAAAAAAGCCTACGAGTCACGAGTACGGGGGTGATGTAGATACGTATAAGACTGGGTCAACAAGTTCGTTTTTTAAAGCTTTTCCGACTCCTTTTAGCGTCCAAAATAACTGTACAAAATTTGGGAGAGATTGATTGCCTCACCGTATTCCGCATTGCGATTGAAATTTGTATGGGATTTAGCATGAAAAACGTACTTTTTTGCATTTTTCTCATAAGATGATTTTTTTTACATAAACCATGCACAATGGTCCACGAGCCAGATTTACGAGAATACGAGATATATTCAGTGCTTTCAAATGATTTTTTAGACAAATGTGGCCGAAGAAAAGTAGACCGAAATGTGACACACAAATAATGCTGATTGATAATCGTTTCACCAAAAAAAAGCTAATCTAACTAAGCATATAAATTTTGGCGGTGATCAAACCCAGTCAAACAAATGTGATTTTTATGTAGGTTCAAATTTGACAGATCTACAGATATTTTTCTGAATTAGCTTAGGGTGGTTGAAGAAAAACCGGTTTTCTGGCATTATTTTTTTCAGTTTCGATTTTTCGTCAAAGTCGCCCAGACAGTCGTTATCTCTTTTGGTGCAATAGTCACAGGCGTTTTTCTTAACAGTTACTCGTCAAAGTAGTCTAAGAACCACTTATCCAAAATGTTAGAGAATGTTGCTACGACATTCCGTTCAAAAGATATTGATGATTTTTTTTAGGAAAGATGGGCACTTTTCAAGTATTTTTTACTTGAGTTACAAAAATAACACCCTTCTAATTTTTTGATATGTTTTATAATAACAGTTCTTTTTTTGAATGCGGACAAAAGATATTTTTAATGCTTTTCCCAAGCCGTAATATCACATTAAAAAAAAACTATGATTTTATAACAAAAACACCTGTAACTATTGAACCAAAAGAGATAACTCTCAGTGCACGAAACGACGCGTCTTCAAATGCTCTACAAGTGTTTCTTGGGCGGCTTTGATGAAAAATCGAAACTGAAAAGTTAATGCTAGAAAACCGGTTTTTCTTGAACCACCCTAAGCTAATTCAGAAAAATATCTCTAGATCGGTCAATTTTAAAGCTACATAAAAATTGTCTGGAGCTCCATTTCTTGCAACTTAAAGAACAAAGTTACCCGAAGTTTTGCTTAAACAGCATCAAATTAAACATGTAATCATACTACTCACGTTTTTTTGCATCATTTCATTGCAGAAACGGAGAACTAACCTTCTCACCATATAAAAATTCAACTATTTTTTACAAATCTAGTACTTCACCGATTGTCTCCCATTGAAACTCAATGGAAAATAAACAAAAAACAAAAAAAATCAGAATTAACCGTTGAACAAATGGAGAATTACCCTATATTGTTTTAAAAGTCAACGGTTGAAGAACTTTTCATTAATACTGTCGACTCTCCACATGTCGATGTTCTACATCTCGATATCTCTCCCTATCTCGATGGTTTGGTCGGTCCCTTCAATCTGCATACATTTTACCTTCCTACATGTCGATATCTCTCTATCTCGATGCGATCTCGTTCGTTTTTGTTCTAGATTTTCTCTCCATTCATCGATATGCTTGTTTTTACAGGTTGCTAGATCTCGTTTCATAGGTGCAAAACTTTCTGGGAAGGTGAAGTGACATCTGTTTGTTGACAGTTTTTCCTAGTTACGGACAATTTTTCAATCTAGTGTGCATTACAAATTGGCTCTTGAGTTCGATCTCTCCCTATCTCGATCGAGATGTAGAGAGTCAACTGTATTAGAAAATAATGTTGCTATACTTAGATTCATTTTTGATCATCTCTGACTTCCATTATTTCCACCGTCATTCCAAACTAAACTTCAATCACACTGATTCAAAATGCAAATCAGTATTATCCTCATTTAAATCAAAGCTCGCTATAAAACCCTTCATTGTCATTGCCTTGATGGTAGCTAATCTACTCGAGGTACTTGACAAACATGTCGTACTATTTGTTTGTGAAATATCGAAATTCCAATCGCCATAATCATCGCGGGCGATAAAAAATATTGCTGTGTGCATTCAAAATGCAAATATCAAATGCGGGAGCACCAAATGCGGTAAGATTTTCTAACAAGTAACCCGATGTCAGTGGGAGCTTTCGAATCCTAGGTTGGCGGTGATATTGGCTATGGTTGCTACGTTGCCTTTGGTAACATGTGTTACCGCGTTTGAAGCGCATTTGGGCACCGTTTGCATCTTGAACGCACACAGCAATACAAACTATTTACCCGCTGGCTCAGAAGGGTGCGATCGGTTTACCCGAGTAAATAAGCGTCGTAATCGTCGCCGTCTTCGATTTGACACGGGTGGTATGTCACACACTTCGGTTGCGGCGATAAACTGTCGTCGGTCGGAAGCCTCCTTGGATTTGGCTGGTTGCGCGCCCTAAAAGCCGCGTCCACAACGCCTGCTACTACTGCTTTTGGACGATCGTCATCGTCCAAACATGGATCCCACCCCAACCAACACTCTTGTTTTGGAAGAACATTCCGCCGCCAGCCCGATCATCGGATCGGAAGGGGTGCGAGATCGTAATTTTAATTTTCATTTCGATTGTCGGAGGAATATTAATTACCCTCGCTCGCGTATCGTCGTCATCATCACCGTGAGGTAGAACGTGATCGCGATCGCAATCGCGACCGCTTTTGTTAGGACTGTTGTTAGGAATTCCAATCAAAAATGTAACGCGTGCGATTGTCGCTGATGAGGTGATGTGTGATTGATTGACGGTGACCATCGGAAAGGAGGAAAATGATTGACGGCTGGCCCTTTAATTGGACAAGAATTTTACTTTTTCCCTTTGGATGATCGACTGTTGTACCGCGCGGACTGACAGTAGAAAGTGATTCTCGAACCCAAAGAGGCTAAGTGGTTTAAGTACAGCGCGACCCAGTGCCACAGTTTATGCACGCCACGTGCATACACGCACGAATGTACCTATGAACGTTTAGAGGCGAAGCGCGCCGCCGTCTTTGACCAATTTCCGAGACAGTGGAAAAAATCGATTTCGATGCACTTGTCTGCCGGCGGCTGGCGGCATCGGCTACTACGCGCCGCACAGTGGGCAAAAGGAGCCAATTTTAGCATGCTATGATATCGCATGAAAATCAGTTGCGCTATGCAGTACTGCTCCAAACAAGTTTCTACTTATTGTTTCTATTTCGATCCTTATTGGCAATGATAAAGAAATATAAATAATTGAAAATGTTTGGATAAGGTAAAACTTATTGTCCACGACCGAGCAACATAGCAACATTTTCGTAATCCTGGGGAAAATTTCCAGAGCCGTAAATGTCAAGAGTAAGGTCATGGAACGAAACATCAATTCCGTCATTCTGAAGTTTTTTTTTTTGCATAATGAAACAAGAAAATCCGGCAGGTTTTTTTAAGTAACTGCTGGAAACCTTTCATGATTAATCATCTATCCAGCTTTTCCAAAGCTTCTGGCAATGAATTCTACAAAATTTGTTGCTAAATTATACAAAACACCTTTTAGAACTACCAAGAAGTTCCAGTTATCGGTAAAGAAATTGTACCATGCATAGATGACTTAGTATAAATTTCTGGATGAATTCTCTGGGGAATCCCTGGAGTATCCCTAACGAAATTTCTAGTGCTGGGGTGTTCAGATCGTGCACTACGGTGCACTTGGTACACCAGGCCTTGCACCACTAGGCTATTTCCAAAATTCTACCTCTACTTTGAAATAAGAAAGGGGTGAAGGGATAAAGTTATGGATGTTACTACATTTGATGAAGATATTAAACAAAATTAAAGTCTCAAAATTAACAACTGCTTGTTACGAAATAAAATAAAATAAATTATTACAAAGTATCAACACATCCCAAACATGGAACCTTACAAATGTAAATAGTTAAGATCAATAACTTGAAGTCCGTGACAGGGAAAGGTTTACATCTCTAGTACTTGACCGCTGTCCGAAATGGCCTGAAAGTTGGCAATTAAAGTGGGATTGCATTTCATGGACCTCTATTCTGCAGAACCCTATAAATGTGCATTAAATTTATGGGAATATATGCAAGTTGAAAAAAAAAACATACAACACAAAGAACGCTCGAATAATAAACTAATACCACAAGAATTAATGATTCTGTCTTATAATTGTAACAAAAATTTATACCCGTAACATGATAAGTGACTGTAATGTATACTAGTGTTGAAATTATACCTAATGTGTTATTGTATTAAAAAGTCTTCGAAAAAAGTAAACAAGGCGAGTCTCTTGGAAGTTTTTTGAATAGGTCTTTTGGGAAATATTGCACCGCGAGGTAATAGATGTGAAAACCCCTACTCTAGTGGCATCCCTGGAGAAGTTCCTAGATGAATTACTGGATAAATCCCTGGAAGAATTTCTTGAGGAACCACTGGAGAAATCCTCAGAAAATCCCTAAAGAAATTCCTCAAAAAATCTGTGATAGAATTCCTGGACAACTTTGTTCGAGATAGTTGACGTATAACCCGATATCAAGCTATCATTGATCTGTTTTTTATTTTGGTCACCAGTTTGGTGAGTTTTCCGTGTTTTGTGCTCAGCTAGTCATTTGAATGACAATCCATTCAAATGACAAGGAATCGCATCTCATTTGAAGTGAGCTCTGGTTGATTGAAATTGTTTTATCATGACTAGAAGCAAAGAAGATATTTTAACTTAAAGTTAAATCCACACTTTTAGGGTTTGAACCTGTTGGAGGGTTTCAGGTGGTATCAGGGATACATCCACTGGATCGCCCCTGGAACGTCCTCGAGACTCCCTGAAACGACCTTCAATCTCCCTAAGGCCTTTATAACAGCCATTTAACGCCCCTGAAACCGCTTGAAAACACATGGAACTTTCCTGAAACCCCTTGTATACCTTGGAAGATCGCTCAAATGCCTCTTAAAACCCCTGAAACCCCATGGAACACCCAATCAGTTTGTCTCGAGACTCCCTGGAACATTCTGAAATCACTCGAAACACCATTTAACGCCCCCTGAAACCCATTGAAAACCCTGGAACGCTCCTGAAACTCCTCGGAACACCCCTCGAACGCTGAAACGCCCTTAAGTCCCATAGAAGCCCATGAAACCCCCTGACATTCCCTAGAACACCCCTGCGACCCCATGAAAACTCATGATGCCCTATGGAACGCCCCTGGAATCACACAGAACACCTTTGGAATGCTTCTTTCATATCACAACCGCGCACACTGGCACACACACTGAGGAGCATGCCATCCCTGCTTAGGAACGCTTTTGATTGCCCTTGAAACATTTCTGGAAACCTCTGCAACACTCCTGTAACCTAAAACACCCCACGGACTGCTGGAACACTTTTGAAACACCCTTAAGTCACATAGAACCACTATGCAACCCCATGTGACTCCTTGGAACGTTCCTGAAACCCCCTGAACGCCCCTGAAACCCACAAAATACCTGAGCAATGCTTCTAAGATCCCATGAAACCCCATGAGTTGCCCCTGAAACAACCTGAGACGTCCCTATATTATAACCGCGCACAATTGCACAGACACACTGAGGAGCATACCACCCTTGCCTAAGAGCCTCTGAAACCCCCTGAGGCTCCGTGGAATACCCCTGAAATAGCCCTGGAATGCCCCTGGGACCTCCTTAAGCTAATTGGAATCCTCTAGAACGCTCATTACACACCTTGAAACACCATGGACCGCTTTTGAGAGCCCTTGGAACATTCCTGGAACACTCCTGGATCGCTCCTGAAACCCCCTGGTATGCTCTGAAACAAATTTATTTTCCGTGAATTTTAACTACAGCTCACACACCCCTGGGATCACTTTACCCTCTGAATCTCTCTGGAACATCTCTGGAACGCCTTTCAAACCCTTTGAAAATCCCTGGAACGCCGTTGAAAATCCCTGGAACGCCCCTGAAACTCCTTAAAATGCACGATTAGGTGAACAAAAATGATTTCTGGAAGATCTTCAGGGTGTCACGGGATTTCAAGGAAGATCCAGAGGGTTTTTCCAAAACCTTTCGGAACGTTTCATGAGGTTTCAGAGAGTTTCAATAGCATTCCGTAGGCATACTAGGGTTTTCAGGGGCTCCAGAGGGGATCAGAAGGATTTCAAAGGGCTTAAAGACCAGGCGTCACCAAAACTGTCCTGAAACTCATGAAACGGTCCTGAAATCCCTTGAAGCGCCTTCGAAACCCATTGTCAGTCCTCTGAAACCTCCTTGAAGTCTTTCAATTATCACAAATCTATCATGATCACAAATCTATCAGTGTCCCTTGAGAGTTTAGAGGTTCATGAATCCTATTTGGTTGTGTAACGTTACTATGTATATAAAACGAAATCACCTCATGTTACAGTAGTTGTTTTTATCAACTAAGATCTATAACAGTAAGGATGGCCCATAACATCCCAAAAATATATAACAACGCTTATTGTTCCTCGAATTACTTTGGTAAACACAGTGGATGTAACACTATTTAGCGTACTGGCAAAAGCTATTATTACAAGTGTAGACCTGAAGCCATTTTGGTATCCGAGGTAGTTTGGTTGATGTGGAATATCTCGAAATTATCTTGGAATGACTCATGAAATGCCTGGGGGATTACATATTACAGTGTTACTGTCAAGAGCTAAACTGCAGGACAGTTATAGACGACCCATCATATCTCAAAGGTTCATAATAATATATAGTAGTCTTCAGGTTGGTCCAGTAACCGCGATTGAGTATGCAAAGTTATTCAGTATATCAGATATGGCTGCTGTTACCTGATGTTCTGAACTCAAAGATAGTTCGGCTCAAAGATTCAAAGACATTTGAGATCTCAGGAGCTTCACGGATCTCAGCATATTATGCAATGCTTTTTTTCTATCTGTATTAACGAGATTTTTAGCCCTAGGCTAGTTCATCTCGGGACCCACGCTTTACTTCCCTTCCGAAGGAAGTACTCACATTTTGTGAGTTTGTCGGGAGTGGGATTCGATCCCAGGTCCTCGGCGTGATAGTCATGTATTCTAACCATCACACCAGGTCCGCTCCACACAGAATTATGCAATGCTATTATATATGGTGAAAACACATAAAAATATTCTTGTAGGTTTGAAGGACTTCATTATAGGACAGTTTGGACGACTCTGAATGTCTCAAAGGTTTATAATAACATCAAGTAGACTTCAGATTGGTCCAGTAACCGCGGTTGATTATGTAACGTTACACAGTATAACAGATACGACTACAGTTACGAGTGTAGACCTGAAGTTCTGAACTTCAAGGTAGTTTGGCTGATCTGGAATTCCTCTATAGTGTCTATGATTGATATTGTATATTTCAAGAGAATCACAGATCCCAGTTGGTTATGCAATGCTATTATTTGGGGCGAAACACACATATTTTTTCTTGTAGATTTGAAAGACTTCTCTATAGGACAGTTTGGAACACCTAGAACATCCCAGAATATCAAACACCTTTTGATATTCTTGACGAAGGCTAAAAGAATACATATAAACGTAACCCACATCCAAGTTCAGCTGTTAGAATAACTGGTATGTCAGTTATTTCGTTTTTCCAAATTTCATGGTGTTCAGGATGTTCTAGGTTATCAATGAAGTTCCAAATACAAATTTTCCCATTTTCTCTAATAGAAGACTCAATTTGCAACAACTTTGCCGAAGACAGTATTCTGTTTTATCGAATGGTTGAATGTATACAGCCGTTTCTATGTTGGGGTCATATATGACCCCTCCGGCTCCAAAGGGTTAAACAACCTGAGATGTCCCTAGGATTTGCATTCCGCACTGAAAATGTGCACAGTGCAGCTCATTTTCATATTACAACCGCGCACACTTGCACACACACTGAGGAGCATGCCATCCTTGCCTAGGACCCCCTGAAGCTTTGTGGACGCCCTGAAAGAGCCCTGGAATGCTCCTAGGACCCCCTAAAAGCCCCTGAAGCTCATTGAAAACCCCTAGAACGCTGGAACGCTTGTGAGAGCACTTGGAATATTCTTGGAACATTCCTGGAAACCCCTGCAACACCCCTGGATCGCCTCTGGAACCCCTTCAAATCCCTGGGTTGCTCCTGAATCCGTCTGGAATGCCTTGAAACACCCCTGGGACCCCTTTACCCTCTGAATCTCTCTGGAACGTCTCTGGAACCCCTTGAACATGCCCTTGAAAATCCTTGGAGCGTTCCTGGAACGCCCCTGAAACTCCTTGGAATGGACAATTATAAAAAAAGACTCGGAAACCGTCTTCAGCCAAAGCCCGTACAGACTAAATAAAACTTAACACTAGACAAGGGACACACGAAGCATGCACCAGTAGATACGGAAAGCAAACCATTCTCACGAAAAGTTTCATCGTCCGGAGCGGGAATGGAACCCCCACCCCACAGCATGGTGCGATTAGAAGTTTGGGACCCTAACCGCACGGCTACGAGGTTCCACAGGTCAAAAATTATTTCAGGAAGATCTGCAGGGGTGTCATGGGATTTCAAGGAAGTTCCAGGGGGGTTCAGGAAGCTTATGGACGGTTGTGGGGACCTTTGAAAGCGTTTCAAAAGGTTTCAGAGAGTTTTAAGAAAATTCCGTGGGTATGCTGGGGTTTTCAGGGGGTTCCAGTGTGTTTCAGAAGGATTGCAAGGGGATCCAAGGCCAGGGATAACGAGGACTGTCCTGAAACTCATGAAACGGTCTTGAAAATCCTTAAACGGCATCTTAAAGCCATTTTCACTCTTCAGGAACCTCCCTCAATCCTTTCAAATGCTCATGAGACCTCATGGAACACTCTGGAATCATCCGCTGCCCTCTAAATTGCTCTAAAACACATACTACAGGCCTGAACATCTCCTGAAACTAGTCTGAAACTCTTCTGGATCTCCCTAGGAAGCCCATTGTTCAAGGGGTTATGATTCCTATAAGCTCTGAAATTTCGATTCCACTTGAAACGCCTCTGAAACCACTATAAACCCCCTGAAACTACTCTGTAGCCCTCTTTGGAATGCACCAAAAACGCCCCGCAAACTGAAACCTGAAACTCTCTAAAATCTCTGCAACTCCCTTGAATGACTCTAAATGTTTCTGAATCCCTCCTCTTTATGGGCTCCTCTGAAATTTCCTTGAATTTATTATAAGGAAGTAAAACCATCTCGGCAGGGCTTCTTTTTGGGTACTTTTTCGCTGTAATTCAGTCAATTTCAAACCAATTGACCACTCGACCTTTTGGCTTCGTACGCGGTTAGGTAGTTTTCATTTTGTTTTGATGTTCTGGGATATCCAAACAATCTTGCAGTTAAGACTTACATGGATATATCGCAGTAGCAATTCAATGTCACTTTGTGGCTTTTGACCGTTATTATCCGAGTTGCTTTGTAATTGAACGAGAAATTCTTTCTACTGTTTACAAAATGCCTTGAAGTTCAGAACTTTCAAGTTCTACAGAATCTACCTCAATCACCACCCAATCTACCCTTGCGGTTTACGGACATTGTTATCCATGTTACTCCGCAATGTTGCGAGAAAATCTTTTTGGGGTTGTACGACATTGGTATAATGTTCTGAATTTCAGGACTTTCAAGTTCTACAGAATCTACCACAATCGCCATTCAATCTACGTTTGCAATTGTTGTCCTCTGATATCCATGATTGGATACGGTGGTTTACGGTCATAGTTATCCATGGTACTCCGCAATGCTACTAGAAAATTTTTTTGGGGTAATACGACGTTGTAAGAATTACAAAATGTCCTGAAGTTCAGGACTTTCAAGTTCTAAAGAATCTACCTCAATCGCCATTCAATCCACATTTGCAGGTATTGTCCTCTGATATCCATGATGCTCCACAACTCAACGAGAAGGTCTTTTTACGGTTGTCGGACATTGTGAGGTTTACAAAATGTCCTGAAGATCAGGACTATTAAGGTCTACAGAATCTACCTGAATCACCACTCAATCTACGCTTGCGGTTTACGGACATAGTTATCCAGGGTACTCCGCAATGCTACGAGAAAATCTTTTAGGGATTGTATGGTACGAAATTGTAAGGTATGCAAAATACTCTGGAGTTGTGGACTTTCGTGGTCTACAGAATCTACCTCAATCGCCACTCAATCTACGCTTGTGGTTTACGGTCATAGTTATCCATGGTACTCCACAATACTTCGAGAAAATCTTCTTAAAGATTGTACGACATTGTAAGGTATACAAAATATTCTGATGTTCAGGACTTTCTAGCTGCACAGAATCTACAATAATCGCCATTGAATCTACGCTGGTAGTTATTGTCCTTTCTACGGTTGTCAGACAATATAAGGTTTACAAAATTTCTTGAAGTTCAGGACTATCAAGTTCTACACTAAATCTACCACTATCACCGTTCAATCTACGCTTGCGGTTCACGGTCATTGTTATCCATGGTACTCCGCAATGCTTCAAAAAAATTTCCTTTGAGGTTGTACGATATTGTATGGTATGCTAAATATTCTGGAGTTCAGGACTTTCAATGTCCACAGATTCTATCTCAATCGCCATTCATTTCACATTTGTAGTTATTGTCCTCTGATATCCATGATTAGAAGGCTGGAATATCCATGATTCTCCACTACCCCACGGGAAGACCTTTTTACGGTTGTTGGACATCACAAGGTTTACAAAATGTCCTGAGGTTCAGAACTTTCATGTTCTACGGAACTACCACAATCACCGTTCAATCTACGCTTGCAGCTTACGGTTATTGTTATGCATTATCTCCGCAACTTTATGAGAAAATCTGCTTTGAGATTGTAGGATATTGTACGGTATGCAAAATGTTCTGATGTTCAGAACTTTCTAGCTCTACAGAATCTACCACATTCGCCATTCAATCTACGTTTGCACTTATTGTCCTTTGATATCCATGATGCTCCACAACCCAACGAGCAGGCCTTTCCGCGATTGTTGAACATTACAAGGTTTACAAAATGTCCTGAAGTCCAGGACTTTCAAGTTCGATTAAATCTGCCACAATCAACTTTTGCGGTTTAGGGTCATTGTTATCCATGGTATTCCGCAGTGCTACGAGAAAACCTTTTTGAGATTGTACGACATTATAAGGAAGATATGGATAATGTTCTGGAGTTCAGAACTTTCAAAGTCTACAGAAACTACCACAGTCGCCATTCAATCTACGTTGGTAGTAATAGCCATTTGATATCCATGCTCCAAAACCCAACGAGAAGGCCTTTCTATGGCTGTCGGACATTACAAGGTTTACAAGATGTCGTGAGATTCAGAACTTTCAATTTCTACATAATCTACTGCAATCACCGTTCAATCTACGCTTGCGTTTTCAGTCTTTGTTATCCATGCTGCGAGGAAATCTTTTTGAGGTTGTACGACATTGTAAGGTATGCCACATGTTCTGGAGTTCAGGACTTTGAAGTTCTAAAGAATCTACCTCAACTGTCATTCAATCTACGTTGGTAGTTATTGTCCTCTGATATCCATGATGATCCACAACTGAACGAGAATACGTTTTTACGGTTTTCCCGACATAACAAGGGTTACAAAATGTCCTGAAGTTCGGGACTTTCAAGTTCTACAATGTCTACCACAATCCCCGTTCAATCTATCCGTGCAGTTTACGGTCATTGTTATCCATGGTACTCCGCAATGCTGCGACAAAATCTTTTTGAGGTTATCAGGTCGACATTGTAAGGTATGCAAAAACTCCTGGAGTTTAGGACTTTCAATTTCTACAGAATCTATCTCAATCACCATTGAATCTACGCTTGCTGCTTAGCTTTCTTGTTATCCATAGTGCTTCGCAATGCAACAAGCTGATCTTTTTACGGTCTTCAGACATTATTGTTGTTGAAAGGTAGAGTGTAAACTACGCTGTTGTTCACACGTTTTGATTGGAGTTTTTACGTATTGTCGATATATTAGTTAACTTGTAATCAAAACTTTCATTTGTAGAAACGCTGCAAAATACAGTGCGCAAATTACACATCTATTGAAACCCCCTAATAAAAGTTCACCACCATCCATTCGGCACACTAGGTGGCCACTTGTTCCACATCCGCTGGCTGGTTGCCACACTGCTGTGGCTGTGTTATTGCTGCACATCTTCACCGGCATGCGGCATGCAATTTTGCGCACTGTTTCGGAAGTAAAAAGGCCCCGACTAACTTGTTACGATTTTCACCTATTATCGAATCAAACCGTTCAATTTAATAATAATGGCACGGAGGGATGGCAAGCAGAAGCACAACATGTTGTGGTAGCTAGCAGTATGGCCTCGCTCATCATCTTCCCCGTCATCATGATCATCATCATCATCATCATCATCATCTTTATGATGGTCGACTGGTGAGCCGACATTATCATTACCATTACAGCGCGCAGCGCTGGGAATGGTGATCTTAGTAGCCGTTGACTTTGGGACTAGGATGGCAGTGACGAATCTTTCGGAGTGCTGCGACTCGAAAACAAAACTAACGAAAATGCGGCGCAAAGTAGGCGCTGCAAATGAGATCAACCGCGAGGAATACGTCTTCGTCTGTTTCGGTCGGCCAACTTTGCTGCTCGACGGTGATTATTATATGAATCGTCCTTAGATAACAACCGAACAAACCGACCAGCCGAACCAACGAATGCGTACTCAGATCTAAGAGAGGAAAAAAATAAGCAATCACGCAATCGAATGGTGGATTTTTTTTATTTTCGTCTGCCAATTGTATTGTGTGAGCATAAAAATTGAGTCGCATCGCCATCGATCGAGCGCAAATGCGCGTGACTTCAACGAGGCCGATCGAAGGCAGCGAACTTCGGCAATATCGGAGCCTTCTGAGCACCATATGCGATGAGCCGATCGAGTTATTAAACGACTTGTCGATTTAACATAACAAAAAAGCAATTGATTGGTGGGCGGTATTGCGAACCACCAGCACATCGATCGCTTCGAAATAATTATCCGTTATTGATAAAAACATGCACAAGAACCAGTGTACATGCCTACTACTAGGTAAGCGAGGACACAGCATTATTGATGGAGCGTAAAAACGATGCCGATCCCCAAGGTGGCGACGGCGCACAGTGGGTGAAATTGCGGCCAAAATCCTAGGATCATCTCCCAAACTTTTGAAAATAGCCAAAAAAAACTACAGATACATCTTCCTGAAGATTTCCTCGATGTCATTCATGTTTTGAGTGCAACTCCTGTCGAATCGAAAAATGTTTGTTGAAAACTCTGACAAAATTATTTATCAGAAAAAAAAAATAGGTTCACCTCTGCCGATGTAAACAAATTTACTGAACCTGAATGAATATTATTTCTACAAAATTCGTTCAAAGTTCTAATGCACGGGAAAACCTGGCAAAATGAGCCAGAATTTCGAGAAAAATGTTTTATTATGTTATGGAAATACACCATTAAAAATGTCATGATTTCATGACTCATTTTGTTGTAGCGTTACGTCATAAATATTGTTTGAGGAAACATGACAAATTAGATCATGGAATCATGAAACATGTACTCTGGAACTATGAACTTCGTTCATAGGAACATGAGCGTGGTATTTGTTATAAATGATTCATATTTTGTTGACCCAAAACAGTGAGCAGAGTCATAAAATCATGATGCGTACACTCTGTAACCACGAACAAAACTCACGAAAACAAGAATGATTCATTATTCTGGAGATTCTGGAGATTCATATATCATTAAAGTAAATTAATAAAATAATATAAAATCATTATTTGAGTCGAGTATTTCGGCCAGCCTTCAGCAGTATCACATTCAACGCCAGTTCGAGACCTTCACGGTTTTCAAGTGGCTTATAGACCCGCGGTTAGTCGGAAATCGGTATGGCGATGACCAGTGGCGTCTGGTAACCTCACGTTTTACCTGTTCTACGACCCTTGCAATTGCGGAGAACACAGGATCCGGATCAAATTAAAAAATAGACGGAAGTCATTTTCTACAAATTACTAACCAGGTTTTTGAGAAAATTAAAAAATTTACATTCGTTGAAAAGGTAAATTTAAGGTTAGGGAATCGCCACTGGCGATGATGTAGTGTACTGGACGGTCTCCGGCTTCGGTATCCTGCATCTTTACATTGTTTTTAGAATTGAAAACTTTCAATGCAGCTGGATCATTTTGTTTTTACGGCTTAGAAAATTATAAAATGCTAACTTACCTCCTTCGCTCGCTCCTGCACAAGAAAAAAATGCTTTAGCACTTTTTTAACTTGCTTTTCTGAAGTTTAGAACAAGTGATTTCTCACTAATTGACCGCTTTTTTCAACTCAGAATGAACAACATTTTTATCTCTCTCATCGAAAAACACCGTCGATCGCATGGGTCGCCTTGATTGAGTGAAAAGATGAGTGACAGGTCTGCATTGTGTAACGTTTTGCGGCGACAAAATCCGTTGGTTCAAGTAATGATTCGGAGCCATGTTTAGAGCAATCTAAGTCATGATTGCATGACTATGCGTCACGATATATTGTTTCTGAAAACGCATAACGCTTCTCGCAATCCTGACTTCTGGTCATGAAAAAGGATCTAATTGTTCATGATAACCATTCGTTAGGTTATGATATCATTACTTGTAATCATGATATCATGAAGCGGTAAAAGTGCCCGGTCATTTGGCTGAATGTCGTTTGAACGAATCATGATCAAAAGAATTCAAAAGAAGTATTTGACGTTCCGGCTGCCAATGTGATCATCAGAAGTACAGTATTTTCTTGTTTAAATCATAGGCTCTTCTATCTAGTTTTGTTATTCAGGGATTAGTTGGCGTTAAAACTGTTTATTTTATCAGATTTTTCCTTCTTCAAATCATTGGTTACCCGTGTTGTAGTCAGAACTTTAGCCTGATAATTTAAGTTCATCATTCATTTTTCGGCAGAATGACCCCGAGAAAAATTTTCTCAGGAATTCAGGAAGAAATTCTAGGAGGAAGGAATCCAGAGAGGAATCCCGGGAGCAGTTTATGAAAAAATCCTGGAGGAATGCCTAAAAGAACCCTGGAATCCAAGAGAAACCTAAAGAATTCTTGAAAGAATTTCTGAAGGGATCTCGGGAGACATTTTTTAAGAAAACCTGAGAAGAATCAGTGAAAGAATCCCGGGAGGTCTCATTGAAGGAATCCTGGAAAGAATTCCTAAAAAAAATCTCGAGAAGAATCCTCAAAAGTCTTGGAACAATCCATGAAAGAATCTCATAAGGCGTCCTTATGAATATCCTAATGGAATCCCTGAAATGATCCCGGGAAATCATGTTTTCGGTTCATCAGTCATCCTGGAATTGTGTTTTGTTTGGCAGTGAGCCTATTAGTTCGCAGCATCTGTTGCTGCATTCATAACTCGATTTTGTCTAGGAATACTAATCCTAATTGCTTGGGCCCTGACTCGAGATCTCATATGAGCCGTCTGCATTTTAAAGTTCCTGTTAGGGAACAGTTTGCTTGACTTTTAGTTGATCATTGCCTAAAACGGCAAGAAAATAGGCGATTAAATTGGAGCTACATTTACTAGAACATATAAAACAAGATGTTTTCGTACCTTTATCTTCTTTATTACATAAACTTAAATAAACAAATTAAAAACCGTAACACTCGTGAAAAATAGATGAAGGAATCCCGGGGAAAAACTAAGAAAGAAAATTTCTAACTGAAGATCATTTGAATTAAAGGATGACATCTGTATGAACAACTTCTCCGAAGACAGTTTGCTAAAATATTGTGCAATTTCAAGATATTCATATCAAAAGTCCACAAAAGTGTCCTATAAATTGAACGCTGGGAATTTAGTGGTTGTGGATGAGTAGGGCTTCGGTTAGACATCAATCTTGGGCATAAAAAAAAACAAATGACTTCTCACTTGTCAAGTAACTATCCGCTCTTTCAACTCAGAAAATGCAAAAACAAACAACATTTTTATCTCTCACCGAACGTCGTTTGCACGGTAGACGCTTTGACTGATTAAAAAGATGACTGACGCATTGCCTAACGTTTAGCGGTGTATAAAATCCGTTGTTTTGAGTCATTGTTTTATGATTCGAGGTCATGTTTAAAGCAATCAGAGTCATGATTTCATGACTTAGCGTCATGATATATTATTATTTCTGAAAGCGAAAATCTTCGCATAACGCTTGTCGTAATCATAACTTGTGGTCATGGAAAAGGTTGTAATTTTTCATGATAACCATCCGTTAGTCATGATATCATTACGTGTAGTCAGGGATAGCATGCCACGCAGAAACTGCGCCCATTTAGGTTCATCTTTCACTGAACTTCTCAGTTTCATGTACCTTACAAAAGAGAAAGAGAAAAAAACGCACACTAAAATGTACATAATTGCTCTCACGCAGAGTTTTTGTGCGGGTGACAAAAGTGCTGCGTGAGAGCAGTGAGAGCCCGCAAGTCATAACCCCAGTGCGCAATTTATGTGCGCACGCAGAAAAAAAAACAGAACTCAGTGCACACGCAGAGTGTTCAAAGGGGTCAGTGTTGTTTGAGCATTTGGTGAACCAAACGCATGTCAGTGGGTCCGAACCCCGCTAAGGGGCATCAAATCCTGTGATGTCAGAGACAAGCAGACGTAACACTGATAAAATATCCATCCCATATATCTCAGGGTCCTTATTACTTACAGAGTTGGTGTGCTTGGTAATATTCTTAAGCCGGTCAAGGAATTACAGTTTATGGATAGTTTTATTCGAAATTCCACCAACAGACGGCGCTAGTGAGCTAACATTTTTTTCCTTTGGACTTATTTTGATCAAGTCAAATAGTAATCAAAGACCAATATATGCGTCACACGTGTACAAAATTTTATTTAATTTGGTTCACTTAACCCTAAGATATAGTAGTTTAATGAACGGCTGTGAAGTTTAAAGTATTTCACTAGAGTTAACATATCAAGACCAAATTTCTACCTCTTGTAATCAACTAGTAGAGGAAATAGCAGTCGAAATTTGAGAATTGCGGTGCACTTTATGAAAAGTTACTGCTTGTGATTTTTTTTCAGCTAATTGTTAAAATGTGTATGCTTTCAAAAATGTGCAACTAGCGCCGCCTAGCTGCAGAAACTCGAACCAGACGGTAATTATTTTAAAAGCCCTTGATCTACCAAACAATTTTTCCGAAGACACCATCTTTCTAACGAACCCGAATGCTGAGATATGTGAAATTTCACATTTGTTTGCTCTCTAGCGCCGCCTAGCAGTGAAATCACGAATCATACGTATATCACACAAATCACAGACAAATAGATGTGACACTATTGAAATTTCAATCTCATATATCTCAGGATTCTGATTACCTAGAGAGTTGGTTTCTTCGGCAAAGTTGTTCAGCTGGTCAAGGGCTTTCAGATTATGATTATGGCCATATGATTCGTGATTTCACTGCTAGGCGGCGCTAGAGAGCAAACAAATTTTAAATATCACATATCTCAACATCTTGATTTTGATCTTTTAGAAAGATGGTGTCTTTGGTAATATTGTTTGGTAGATCAAGGACTGTCAGAATAATTATCGTTTAGTTCGAGTTTCTGCAGCTAGGCGGCGCTAGTTGAAAATTTTCGAAAGAATGTAAACTTCAGTAATTAGCTTAAACATTCTCAATAAGTTAGAATTTTTTATAAAGTGCACCAAAAATCCTCAAATTGTGAATGCTAGTGAATACTAGTTGTTCTCAATTAGTTATCTATATGTGGTACACATTTGGGCTTCATTGGTTAACTCTACACAAAGTTGGGATGGGAACACTCACTTGCAACGAGTTACATTCACTTGCTATTTTCTCAGCTTAGAAGGGTGAAATCAAGAAGCGATGCATGGGCGACTTATGCCTTGTGATTCCGTCTAAAACTTTGCCGAATAAAGTAGGGGTCGCACAGGATTCTCAAGGTCGTGACAGAGCTGTGAAAGCGACTCTCCACGAGGTGAGTGTAATTTACATTCACCTCGTGGAGAGTTGCCTTCGCAGCTCCCTCACGACTTTGGTATGCGTGTGCGACCCCTACTCTATTCGGCAAAGTTTTAGACGAAATCACAAGGCAAAAGTTGTCCATACATTGTTTCTTGAGTGCACGCTTCTGAAGTGAGAAAACTGCAAGTGAGAGTAACTCTTGCTAAGTGAGTGTTCCCATTCTTGCCTACGAATAAACACAGTATTGCACTGGAAGCACGACTGAGTGCGCGCTCAACACGAATTTTTGTGTGCACATTTTCTGCGCACACAAAATGTGCACGCAAAAACTGAGAAAAACATGTTTGTTCTAACATTTGTTTGAGCACTCATTTTGAGTGTGCCGCTGATGGATGCCAGAGAGTGAGCGGCTCATGCTCTCGTTGGAAGTCGTGTGTAGAGTTTATGTTTTCTCTTCTCACGTTTCGCACTGAGGAGCATGCCATCTCTGCTTGTAGTCATAATATCATGAAGCGGTAACCCCACGTCTCCACTAGACAGAAATGTCTTGCTGCCAGAAAGAGAAAACGTAACAGAAATGATCAACACCGCTGCTTTCCATGCAAACAGCGAGAGAACATTTCTGTCATGACACATCTGTCCAGCAAAATGGCAAGACATTTCTGTCTAGTGGAGACGTGGGGTAAGAGTGCCCTACCATTTCGCTCTCACTGTTTTTCGTAAGCACGCTCAAAGAGTGTTGAAAGTGGATGGACATCCAATGGAGACGGACAGTTGCGAAGAAGAGCGCAGGGTTTGGTGAATATTGAATTCCGCAAAATCGTTACCTGTTCTGTGGTGTACAGTAAACGTTCGATAAGTGCAACATGTTTACGTTTCAGTTACCGAATGAAATTCGCCAACTGTAACGACTGACAGCCGTCAAACAGTTGTCAATTGCTGTTGGACGCAGCCTGAATGCACTAAAAAACATCGCAATGCAGCTGTAGTGCATCCGAAAAACATCGCAACTCTGTTGACATTTTGTTTTTGACAGATAGCGGTGCGATAACTCCAAAACTGTTGCACTTAGTGGACTTGCAGTTAAAAAGCATTGCAGTCAAACCGTTTGCACTGAGCGAACGTCTACTGTAGTTGGTTAACGTGCCCTGTCTAGTGAATTGGGAAGTAGTGAGTTCAAATCCCGCCTAGGCTACTTGGATTTTTCTTTGTATTTTTTTTCTTTTTCAATTCGTACATTCAACATATTTGTGCAACCAGGGTTTGGTAAAATTGAGTCACCACTGTATCCCTTAGATTTGGTGGTCCTAGCGTTTTAAGCCTTCTGTTAGGGTGCCCGGCCTTTTGGTCGAATGCTGTTTGGTCGAAAGTTTAATTCTTTAAATCATAGGACGAGGAGAACAGGGGCATGATCACTTAAATTCATCATACATTTTTCGGCCAAATGACACAAAACCTCTGTTAGAACCCTTAGACTCATCGAAAATGCCCAACGTCAAGCTACCGCCGAGAAAATCTACATCCAAGGCAAATTCCGTTTACACCGTCCCAACAACAATGGACAGAATCCAGAGGTAATCTCTGCGAAGCAACAGAGATCTCTCTCCAAAACCAAATATTCGAAATAAGTGCTCGCTAATCTGTATAGTTAAGTGTGTGGTATAAGTTACCGCAAACCCTATGAACTCCAAGTGATTTCAAATTACGATCAACCAAATGGCCCACCAAAGTCTGGAGCGCAAGCTCTCCTACTACAACGACCCGGAGTACGCCGCTGTACGGCACGCCCAGAGCGGCCGCCTCTTCAACTGGGTCAAGGTGTCACATGGGTTCAAAAAGTTTCGCCTCCGACGATGGAACTCCACCGGATCTTGGGTTATTATCATATCTCAGCGGCCACACTCCTAATGTTCTATTTGCTTCACTAACGAATCAAACTTTTTTCCCGTCCAATAGAGCCCCGAACCGTCCGGGATAATCGATCTCACCAACTTTCACGTGGCCGAGGGCAACTACACCAAGCGGAAGAACGTTTTCAAGCTGACCACAGTCAACTACCCGAATCCGCACCAACAACAGCAGCACGGCCAGCATCAGCAGCACTATCCGTTCGGCCTGATGGGCACCGGACCAACATCGGCCCAATCGCACCAGCATCTGGCGCTGCACCATACGCAGTCGGCCGGAGGAGGGCTGGGTTCGATGGGACCATCTTCGGGGTCCTCCTCGTTGTACAAGGGCTACGAGCGGGAACTGCTGCTGCAAGCGGACTCGCACAACGATATGCGCCTGTGGATGGACTCGCTGCGGACCGTCTGCCGGAGCAGTCAGTACCTGAATAGTAGTGTGAGTATATGTATGATTTGCTGGGCTTTTATATCTCTGTTATCAGCTGTGCTGTGTGAGGGGAATTTCGGTGACGTGCGAGGGTCCACACGTTGATGATGTAATCTACTGGAGGGCGACGGGCAGATGTAGCTTCGCTGAACAGCGCGGTGGCGATATGATTTCTTCCGTCAATTGCACGGACAGGTGATGTGTTTGTAGAGACGTTTGATTGAAAGATAAGGGAAGGTTGATGCGGCATAGGCGTGTCTAGGGAAATGATAATTACACATTACACTAAGTTCTTTATTACGCAATTTTATTTTGTAAATTCTCATAGAATTTCCCTAGAAATTCTCATAGAATTTCCCTAGAAATTCTCATGAAATTTCCATGGAAAGCCTCGTAGAATTTGCATGGAAATTCTCACTGAAATTCACCGGAAATTCTCACAGAATTTCCTTGAAAATTTCGGTTATTTTTTCTGATAATTCTCACCAAATTTCACTGGAAATTGCAAAAAATGTCTCAAAAACTTCTTACAGAATTGCCCTAGAAAATCCCAAAAGATTTCCTTAGAAATTCTCATAGAATTTCCCTGGAAATTCTCATAGAATTTCTCTCAAAATTCCGACAGAATTTACCTGGAAATTCCGACGGTATTTCACTGGGAATTCCGGCAGAACTTCCTTGGAAATTCTCATAAAACAGCCCTGGAAATTCTTATTGAACTGCCACAGAATTTCCCTGGAAATTCTCATTGAACTTCCCTAGAAATTCTTATAGAATTTGCCTAGAAATTCGTATAGAATTTTCCTAGAAATTCTTATAGAATTTCCCTAGAAATTCTCATAGAATTTCCATGGAAAGTCTCACAGTATTTCCCTGTAAAGTCTCGCAGAATTTCCCTGGAAATTCTCACAGAAATTCACCAGAAATTCTCACAGAAATTCACCAGAAATTTTCACAGAATTTCCTTGAAAATTTCGGTTTTTTTTCTGACTATTCTAACAGAATTTACCTGGAAATTCTCACCAAATTTCCCTGGGAATTGCAACAAAATTTCTCTAAAACTTCTCACATAATTGCCCTAGAAATTCCCAAAAGATTGCCTTAGAAATTCTAATAGAATTTCCCTGGAAATACTCACAGAATTTCCTTAAAAATTCCGACTGATATTTTCTGGAAATTCTGTGAGAATTTCCAAGGAAATTCTGTGAGAATTCGCAAGGAAATTCTGTGAGAATATCCAGGAAAATTCTGTGAGAATTTCGAGGGAAATTGTGTGAGAATTTCCAGTGAAATTCTTTGAGAATATCTAGGGAAATGCTGTGAGAATTTCCTGGGAGATTCTGCGAGAATTACCAGGGAAATTCTGAGAGAATCTCCAGGGAAACTGCGAGAATTTCCAGGGAAATTCTGTGAGCATTTTCAAGGAAATTTTTGGGAATTTCCAGGGAAATTCTGCGATAATTTCTAGGGAAATTCTGCGAGAATTACCACGGAAATTCTGCGAGAATCTCCAGGGAAATTCTGTGAGCATTTCCAGGGAAATTCTGTGAGAATTTCCAAGGAATTTTTTTGGGAGTTTGCAGGGAAATTCTGTGAGAATTTGCATGGAAATTCTGTGAGAATATCCAGGGAAATTCTGTGAGAATTTTCAGGGAAATTCTTTGAGAATATCTAGGGAAAATCTGTGAGAATTTCCTGGGATATTCTGCGAGAATTTCCATCGAAATTCTGCAAGAATTTTCAGGAAATTCTGCAAAAATTTCCAGGAAAATTCTGCGAGAATCTCCAGGGAAACTGCCAGAATTTCCAGGGAAATTCTGTGAGCATTTTCAAGGAAATTTTTGGGAATTTTCAGGGAAATTCTGCGAGCATTTCCAGGGCACTGCTGTGAGAATTTCCAAGGATTTTTTTTTGGGAATTTCCAGGGAAATTCTGTGAGCATTTTCAGGGAAATGCTGTGAGAATTTCTAAGGATTTTTTTTGGGAATTTCCAGGGAAATTCTGTGAGAATTTGCAAGGAAATTCTGTGAGAATTTGCTAGGAAATTCTGTGAGAATTTCCAGGGAATTCTGTGAGAATTTCCAGGGAAATTCTGCGAGAATATCCAGGGAATTCTGCGAGAATTTCCAGGGAAACTCTGTGAACATATCCAGGGAAATGCTGTGAGAATTTCCAAGGATTTTTTTTGGGAATTTCCAGGGAAATTCTGCGAGAATTTTGAGGGAAATTCTGTGTGTATTTCCAGGGAAATGCTGTGAGAATTTACAAGGAATTTTTTTGGGAATTTCCTGGGAAATTCTGTGAGAATTTCCAGGGAAATTCTCTGTGAATATCTAGGGAAATTCTGTGAGAAATTCCTGGGAGATTCTGCAAGAATTTTGAAATTCTGGGAGAATTTCCAGGGAAATTCTGCGAGAATTTCCAGGGAAATTCTGCGAGAATTTCCAGGGAAATTCTGCGAGAATATCCAGGGAATTCTGCGAGAATTTCCAGGGAAACTCTGTGAACATATCCAGGGAAATGCTGTGAGAATTTCCAAGGATTTTTTTTGGGAATTTCCAGGGAAATTCTGCGAGAATTTTGAGGGAAATTCTGCGAGAATCTCCAGGGAAATTCTGTGTGTATTTCCAGGGAAATGCTGTGAGAATTTACAAGGAATTTTTTTGGGAATTTCCTGGGAAATTCTGTGAGAATTTCCAGGGAAATTCTCTGAGAATATCTAGGGAAATTCTGTGAGAAATTCCTGGGAGATTCTGCAAGAATTTTGAAATTCTGCGAGAATTTCCAGGGAAACTCTGTGAACATTTCCAGGGAAATGCTGTGAGAATTTCCAAGGATTTTTTTGGGGATTTCCAGGGAAATTCTGCGTGAATTACCAGGGAAATTCTTCGAGAATCTCCAGGGAAAATCTGTGAGCATTTCCAGGGAAATGCTGTGAGAATTTACAAGAAATTTTTTTTGGGAATTTCCAGGGAAATTCTGTGAGAATTTGCAAGGAAATTCGGTGAGAATATCCAGGGAAATTGTGTGAGAATTTCCAGGGAAATTGTGTGAGAATTTCCAGGGAAATTCTTCGAGAATATCTAGGGAAATTCTGTGAGAATTTCCTGGGAGATTCTGCGAGAATTTCCATCGAAATTCTGCAAGAATTTTCAGGAAATTCTGCGGGAATTTCCAGGGAAAATCTGTGATCATTTCCAGGGAAATGCTGTGAGAATTTCCAAGGAATTTTTTTGGGAATTTCCAGGGAAATTCTGTGAGAATTTGCAAGGAAATTCGGTGAGAATATCCAGGGAAATTCTGCGAGAAATTCCGGGGAAATTCTGACAAATTTTGAGGGAAATTATGTAAGGTTTTAAGGGAAATTGTGTGAGAATTTCCAGGAAAGTTCTGTGGATACCGTCGCAATTTGAAGGGAAATTGTATCGGAATTCAAAGGGA
Organism: Aedes albopictus; assembly: GCF_035046485.1. Lineage (NCBI taxonomy): Eukaryota > Metazoa > Arthropoda > Insecta > Diptera > Culicidae > Aedes > Aedes albopictus. The sequence continues at coordinate 31,326,925 of NC_085136.1, forward strand.
AATTAAGTCGGAATTTCTAGGGAAATTCTGTGAGAATCTCGATAGAAATTCTTTAAAAAATTTCAGAAATATTCGGTGAGAATTTTCAGGGAAATCTGTCAAAAATGCAGGGAAATTGTGTTGGAATTTCCAGGCAAATTTTATAAAAATTCCCAGGAAAATTCTGTGAGAAATTGCAGGGAAACTCTGTCGGAATTCGCAGGGAAATTCTGTCGGAATTTCCAGAGAAATTATGTGGCAAATTCCAGGGAAATTCTGTGGAAATTTCCCATGAAGTTTTGTTGGAATTTCCAGTGAAATTGTGTGGGAATTTCCAGGGAAAGTTTGTGGGAATTTTGAGGGAAATTCTGTGGGAATTTCTAAGGAAATTATGTGGGAATTGGTATGGAATTTCGTTGGGAAGTTCCAGGTAATTCTTTGGAAATTTCCAGGGAAATTCTTTGGGGCGTTCCAGGGAAATTTTTAGGGAATTTCCAGGACAATTATGTGTGAATTCCCAGGGAAATTCTGTGGAAATTCCCCAGGAAATTCTGTCGGTATTTCCAGGTAAATTATGTGGGAACTTCCAGGGAAATTATGTGGAAATTTCCCAGGAAATTTTGTTGGTATTTCCAGGATCCTGGGAACCGGTTCGGGGACCACCATGTGGACAATACTGTATCCAGTACCAGGCTTGTAAAACAGATGAATTCTCTATGGAATACTGCAAATTTGGATGTGCCATACAGTCATGCAAAATGCGAGCATTAGCCACATTTCCAGGTCAATCTCGATTTATTGGACGGCACGATCATAGAAAATGGGTGAATTGACCACATTCCGAACCAGTCTCAGGAACCAGTTTTGGCATGGTTCTACAAAATGTGAGAATTGGCCAAATTTCAGGGGTCCAGGGAACCAGTTCTGGAACCGTCTAGTAGTCAATCCTGTTTTTGGCATTTGACATGACCACTGATGTATTTGTCGCAAGATTCTGCAAATTTCGATATGTCGCACGGCATGATCAACGACAATGTGAGAATTGATCTCATTTCCAGGGTCCTAGGAACCGGTCCCGGGAACCAGTTGCGGAAGCCAGTTCCGCGACCACCAGTTGTTTCAAGAACCAGGCTTGAGAACTGATGAATTCTCTATAAAATTCTGAGAAATTTGATGTGCCGGATGGCAAGGTCATGCGAAATGCGAGAATTGGCCACATTTCCGGGGCCTCGGGAATCGATTCCGGGACCTTCAAGTGGCTAATCTTGCCTTTGGCGTCTGAAATGGTCACTGATGTATTCTCTAAAAAAATCTGCAACTTTTGATATGTCGCATGGCATGAATTCACCAAATTTGTAAAATGGCCACCCCTAGGGGGTCTCAGGGAACCTCAATCATTATATTATAGTAAAAAGGTTTAAGGGAGTTGAAAACACACTGAAATTATTTTTCTAAAAAAGATACACGGAAAGTAAAATTTTCCATGAAAAAAATATAAAAAAACATAATTTAACAATAATTATAAAATCTCAAAATGTTTTCGTCTTAAAAAATCGGTATAACAAATAGGGTTTCAGGAAAAATATAAAAATGTACGGATGTTCATAAATAAAAAATAGAAAAATCAAAAACCTAAATTCCCAAAATCGAGAATTAAAAAGAATCATCTTCCAAAACATGTTTAACTTAACCCTTCTAAGATGTTAAGCTAGGCGCACCACGATGACGTGGTGCACGTTCAGCGAGCCTATCTGGGTCATATTGGCTCCAACATCATACTAGGGTTAAATCGATTTTAAATGACAAAAAATGATATTTAGACCAAAATCCAAAATTTGTGTATTAGAGGGTTAAACATAGCGAGGTTAATGGTTTCCATATAAAAACTGTCGTGTTTTTTAAGGCTATGCTTGTGTCTTATGTTTTTTGATGTCTAAGACAACATAACACCTTTAGTGGTGTATGATTAATTTTGTGGAAGCTTGCGATAGATTTCGTGATTTTCATATGTTTTTGAAAGTTTTGAGTAATAGGTTTTGACTGACTTTTGTTCCACAGCGAACCACTGTGCATTGGTCAATGCGGTGAGTTCAGTCAATGCAGTCAATTTTCACGCTACCCAAGTGAAAATCTAGATCCAGTCACTTATAATTTACTTTGCCTAGGGTATAACTTTTCTCACAGGCGTCCGATCACTTTGTAGTCTTCAACAAAGTTGTTTGGCATATAGTCACCTACAATAATGCCAAAGGGTTTTATTGTTGAAGGCTTACAGCGCCACTTAGCGGCAAAAAATCGAAAACTCAATATTTCTGCATACATTTGGCCATACAAACTTCAAGCAGTTTGAGCGCCCCCTTAGGCTTAATCGATTTTGCTTAAATTTTGATCATAGCTTCTGGGAGTTCAAAACAACCGATTCAGCATGTAAGACTTGCCATTTTTCAAAATATTGGTTTTTAATATAAATTTGGGCCACCCTAAGGGTGACGTTGGATATTATCGGCAGGTTTGCTTTCTTCGTCATGAGGGGTTTTTGTTGACAAATTTTCCTTGCTCGTAATTCAGCTTGATTGGGAAGGATTGGAGGCCAAGTCTGAGTTCAACAGCTTTAAAAAAAAAACCCCAGACGAAGAGATCAAAACTGCCGAAAATACACAATTTTCCCTATACCAAGTACAAAATGTCTTCGTTCCCAGGTATGGGCGTGACAAGGCGTTCAAAATGTGCAAAATCCGGATCGGACATCAATACCTCTTTGATTAACACGTGTGCCGCTGTCCGATCACTTATGCACATTTTGAACGTCTTGTCACGTGCCTAGACCTGTGCACGAAAACGTAGTTTGTATACGTCAAATTCAGCATATTGGTAGATCCGTTTCACAAATAATGCTCAATAGATCCAAACAAACCATAGTTACAGCATTTCAAACTAGGCCATTTTTTATGGAAATCGGCTTTTGTCCGATGAATTATGCTCAACAGTATATGCACTCCAAATACTGTGTTCTTAAAAACCCACGGAAACCCTCTAAAAACCCCTGGAACGCTTCTAAAACCCACGGAAACCCCTGGAAAACACCTGAGTCGGCCCTGGGACCCCCAAATATCTCTGACAACCTCTGGAACGCCACTGAAGCCCCTTGAACACCCTGATGGTAAACCCCTGAAACTCTGGAAATCTCCTGGAACGCCTCCTGAAACCCGATAGAACGACCCTGAAACCTTATGGAATGCTCCTGAAGCTCCCTGGAACTTCCTTGGGATCCCTTGAAACCCCCAGGTTAACCCCTAAAACTTTCCAAAACCCGTTGGAACACTCTGGGACATCCCTAAAACCGCATAGAAAGTTTCTAAAGCCCCATGAAAACCACTGGAACAACTCTCGGGAGCCTCTGGAACTCCCTGGAACACCCATGAAACCCTCCTAAAATCCCATGGAACACTTCTGGAACGAGAATCAATGGAACACACCTGATACCCCCTGTAGCTCCCTTGAAATACCTTGAATACTTCTGGAGCACATCTGGGACTCCCTGCAACCTCCTGGAGCATCAATGGAACTCTCTAAAACCCTCTGAAACGCCTCTGAAACGCCTCTGGTACGCTTCCAAAAGCCCATGGAACGCTCTATGGAACGCTAATGAAACTCCCTAGAACACCACATAATCCCCTGGACCGCTCCTGAAACCCCCTGAAGTACCTCTGATGGAACTCTTTTGGGACCCTTTGACACCTTTAAGGGTTTCTTCAGGAATTCCTCTTGGGATTTTTCCAGAAATTCATCCAGGAGTTTTTGCGGATCTTCCTCTAGGGATTTCTTTAAAAAAATCTATGGATGCTTTTAGTAATTTCTCCAAAAAATCACTCAAACGATTTGTCCAGGAATTCCTCAGAGTATTTCTCTAGGATTTCCTACGGGGAAATCTCTTGTTAATGTTTGAGAAATTGATTACGTGATTTCTTCTAGAATTCCTGCACATTCATAATTTACTTTACATTCTCCTAAATTTTGTTTGGTTTGTTTGGAAATACCTACACCTAGAATTTATACTAGAATTTCTCAAGCAATTTCCGTTGGGATTCCTCCAGGAATAGCTCCAAATATTCCTTCAGTATTTCACGAATTTCATCTGGAGCCCTAACAGAGATTTCTTCGGTTTCAATAGACAATCTACCAATGATTATACTAGGAATTAGGGTCTTGTACCATTTGCGCAGGTGTACCTATTTTGGGCACTTGCCGCTATAACTCAATTCCAAACCAATTGATTTGAATTTTTGTATAGAGTTAGATTCTGTACGTGCCCAATATTAAACAAAAATTCGAATCAATCGGTTTGAAATTGACTTAGTTATAGCGACAAGTGCCCAAAATAGGTACACCTGCCCAAATGGTACAAGACCCTACTCTGGGGATTTCTTCGGAGATTGTAATAGAGATTCTTTCACAAATAACTCAAGGATTTATGCGGGAATTCTTTTGGAAGTTTCTATAGAAATTACTAAATACGTTTTTCACTGGTGCATTTCAAAAGGTTATTGGCCCAGAACTTAGTTTGTATTCGGAGGAAAGAAGCAGAATCAAGATGCCATCAAATGGAGGAAGCTCCGGAGTTCATCACGGCGGCGGAAATGGAAATTGAGTTGAAGCAGGAAGCCGGTCATTGAAAAGTTGAAGGGCGTGAATGTGCCTCACTTTGGAGTGGTATAACTGTAGCCTGGTTCAGGATGCGGAGAATACAGCTGAAGCTTGGAAGAAGCTGGCTGAAGTTTTTTAACATTCTGGTTTGTCCCGGAAAATTCCCAAACTTACTTTAATCCGGCTAGTGAATTGTTCAGGCGTTGGAGATTGCGTGAACGACCTCATGAACACCAGTCATAAGCTCTCGACGATGGGATCCTAAGGGGATGATTTCTGGTTGGTGGTGTTTTTGCTGAGATTATTACGAGTCTACGTTCATGGTTCAGAGGCTTCTGGTACCAGGTTAACGACGGATTCGGTCAAGGCGAAGATCCTACAGGACCAAAGACAGCGATGACAAGGCGTTGTACATTCGCGGGACGGGTTAGTCGGAAAAACCAAACAAGAAACCCAAGACAGAGAAGGTGTGTTTCAACTTCGGAAAGCAAGGGCATTTTGCTGCTAAGCGCCCAGACCGCATCAAGTCGAAACCAAAAGGGTTGTGTAGCATCTTTGCGGTTGAAGAGCTTAAGGTTGATGGATTCACCATCGACTTAACCGTCATCATCGGAAATTCTAGAGCAGTTTTCTCGCTCAAAACTTGAATATTTGTCTTGAAAATGTATTCATTGTAATCCTTTCTACGTCCGTAATACAGTGAATACATTTTCATTTCGGAAATTTCAGCCCTGAACGAGAAAACTGCTTTCGAATTTTCAATAATGACGATTATGTAAATGACGAATCCTTCAACATTAAAGACAAGGCGTGGTACTTCGACACGAGAGCGACGTACCACATGACTCAAACAAATCAAAAATTCACCAACGAGACGACTTGGAAGCACAATGTAGGTTCAGCAAACTTACGGTAACGGTAACATGAAAGCTGTAACCAGAGGTACCATCGACCTGCGTAACGCGGACGCGGATGTGTTAATCAATGCTCACGGGCGTATTGAAGACCATACACTCAGCGAAGTAAACTACCGAAATTCATCAAAATACCTTATGAAATTTAGCCATAACAGTAAAGTATGGATGCCATAAGAATACCTTATGAAAATTGAACATTATTATTATGACTCAATTACATAAGATAAACTTATGAAAAGAGCAGAAAAATCACAAAATGATGCAGACTGTAATCGATCCATGACCGTCGAGATCACTGAGCCCGTGCTCAACCCACACGGCTATCGACGCTTGAGAAAATCGTGTTGCTAAATGTGTATAAAAGCCAAACTCTGAGTCGATTCTGCGTCATAGACCGACCTTATGAAAATCGTTCTAGCCGTTATGAATTGTTTAAAGGCCATTTCATAAGTTAGGCCTTATGATAATCTTAGGTTTATTTGCCTGAGTGTAGTTATCGATGAGTACAATGTGTAAACGGGGACTTACAGTTGTTTTCTCAGCAGATAAGTGCAAAGCTCTCGACGAGGATGACCAGCTGGTTGAGTCTGAATTTTCAGAAAGAGGACTATATCGTCTGAGCCAGCTGGAAAAGACATTTCTGGCCTATGGAATCGAGCTGTGGCTTCGCCGATTTGGTCATCTGAACGAGGCAAGTTTGAAGCAACTTTGGCAGTCTTCCGAAAGTGTCGAATTCTCGAACGAAAGCATGGTGGATTGCGTGATGTGTTTGGAAAGCAAACAAGCCCTTCAAGTGAAAAGAAGTACTTGAGCTCATGCACTCCGACCGATGTGCGGACCGATAGAAGTGTTGTCGTTGGGTGGCAGTCGTTATTTCGCTACATTCGTGGACGAAGCTAGTAAGCGTGTCGTTGTGTGCTTCTTGTAGAATCGAACATGGACGTTGACCTGCCTTCTCGAAGGATGGAAAGCTATTCGAAACAAGTGGGTCTACACGATTAAACGAGGTGCTGACGGAAGCATACAACGATACAAAGCAAGACTTGTGATTAAAGGCTGCTTGCAGAAAACCGGCGTTGATTATGAAGAGGTATATTCTCCGGTGGTACGATACGTCACAACTGGATACTTCATGGCGATGGGACGACGGACGCTAGACCCGAAGTAACTCCGGCCGATTCAAGCATCAAACTCAACAAATCCATGGCTACCGCCCCGGGCCCCGACAATCCTTAATCCGGGCCTGACCATCTCTCCTTAGCCAAAGGAATGTGTATGCCGTATTTGGTTTAAATTGGTTGAGACATTCCTTGAGGAGGACCTGCAAGCACTCGGAGTTTTTCGAGCGACGCGTGCTAAGGACTATCTTTGGTGGTGTGCAGGAGAACGGATTGTGGCGGAGAAGGATGAACCACGAGCTCGCTGCACTTTACGGAGAACCCAGCATCCAGAAGGTGGCCAAATCCGGAAGGATACGGTGGGCAGGGCATGTTGCAAGAATGCCGGTTAACAACTCTGCAAAGTTGGTGTTCGCGACAGATCCGGTAGGCACAAGAAAAGGCGTGGAGCGCAGAGAGCACGATGGACGGATCAGGTAGAGCGTGACTTGGCGAGCATCAGGCGTGACCAAGGATGGAGAACGACAGCCACGAACCGATTCAGTTTTATCTTGAATTTGATGTAATACTAAATAAATGAAATGGGAGAAGGTGCGGTTTTTCTCCGCACGCCATTCACAGATTCGTAAAACCTCCGTATATCATTCTGTTCCATATTCTCTTACACCTGAGCAATCACATTTTCCTCATGCTTTCTATTCTTTTTGCTCTGGATTTTCGGTGAGGTTTCGTCTTCTCTTGCTTCCCTATATCACTCTCTGTTTTCGCTCTTCCGGCTTTTTGTAACATTCTTCTCGTCCGATACTCCGGTACTCCTCTTCATAACTCACTTCAACTCACTATGAATCCTACCTCATGTTCTGCCTTATCGTTGCCGCTGTGGTAGATGCTCTGCGGAGAAACTCTCTGGGCTCCAAAGAAGCTCTTTGATCTCCAGAGAAGCTCTCTGGGCACCAAGCTAGTACTTTGATATTGTGAGGGTCTCCAGAGAAGCTTTCTAATATCCAGAGGAGCTCTCCGATCTCCAGAGGAGCTATCGTGAGGAGTATCCAGAGAAACTCACTGGTCTCAAGAGAAGCTCTCTGGTCTCCAAAGAATCTCTCTGGTCCCCAAAGAAGCACTCTGGTCTCTAGAGAAGCTCTACGGTCTCCAGAAAAGCTCTCTGATCTTCAGGCAAGTACTTTAATATTGGACCCTCCAGGAGCTTTCTAATCTCCAGAGGAGCTCTCCGATCTCCAGAGGAGCTCTCCGATCTCCAGAGGAGCTCTCCGATCTTCAGAGGAGCTCTCCGATCTTCAGAGGAGCTCTCCGATCTTCAGAGGAGCTCTCCGATCTCCAGAGGAGCTCTCCGATCTCCAGAGGAGCTCTCCGATCTCCAGAGGAGCTCTCCGATCTCCAGAGGAGCTCTCCGATCTCCAGAGGAGCTCTCCGATCTCCAGAGGAGCTCTCCGATCTCCAGAAGAGCTCTCCGATCTCCAGAGGAGATCTCCGGTCTCCAGAGGAGCTCCCCGATCTCCAGAGGAGCTCTCCGGTCTCCAGAGGAGCTCCCCGATCTCCAGAGGAGCTCTCCGATCTCCAGAGGAGCTCTCCGATCTCCAGAGGAGCTCTCCGATCTCCAGAGGAGCTCTCCGATCTCCAGAGGAGCTCTCCGATCTCCAGAGAAGCTCTCCGATCTCCAGAGGAGCTTTCTGATCTCCAGAGTAGCTCTCCGATCTCCAGAGGAGCTCTCCGATCTGCAGAGGAGAAATGATGAAATTTTGATGACATCATCTTTACATAATTAACTGTTGCTTGTTGAAAAATCAGCCATTTTGATGCATGTAATCAAAAGTTATATACAATTTGATGCGGGACACCCTTTACAAATCTAGTACTCCAAATGCTAAGGAAATAAAGATCCTTCTGCGCTATCAACCCTAGATACGCCCGCGAAACTTCCGAATCTATCAATCACGTTTCTCGGCCCGATTTGTTTCCATTCAAAATTCACACCTACGCCACCGTCGCCGCGACTAGGCGCTGGCGCTGACGATGACGATGACTGTTTACCTACCTGTTTCAAGAAATACCTGTCGCGTAGAAAGGTCCCATTCACTCACCGCACCCGATTCGGTACTAGCGGTAGTAAGCTAAGCATCGCACATCCGCCACTTAGAAGGTGAAATAAACAACTTTTCCACGCTTGCTTTGTTGAAAGAATTCCGAAGAAGCGACCAGTATTGTAAGCGAAGATTAACAACTAAGTAGGTGATATCGGACAGTTTTCAGTGTATCCAGTCCAGTGGTTTATCACTGCTAGCTGAATTCTTGGAGACACACACGCTTCTCGTATCTGATAACGAACATCAAGTGCCGAAAATAGCAATCAAAATAAAACAATCTGAATCTCCACACAAGTTGTCCGTCCGCGGAGCGCTTCTTTGGATGGTTGGATGTGAGTGTGAGGCGCTCGTTATCATCGCTCTAGTAGGCTTCCCCTAAATCCCACCCCGCAGATTACCAAGCCGACGACGACCACGACGTCAATAGCACCTCGCGCCTCGGCGCTCATCGTAATCAAAGTTGGCTACGCGAAAATCGCGAAACGCGAAAAATTGTGCAAGTGCAATGCGCACAGGCTACTTGGATGGATTTGATCCTCACGGCACCGATCATCGAGGACTACTACCAGTGGGATGGCGCCTTCGGTAGTCCGAGGGATTTCGTCGATGCTGGTCAGCAGCAGCGGCGGATCCAACGGGAAATGGGACGGATTGTGGTGGGACCAGTGCAGAAGACCATTGTTTGTGTGGAAGTTGTGGGTGTTGTCCTAATAGCTGATCGATTTGTTCTCGTTTTTTTCTTGCAGGACTACATCAACAACCTGGGAGGTCAGCAGGCGGAACCGCAACGGGTGGCCGCCCTAACCAGTGTGCAATCGACGAGTAACGACGAATTTTCTCCGGTTCTTTCGGCGAAATCGCACCGTAAGTATGCTTTGGGGTCGAGGTCACCGTCGGGTCAGTCGCCGGTCACCAAGAGCCGGAAGACGCCGCAGCAGAGTTCGGTGGCCGTCCTAACTCCGGCGGCCGTGTCCAGCAGCAATCAATCTCACAGCGGAAAGGAGAGTTCCGACAAGGAAACCGGTTCGCCCAAGTCCAAAACCTGGAAGGGCATCGTGGCTCGCCAGTTCCGGAAGATGCAGGGACAACCTGGATCTCCGGGTGCTCAAAACGCGGAGATGCTCCTACCGGATGGAGCATCCATCAACGTTCCCCTACAGTTGTGTCCTCCGTCGGACGAGAACCCGTACGTCCCACTACTGCTAGCCAAGTGCACCAACATTGTCGAATCCAAGGGTCTCGGGGTGATCGGAATCTACCGGATACCGGGCAACACGGCGGCCATAACCCAACTCACCGAACAGGTTAACCGGGGTATGGACGAAGTGACCCTCCGTGATCCCAAGTGGGACGACGTCAACGTGGTGTCCTCGCTGCTCAAATCCTTTATCCGAAATCTCCCGGAACCGTTGCTCCCGAACGAAATGTACCATAGCTTTATCAACGCCGACAAACTGACCGGCCAGCAAAGACTGATCGAGCTGAGGCAGCTCCTCCATCGGATCCCGGCGTACAACTACGAAACGCTGAAGCACCTGATGCGCCACCTGAACGTCGTGTCGACGAACGCCCAGGTCAACCTGATGGACCCCCGGAACCTGGCGATCGTGTTCGGGCCATCGGTGGTCCGCTCGGCGAACGAGTCGCTCGAGACGGCCGTCAAGGACATGAAACACCAGTGCCAGATCGTCGAGGTGCTCATCAATCATGTGAGTTTTCTCGGGGGTTTTAAGCGGGAACGCTCAAGACTAATTTTTCATTTCTTTCATCGGTTACAGTATTCCTACTTCTTCGAAGACGATCTATTGCCGAGTGTGGTGGAGAAACCGTCGACGACCACCGTCGATTGCGGCTTGGACGTGCCGTCAGCGTCGCTGTTGTTGGATAATGTTTCTAAAATTGAACGTAAGTAAATTTCTAGAGTTAGTATCGACCTTAACAGGGATTCTGCTTCTGAAACCCTTCGGGATTCTGCTTCAGAACCCTTCGGGATTCGGCTTCAGAACCCTTCGGGATTCGGCTTCAGAACCCTTCGGGATTCTGCTTCAGAATCCTTCGGGATTCTGCTTCAGAATCCTTCGGGTTACTGTTTCAGAATCCGTCGGGGTTCTTCTTCAGAATCCTTTTGGATTCTGCTTCAGAACCCTTCTGGATTCTGCTTCAGAACGCTTCGGGATTCTGCTTCAGAATCCTTCGGGATTCTGCTTCAGAATCCTTCGGGATTCTGCTTCGGAATCCTTCGGGATTCTGCTTCAAAATCCTTCGGGATTCTGCTTCAGAATCCATCAGGATTCTGCTTCAGAACCCTTCGGGATTCGGCTTCAGAACCCTTCGGGATTCGGCTTCAGAACCCTTCGGGATTCTGCTTCAGAATCCTTCGGGATTCTGCTTCAGAATCCTTCGGGTTACTGTTTCAGAATCCGTCGGGGTTCTTCTTCAGAATCCTTTTGGATTCTGCTTCAGAACCCTTCTGGATTCTGCTTCAGAACGCTTCGGGATTCTGCTTCAGAATCCTTCGGGATTCTGCTTCAGAATCCTTCGGGATTCTGCTTCGGAATCCTTCGGCATTCTGCTTCAAAATCCTTCGGGATTCTGCTTCAGAATCCATCAGGATTCTGCTTCAGAATCCATCAGGATTCTGCTTCAGAATCCTTCGGGATTCTGCTTCAGAATCCTTCGGGATTCTGCTTCAGAATCCTTCGGGATTCTGCTTCAGAATCCTTCGGGATTCTGCTACGGAATCCTTCGGGATTCTGCTTCAAAATCCTTCGGGATTCTGCTTCAGAATCCATCAGGATTCTACTTCAGAATCCTTCGGGATTCTGCTTCAGAATCCTTCGGGATTCTGCTTCAGAATCCTTCGGGATTATGCTTCAGATTCCACCGGAATTCTGCTTCAGATTCCACCGGAATTCTGCTTCATAATCCACCGGAATTCTGCTTCAGAATCCACCGGAACTCTGCTTTAGAATCCACCGGAATTATGCTTCAGGATCCACCGGAATTCTGCTTCAGGATCCACCGGAATTCTGCTTCAGGATCCACCGGAATTCTGCTTCAGAATCTTTCGGGATTCTGCTTCAGAATCTTTCGGGATTCTGCTTCAGAATCTTTCAGGATTCTGCTTCAGAATCCTTCGGGATTCTGCTTCAGAATCCTTCGAGATTCTGCTTCAGAATCCTTCGGGATTCTGCTTCAGAATCCTTCGGGATTCTGCTTCAGAATCCTTCGGGATTCTGCTTCAGAATCCTTCGGGATTCTGCTTCAGAATCCTTCGGGATTCTGCTTCAGAATCCTTCGAGATTCTGCTTCAGAATCCTTCGGGATTCTGCTTCAGAATCCTTCGGGATTCTGCTTCAGAATCCTTCGGGATTCTGCTTCAGAATCCTTCGGGATTCTGCTTCAGAATCCTTCGGGATTCTGCTTCAGAATCCTTCGGGATTCTGCTTCAGAATCCTTCGGGATTCTGCTTGAGAATCCTTCGGGATTCTGCTTGAGAATCCTTCGGGATTCTGCTTGAGAATCCTTCGGGATTCTGCTTCAGAATCCTCTGGAATTCTGCTTCAGAATCCTTTGGGATTCTGCTTCAGAATCCTTTGGGATTCTGCTTCAGAATCCTCTGGGATTCTGCTTCAGAATCCTCTGGGATTCTGCTTCAGAATTCTCTGGGATTCTGCTTCAGAATCCTCTGGGATTCTGCTTCAGAATCCTCTGGGATTCTGCTTCAGAATCCTCTGGGATTCTGCTTCAGAATCCTCTGGGATTCTGCTTCAGAATCCTCTGGGATTCTGCTTCAGAATCCTCTGGGATTCTGCTTCAGAATCCTCCGGGATTCTGCTTCAGAATCCTTCGGGATTCTGCTTCAGAATCCTCTGGGATTCTGCTTCAGAATCCTCTGGGATTCTGCTTCAGAATCCTCTGGGATTCTGCTTCAGAATCCTCTGGGATTCTGCTTCAGAATCCTCTGGGATTCTGCTTCAGAATCCTCTGGGATTCTGCTTCAGAATCCTCTGGGATTCTGCTTCAGAATCCTCTGGGATTCTGCTTCAGAATCCTCTGGGATTCTGCTTCAGAATCCTCTGGGATTCTGCTTCAGAATCCTCTGGGATTCTGCTTCAGAATCCTCTGGGATTCTGCTTCAGAATCCTCTGGGATTCTGCTTCAGAATCCTCTGGGATTCAGCTTCAGAATCCTCTGGGATTCAGCTTCAGAATCCTCTGGGATTCTGCTTCAGAATCCTCTGGGATTCTGCTTCAGAATCCTCTGGGATTCTGCTTCAGAATCCTCTGGGATTCTGCTTCAGAATCCTCTGGGATTCTGCTTCAGAATCCTCCGGGATTCTGCTTCAAAACTCACCGGAATTCTCGGTCAAAACTCACCGGAATTCTCGGGATTCTGCTTCAGAATCCTCTGGGATTCTGCTTCAGAATCCTCTGGGATTCTGCTTCAGAATCCTCTGGGATTCTGCTTCAGAATCCTCTGGGATTCTGCTTCAGAATCCTCTGGGATTCAGCTTCAGAATCCTCTGGGATTCAGCTTCAGAATCCTCTGGGATTCTGCTTCAGAATCCTCTGGAATTCTGCTTCAGAATCCTCTGGGATTCTGCTTCAGAATCCTCCGGGATTCTGCTTCAGAATCCTCCGGGATTCTGCTTCAGAATCCTTCGGGATTCTGCTTTAGATACCTTCGTGATTGTGCTTCAGATACCTTCGTGATTGTGCTTCAGAATCCTTCGGGATTCTGCTTCAAAACTCACCGGAATTCTCGGTCAAAACTCACCGGAATTCTCGGGATTCTGCTTCAGAATCCTTCGGCTTACATGGGAAGAATTCTCGGAATTCGTTTTAAAGATTCCCGCAGAAACTTCTTGTAGGGACTTTTCAAGAAATTGCAGCTGACGATTCCTTCAGAAATTTCTTCCAAGGCTTCCAGAAATTTCATCTGAGGATTCTTCCAGGAACTCCCTCTGTTAACCACTTCAGGATTGCCATTTGGGAATTCCTTCAGGGATTCCAACTCCAACTCCGGAGCTTCTCCTGGGGACAACTCCAGTATCTCCATCTGTCGGTTACTCCAGGAAATTCTACTGAAGATTCTCTCAGAATGCCTGCTATGGATTCTTTCATGTACTTTTATAGATTGGTTCTGGGGATTATTCCAGGAATTCTTCCAGAAGTTCGTCTAGAGTTGCCTATAACAGTCTGATACTCCTTCGACAATTAATTCTTTTCAAAAGAACTCCTGGAGGATTAAAAAAGGAACTCCTGGAAGATTCATAGGAAGAACTTCTGGGAAATTTCTGAAAGGAACTTCAGGAGGTTTCGCACAAAGAACAAAGAATTAACTACAGTAGAGTTCCCAGAAAGAATTTCCCAGGAATTCTTTCCGTGAATCTTCCAGGAGTTTCTTCTTTGAATCCTCCAGGTAGTTCTCCCATGTGTTCATTCTGGGAGTTTTTCAAAAGTTCCTTGAGAAACCCCCAAGTCGAATTCCTGGAACTTCTGGAGGAAATTTCAGAAGAAAGTCGTAGAGGGTTTCCGTAGATTCCATATAAAGAAATGCCAAAGAGAACTCTTTCAAGGAAGTTCTGATGGAATCCCAGAGAAACTTTTGGAGAAAAATCACGAATAACTTCCAGGAGAACTCCAGGAGGAGTTTCTGAGGAAATCTCAAAAGGAGTTTCTGGAGGAATTTCAGAAAACATTGGAGGATTCTCTGGAGAGATCTTTCAAGGATCCACTGAAGGAAGCCCTGGAGAATACTCTGAAGAAAGTCCTAAACGATTCATAGTACAAACTACTGGAACGTTTCCAAAACAAATTCGCATAAGGAATTATTCAAACATTCCCAGAGTGAACTCCTGGAGGATTATTTGATAGAACTCTTGAAAGTAGGAAATTTTGTGGACTTTATACAAGGCGATTTGAGAGGGAAACCTGCAGAAGTTCTTGAAGGAATCCATGAACAAATTGTTGGATGCAATCTAGTGGAAACTTTTGGAGAAATCCCAAAAGAAGCTTCTGGAGAAACTGCTGGACGAATCTCAGAAATACTTGTAGTTTTGTTGTATATGTATGGCTCTAACCAGATCAGATATTGAAGTATTACAAACGATGCTGACATATCTACGGGCCTTTATTAATCTGCTGAACATTTCATGAGCCAAGTCTTGCACAGGCTGACTTTGATTATAAGGTCTATGTTACGAGTTACTGAGGAAGTTCTGGAACACTAATCACAATAGAACCTCAGCTTTTCTTCGAATTATGATTACTGAAAATCCAGAAGTTGGTTTTGTTCAATCTATGGATCTCCGAGATCCCTACGAACCACTACCTAATCTAAAATGCAGATTTGTAATATGAACAAGTTGGCGAAAGCTCTCCAAATTCTCCTTAAGTCTTACTTCAAATGTTATAGAGGCTCATTGATCTTTAGCGATCTACAAAGCATCCAGAGACCCATGAACTGATTAACACTTAACAAATATAATAGGCTTTCCAAATTATCCTGGAATAATGAATCCGTGGAATATCTTGAAGCACTAGTTTAGACTACGTTAGTTACTTACAGGTCAAAATCCACAGTCTGAATCTATCTCTAACCACCTATCATCTTTGTTTCTTCTTCTCCCCTCACCTTCACAGCCTTCAAAGAATCATCCAAGGAGAGTAGCTCCCACTTTGTGGCTCAGATCGTACAGGCGGCCAATAGAAAGATTCGAAGAACGGCACAGCGCAAGAGCACCATGTCCTCGACGACACCGGACACCCTCTCACTAGACAGTACAACGGTAAGTTTCCTGCTTTTTTGCTTCTTCTGTTTCTACAAGTAACAACCCTACTCTAGCTTTACAATGGTTTTGAAGAATTGGTCATCGTCATTTTCGTTAAGATCAGGATACAACCGATTGACTCTAGATTATTTTGAGCACTCGGTTATCTATAAAATCATCTGCACTGAATGTTATCCTGATTATGCTCGCCCATTTTGTTTCCCAAAGAATTCCTGGAAAGGGATTTAAAATCATACAGCGTAAGAGAGTACTTACACTCGGCGAGGACTACCATAAAAGTCATAAGAATAATAACAAAACAAAACTATGAAGAATCTGAATTTCATAATAGGAACTCATTGACTCGAACAACTAATTTGATGTCACGTATTTTGATGACCAATTAGTCTTGAAGAGGGTTTGATAACCGCCATAAAACCTAATATCTTTTGATTTAGTTTTATAATGGTTGTAAGAACCTCTTATAGTCTATTCCAAAAGCTAGACTTTACATATACTGGCGTGAGTGAGAAATGGACAAATTGAGGTGAAATTTGCGAAAAAGTTACTCGTCCTCTCGGTGAGACTCGAACTCACGACTCCTACTCCGGCTCTTATAGTCTATTTGACTAAAAAATGTTACTTTGGATTGTATCTGGCGTTGTGAATGTTTTGTGGCCAATTCTTCTTTTCAAATTTTAATAGGTTTTATCATAGCTTCCACCAAGAGCAAATCTAATTTCACAATGTTTGATGAGTCGCGCTTTTTACCCTTTCACCTTTCCATTCCACAGTCAGCGGAATCGAAGGAACAATCCTCTCGATCATCATCCCAGCAGCACCACCACCATCGGTATCTCCATCCGAGCAGCGCAGCTGGTCTCGTTTCCGGTGCCGCGGGCGACAACCGTTTGTCTTCGCCGCCGGATCCGGCGGCCAGCCCGGGCGTACACTCCGACGACAGTCAAAAGGAGAATCAACTGCTGGTTCATCAGCAGCAGCAGCACTACTATCATCATCGTCATCAACAACAACAGCAGCAGCAACAGCACCATTTCTATCACAATCTTCGCGGAGAACCCGGTGGAGTCGTAGGAGGCGGGAATCGGCACCACAGCACCACCAGCCAGAGCAACGACGACAACTCATCAGTATTAAACCGATCGTCCGAGGACGACTCGAACGACAGCGCATTTGCCGATAATGGTGAGTTGGACTTATCAACATATCTATCATCTAAGATCTACCTGAACATTCGTTACAGTGTATCGAAAATACTACCCATGGTATTACTCGTGAGAGAGAATGAGACACAGAGAGTCGACCTTGTCAGTATTTCCTAGCTCTTCTAGAACATTAATCCAAATCTCCCTAGACATTTCTCAGCTGTCTTCTCCCAATCGATGGGAAGATGGTTTGATGGAATTTGAACCCGTTTTTCCCGTTTGAACTCAACTCTCTCGCTCTCTCGCAAACTCTCTCAGTGATGATGCGCGTGTGATCGTGCGGAATGGGATGCCACAACAGTGGTTCCCGTCTGACGACCTCTACCCTAAAGGTACCCAGAGTGTATTGTTTAGAAAAAAAAATCCTGTTTCCGGCGCTAATCAATCAACTGCTGTTCTCTAATAGTGTGTTTCCTGAATTACTCTGACTTGGTTACTAATAGCTTAGTGTTTTGCGCTGGAACGTGAACTGACAAGCGTATGTTTCTCAATGCCAAGAAAAGTGTCAAGGGTGAGACCTTTCCATTTTATTGTTTTGTACCATTCAGTTATTACTTGAGACTTTAACTTCTTAACTCCAAAAACGCTGAGAACAGAAAGGAACTGTGATAGGTGTTGTTAAAACAAAATGCAACGACGACAACTACGAGACGAGCAAGTGCTCGACATGACCACATCAGTCACTCAGTTCCGTATGTCCCAGCACCGAGTGCAGTAAACATTCTAAAACATGATATTTTACCACAGTACTTGGAGGCGGTACACAGATCTACAGTAACAACACACAGCAACACAGTATAGACCACCTCACGGCGAAATTATATCTCTTTCGCTCTTTCAGAGAGTTTGAAAACAACAGGACCAGTTCCTGTCAAATTTGACAGGTGTTGGTCCTGATGTTTTCTAATTTCCCGTAGGAGAGAAAGAGAGCGATTTCTTGATGACGTCACCGTGCAATGGAGTATTTGCGGACGCAAAGAGATGGTGAGGAGCATACAAGCCCCAGCACAAGAAAACCGTCGTCAATGCAACGTTTTGAGAACCGGATCGCCACATTGTAGACCAAATTTGGTCGAATAGGACAGTAAATGCAGGCGAATCGACCAACAAGGCCAGGTCGTTGATTATAGGACCTCTGCTAGGCGGTGGTGTTCATCATGATCATACTGAGGTTGACGGGTTCGACTTTTCGTAAAGGAAATTTCCTTGACCTTCTTGGGCATAGAGTATCTTCGTGTCTGCTAGAATGTAAACACAAGCGTTTTTTTTTAACCTTCCTTAACCGTTGTGTGTCCGACAAATTTTATGCTTTTTTCTACACCGTGCTTTTCAAATGGGCGCTGGATACCCGGGTACCCTGTCGGCCACATAAGGGCTAAGCATTAAGGTCAGAGAAGAGAATTGTTTGACAAAAGAGACACAAAACAAGTAACAAAGAAGGCGTGGCAATTACCATAATCGCACCATACTTTGCGCACTGAGGGCTTAACTTCGTTAAGGACAGACTTGTTAGAATCCCAAAATGGCCGCCACAATGGCCGACTTTGGTACCTACTCACGATTTCGAGGGCACAAATCTCTTAGTAAACATAACCAGCGCACCTGATCTTCTTATTTTATGTTTATTACAAGTGAGCAAGAACAGAATAATAAAATGCACTGTTGTTTAAAGCTTGCTTCTTGAGATTTGTGCGTCTGAAGTTCTGATGCACTGTTGAAGCGGGATTTCAAGATGTTTGTCCTTAAACAATGTGTATTGCTGATTCATAATGCAAACTTTTTTTCACGAAATACTAGCTAGTGATTGTGGGCATGTGGAAAACATATACAGTGTATCAAACAATTGTCCGTACAGCAAATTTTTTGTCGAAATAATTTTCCCATCAAATGTTTATATTTTTTTTATACGTCAATCAAAACCGCTGAAGTTTTGACCAATCATTAATCATATATTACTGCTCTATTGGTAAAATTTTGAGCGAGATCGAATAAGTTTTCTGAAAGTTATAGAACTTTTAGTAAAACTTATAAGATTTTTGAACACATTTTTAAAACATTATATCTCAATATGTAGTCGATGAAACTTTTTCAATCTTTTTTGTGTTACAGTTGATACCTAAGGCTTTCATATGCAGCTTCGTTTGAGGTTTCATATTCACTACAAAAAATATGAAAAATTTGCCTATGTAGTTGACGGTATTTAAAAAATTACCATATTTTGAACATATAATCTGCCAAACGTTTTCTACCAATAAAAGTGCATTAACTGAAAGAAAAATGCATAGGACCTACTCTTCATTTGTTGTTTAGTAGGTCCTGTATAAAAATATTACATTAAGAGAGTTTAAAAAAGTTGAAAACACTTGGCACTTTTATTGATCAAAATATGATAAATTTCCAAATAATACTCTGAATATATACAGTTTTTTCATATTTTTTGTAGTGAATATAAAACCTCAAACGAAGCTGCATATGAAAGCCTTAGGTATAAGCTGTAACACAAAAAAGATTGAAAAAGTTTCATCGACTACATATTGAGATATAATGTTTTGGAAATGTGTTCAAAAATACTAAAAATTTTACTGAAGGTTCTATAACTTTCAGAAAACTTATTCGATCTCGCTCAAAATTTTACCAATGGAGCTGCAATATATGGTTTATGATTGGTCAAAATTTCAGCGTTTTTGATTGACGTATAAAAAAGTTATAAACATTCGAATGAAAAATTATTTTGACCAAAAGATTGCTGTACGGACAATTGTTTGATATACTGTAAATATAGAAAAAAATAGCTTCAAATGAGTGGTTATCACCCAAATACGCAATGTTTAGCACTGCGCAAAGTTTGGTGCCTACACGCAGGGCCGGATCTAAGGGGGGGCCGGGGGGGGGCGGTCCCCGGGCCCCCACATTCTAGGGGCCCCCACAAAAACCTTTTTTGGTTGCTAACATTAGCTTTTTTTTCATATTACTCAAGTACTGTACTGAAAATAAAGAAAACCATTGTTGGTCATCCCTCCGAGGGGCCTCCACATCCCCTCGGGCCCCGGGCCCCCACAATCCTTAATCCGGGCCTGCTACACGGTAGTCTGTATCCTAACTTGTAACAGATAATCTCGTTTATAATCAATTACTATTTACCCAAAATTAAAACTATTCGACGATAGCTTTTCCTAGGGATCCAATGTTTACCAACTCTAATGCAATCCTATTCTGTTCAAGTTGGGACAAACGTATGTCGCAACAAATACAGGTTACGACATTGTCATTATTGTTGCACTGTGGTTTAAATTTGGAAACTAGCCATAAGCAATATATTATGGTGCCAGCACCAAACCGATTAGCGACGTTTTGACAAGCGACACTTTTCGACTAGCGACACTTTTTTTCAGTACCGGGTGTAGTGCGCTGTGTGCGTTCAATGATGCACTATCATATACGTCACTTCCGATGTTTGTTGTGAACGAACCAACAAAAACAAAAATATTTTTCTCAAAAAAAGTTTTTTGATTTCCTACCGAATTCATAATAAGCAGCGGGAACATTTTTGCTCGGGCACTGCCGACGCCCGACGTCGACCTACCTTCGCGACCACGTCAACGGGTTACCGTGGCGACTAACGAACCGCGCGAGCCGCAATCGCAGCAAGCGGGTTCAAATTTGAATGTTGGAGTAGAAGTGAACATTTTCTCGTGCGGACAGGACGCACGACGCACATTGTCGATGATTAGAATAACGAAATTAAATTGTAAAGACATTTTCTGTGATTAGGCTTTTAATAAATTAAATTAGTTTAAATCCAAACGCGTGGTTTGTAAAACTCTAAAGTGGCTTTGGTGACGGAAGAGTAAGTTTCGGTACGGTCGTTTGTCGGAACGTGGGTTTGTCTTCAGTGCGCGACTGTGGTGTTACGCGGTGAGGTACCCGAGAGAAGCTGGAACTGGTGCTTCTCCCCCAACAACGGTCCCGCAGGTGAGCCCTCTGACGGTTTTCGATTGCCAGTGAACCTACTTGAACACTGTAGATGCCTGCTAATCTCCGGCAGATATCTCATTGGTTTCTTGTGTGAGTGTAGCTGGTCTGGCGGTACTGGAGTAGCATCCACGGGCAGGCAACCAAGCTCAAGCTTACAAGACTATTGCGATGTCAACAACGAGCGATGACCGTTGAAAAAAATAGGGTATGTGTGCCATCAGTAATCTCATGCTTACATTTTCATCCTATTTGAAAACAAGCGATTACGGCACCGATTGACTCCGTTCTTTTTACTTTCCTGGGTGTTCACTTCTAACAAAAAATACAAAAATAAGAAACAAAACAAACAGCGCTTCAATCCTTTTGTTATTTTTTTGCAATGAAAATGGGAGCCGCATGCTTAATAAGGGAACCAATACCCTATGTCGCAAAAACACACTAGGCTGCAAGGATCAGATCATCATAGATGCAATCACTCGTACCTTCTCGAGATACTGTAGTTGTACATGGTAGACGTTAACACCATCAGGCTAATGCAACATGCCAGTGCTTCCCAAATTGTACGCCACGAACCTTTCCCAGGTGCGCCGCAGGCTTATGTGTTGTGTCGAAACAAAAAGAACAAACTCTTTATTTGTATTTCGAAACACTTTTATTTTTTTTTGTTTAGTTAAACTAGTGTCGCATCACATTTTGTTTTTAATTTTTCCCTCAGTCTTCGATTGTTCCATAGGATTTCTGATATCCTTTATATATATCAATTGAAACCAAATTTTTAAATTTTAGGTTTTTGAAATTGTTTTTTGGACCTCTTAAGCTTCGGCTTAGCTTTTGATTTTACTATGACTTGGCTAAAGTTTTTATTTCAAGAATCTCGTTTACGTTCTTTTCAGAAAAATTACAAGGTCTTTGGAACAGCTTAGCGGCATGCAGATTTGCCGTTCTGATACAGTGAGGATTCGCTCGTAGGGTCACGACTGCGCCACGATTAGCGAATTGTGTTCGTTCGTTGGGACAACTGACAACTGATCAAAATACTCTAGACACACGCAAGTGACGAGAAATACGTCACGAAACACTCACATACTTGCACAAACCTTCTGTATATAGGAGCTGCGATGCGACGGCGGTCAGATGTCAAACTCGTTTTGACATCGATTTTGACATTGACAGTGCTTTTTAGTTGGGTTTTGCCCCAACCAGCGAACATTCAACCATCGAGACAGCCCATCTAACGAGCCGCCAACGAACGAATCGGGACTGTAGTGTGCAGACCTTGCTTTAACCTTTTTGAACCGGACTGTTTCATTAGTACTGCCGCAACCTCGCTGAACTCGAACAAGTTTGTATGCTTGGTTTCATAATCCGGGGTTTTATATGGCCACTCCAGCCCCAAAGGGTTAAGTTGAAATTTCTGAAAATAAAAAGTTCAATCAAAGCCCACCTGGCAAGTCCTTTACAATATCTTCATGTGTCTTAATTTGCCAAAATTTTCCAAAATAAATAAAAGTGTTTGAAAGTGTGTTTCTGCAAAAAAAAAAAAAAACGAAATTTTGGTCTAGTTCTGTGAAGTTATTTTAAGTCATTTAGAATTCCTTAAATATTGCAAGCGCTTTAGAATTTTTGGTTAAATTATTTAAAATCAGCAGCTTTTTTACCTGTACGACTGAGTTTTCTTTTCTTATTTATAAAGCTTCTATGATGAAATCAACATAAATTTTGAAATCTTACAAATATTTTATTGATCTTTAAGAAATTTATTAAAAATAGTTTTACAAATTTTCTCTGAATTCTAAGAAAACATGGAAACATGCAAAGAAGTGTTGCACGATTTTCTCTTTGACATTTTAAAGTGAAAGTTGTTTAAAATTTAAAAAAAAAACTTGGTGCGCCGCGATATTTTTGGAATTTTCAAAGGGCGCCGCGATAGCAACAAGTTTGGGAACCTCTGCAACATGCGATGCAGATGTGGAGTACGTGCCTGGTGGGATTTAAATCCATGTCTCCCCAATTCGCTAGACAGGATGCGTTAACCAATTTCGCTACAGCACAGGTAACGATTCTGCGACAAGTCGAAAGCCAACCTGAATCAAATATCCATCTCATCCCACGCTCTTTTTTGCAATTCTTCATCTCCTTCGGCCGTTAGTCCCTGTTCTGTGGCGAAGTTGGAAAAGCACCCTGTTCCGAGAATAGGGGAGATGTGGGTTCAAATCCCACCAGAACATATGTGAATTTTTTTCAGCAATTTTCCATTTCAGTTTGTTAAATTTTCAACACATTTGCGCTTATGGTTGTAGTTTATTTGCTTTTTTAAGCTTCTTCGTGCATTAGCTGACGCTCACCGCGCTGACGTTATGCACGCTCAGCATGCCAGTTTTTGTCATAAAATGACCCTAATGCACGACTAAGGATAAGAAAGAAAAATAAATATTCTAATTTTTCAAGAGAATTTCTGGTTAAATCTTTTATGCGATTTTTAGAAGGATTTTCCACAAACACTTGTTTTTGATGTCTGTAAACATTGTTAGAGATTTGCTTTGTCCACTTCAGACAGAATTTCGAAAAAAATCATATCAAATGGATTCATCTCTTTTTGGCAAAATTCTAACCTGGTTAAAAATGAAGAATGTTTGTATTATTTGAAACTTAACTTGAAGAATTCACTTTGATAGCTTCTCCTCAATATATGAGTTGCCTAACTCTAAATCAAGCATTACTTTACCATACCATATGTAACAAAATTTTAATATTACACTGAACTTGTACCGACTTTTCGAACCCTCTAAGCAGAATACCCTCTTCGAATAAGTGTAATCAGTTTCGTACCTTTTAATTCCGCCCTATGTTGCTTATCCTTTGACAGATACACGTATTTCGACTACCACTTGTAATCTTCCTAAGTGGATAACTGACACTGAGGAAGATTACAAGTGGTAGTCGAAATACGCGTATCTGTCAAAGGATAAGCAACATACGGCGGAATTAAAAGGTACGAAACTGATTACACTCATTCGAAGATTACAATGAAGTTTTTTTACGCAGTCCGTCCTAAAAAAACCGCGTTATTTCAAAAAAACGTCGTAAAAATCCACGTTTTTTTAAAATCACGCGTAAGTCATGTTTTACAAAAAAGCAGATAAATTTTGATAGAAAAAAAAAAACATTTCTAATTTTTTGATGAGTTGTGTATAAATGTCCCAGCTTCCGATTGACGCAAAAATTTTGAAAATCGGTGGTTGCCAACATGGTGAAAAAAAAGTTTTGATACAAAATTCAATTCAAGATGGCGGCCGAAATCAATATGGCCGACCAAACTTTTTATAACTGCAAAAAAGTACCTCTATCTTTTCTATATTCATCAACATTTCGTTTTGAAGTGGTTTCTGGGGAAATTTCTAGTTAACCTCCTAAATTAGTGAAGAATCTTCAAGGCTATGTGAAATCTCATAAAAAAACTTACATGGATTATTCCAAATTCCCCTTGCAGCTACGCCAATGCAAACTTTAATAATTAATCGCGAAACGATGAAAAACGATGAAGGATATTGTCTTATCTCATTAGGCCCTTTTTTCATGTTATGCTAGATTTAGTGACTCTTTCGAAGTTAGAAAAAGTGTTTTTTTTTTCAGCAGTATCTTCAGCAATTTTAATAGAAATTGTTATAGCAGTACATTAAAGAATTTCCTCTGAACTAGCCTTAACCACCTCTCATGAAAAACTTAGGCGTATCATAACTCTGAGATATTGTGACAATTTGTCATCAAAACAAACGCACTCATCACAATCCAAACATTTTGTGACAGATTTCTCTGTTCTTCACCAAAAGAGAAACAGTTTCTAATAAAAATAATGCACCGGAAGAACTTCAAAAAAATCCGTAGAAAAATAGCTTGAAAATTCCTGGAATCTCTGGAGGAATTGCATGAGATATTTCTGTGTAACCTTTGTAGGATTTTTGAAGGAATGTCGTTGGGAATTCCTGAAGGACACCTTGAAAAAAAAAAAAAAATCCGAAGGAATGCTTGGGAATTTTTCATAAGAATTCCTAGAGACTTACTTTGTAGGAATCTCTGAAGTAGGTAACTCATCTGTAGAAGTCATTATACTAATTTCTGAAAGAATCCTTGGAAAACTTTCCAAAAACTTCTCTGTAGAAATAGAAGTGAAGAATTTCCCAATGGAATTCATGAATGTTTTCTAAAGAAAGGTTTTCAAAAGGAATCCTGTCGAGAAATTTCTGGCTCTAGAATAATTTCTGAAACAATACCTGGAGCAAACGCTGATAAATTCGATTGAATCATTGTTAGCTAACCTATATGAACGTTTGATGGAATTTCTGGAGGAAACCAAAGATAAATTTTCGATGGAATTTTTGAAGGATTTTCGTGAAGAAACCCCGAATTAAAAGAATCTCGTGGAAAAGGGGTAGAAGGGCGAGGCCTCTCCAATTCACTGAAAATCTGATAAAATCAACGCATTTCACACAAGCTACGCATATTCACAAGAAAAGTACCGTATACCGTCTTACCCCGCTGGTTCGACACGTTTTAATACGACACTTTTTAATTCGTACCCCGCTTATTCGACACATGTCGAATTAAGAAGTGTTCAAATGTCACAGCGATGTACACTGTAAATGCA
This sequence comes from Aedes albopictus, assembly GCF_035046485.1. NCBI lineage: Eukaryota > Metazoa > Arthropoda > Insecta > Diptera > Culicidae > Aedes > Aedes albopictus. Next base: position 31,352,306 of record NC_085136.1, read on the forward strand.
AAACAGTTTAATATTGCGCTTATACTCGCACCCGTAGCAACTCCTCTAGCAGAAGCTAATTCCGGAAGTTCTGAGTTGTTGCTATTCGACACCCAAACCGCCTGTAGACCAACCGGAATGAACTGAGGATGGTAACAATCGTAAAAAGAACGAGCTTTTCATTCGCACCACCACAATAACTGTTGAAATTATGTTCCATAACAAATAAGTAAATCAAAACAAAAACAAAAACAGAGTTGCCAAATTTCACTGAGAATGGTCGTGTAGGGTGACCAGTTTGTCGAATTAAAAGTTTACCCCGGTTATTCGACAACAGTCGGTGTCGTATTAGCGGGGTACTACGGTACCTCCGTTGGTAGAGTGGTAGAATTAGCATCTAAGTTAAAATACACAAAAAAAAACTAAAAAAAAAAGGTACCTCCGTTGGTCTGACCGCTTCTAATCTGCACATCGTTTGAATTAGAAATGGTTCCAACGTCAATCTGCTTCTTGGAACGGGATGAAACGAATCGCAGAATCAAGACAAAACAACATATAAGGTTCTCGATGCCCATAGGGTTGCTAGAAGTTCAAAATAAAAACAAACCCTTTTGTTTTACATGAAACCAAGGGGGGTAGACGGTGTATTCAACTGAATAAAAGTTTGCGTTTTGCCCTAACTACAGTACAAGTTACCGCATATGATTTTTAGTTATTGTATTTGAGTACACTCTGTCAATTATACACATCACCCCTATCAACCTAATCAGTTTCGCCAGAAAAGCATGTTCATGCTAAATATTCGCCTCAGTCGTTTCTCTTAACTGGGAATTTGGATTAGCGTTTACATCGGTCTATTTTCTTTCGGATTTTCCCAGAATCATCTGCACATTTTCCTGTTTGTCATTGATTGATCCCCTCTCGAAAGAAATGACCAGATAACCGTACAGGTTCATGTTGTTTGAAGAAGTCTACACATCCTATTTTACCGAAGATTTTTGTAATGATACTGCAATCAGTTTGAATAAAACTACTAACGGTTTTCGTTGAATTGTCGCAGCTTGTCTAACAATCTGCCAGATAACAGCGACCCCAGCATTTGAGTTAGATCAATCTACAGCTACCGGAACGTTGCTAACCGATGATTCCTCCCAACTCCCCACTTGCAGGTTCGATGTCCCTGAAGACGATCACGATCACGCTGGACAACAAGCTCCGTTCGTTGCGCAATTCCTCCATCGACGACTCCGATCGGGACGTGGTGGATACGATGCTGGAAAGTGACAACAGTAGCAGCTGCTACAGTGCCAGTGGTGGTACCGGCGGTGCAGGCCCTCTCGGAGGAGGAACCAATTCGACACCTACGCGCCGTTCGGTGCACCATTCGCGCCCTCTCACGCTCGGTGAAAACATTCCATATGCGGACGAATCACCGGAACGGCCGTTGATTCAGACGCGGGCCAAGCCGCTGCGGCAGCAGCATAACAACAACAATAATAATGGTGAGAGGTTTTACTTTTTAGTTCATCGCTTTTAGGTTCTTGGGGTCATATATGACCTACGGAAGATGCTGATTTTCAATCAGCAAAGATTAGCCATTTTCATGTCACCGTGCCCTAAAACAATCGGAATACTTCAAAATTTATATGTAATAACGATTAGATTCATTCAGGTCTAAATCTGATGTAAGGCTCAAGCGTCATCAAGCATAACGGAGCCGCAGTCAATTTTATTCTTAAAAATCATCTCTCATTACAGGAAACTTCCCGAAGGCGGCGGTGGACAGTTCGAGCAACAGCAATCTGGTCAACAACAACAACAACACCAGCTACGGCAGTGCTGGCAACGCGGACGATTCCGTCAAGTCGGCCCAATCTCAAAAGTCCATCGACAGTGGCGGGACGACCACAAATTCGAACGACAGCTGCGTCACGTTGGTCAACGAGGACGATGACGAAGATGACAAGGTGAACAACATCTCGATCAGTTCCGATGATACGGACACGTCCACAACAAGCAACCCCCGAGAAAAACTAACGTCCACCTACCGGATCGATACCGAGGTGCTGAAAAAGATGAACCGCATTCTGACCAACCTGGAACGGAAGGCCAACAATCTGGAGCGGAAGTTCAACCTGAACCGGTCGCTATCCCTCAACTACAAGAACCACAAGAATCTGGAGTGCTGTTGTGGGCACGCGGTTCCGGCGGCGCCCGGAGCCGTGATCCCGTGCTGTCACAACAACAACAACCTGCACGGCCACCAGAACCAGAACAACAACAGCATCAGCAGTGGTGGCGGCAGCGTGATGAGCATGAACGGCGGTCTGAACCTGCGGTCGCGCCTCATGCTGACCAAGGACGAGAAGACGGACAAGAACATCAACCGGCGGAGGCAGATTCACGACGTGAGTCAAACGGTGCCGATGGGCGGTGAGGCCGCCGCCGGAACGTGCTGTGGGGCGGCGACTACCGGACCGCAGATTATCCTGACTCCGTCGGCGGCGGTGAATCCTCCGACGGGTGGTCGAACCCGGAGGCAGATGGGGAACCGGTCGATCCGGAGGAGACACACCGTCGGGGGAACGCACGATTATGGGGCGACGACGGTGGTCAGCAAACATGGCGCGGTTGGGCATAATGGGTGTCCGCAGCAGCACCAGCATCAGCATCAAGGGATGGCGGCCAGAGTGATAGGGGCTTGTGGGGTGGGGCCGGTTGTGCCGCAGCAGGGGGTTTGTGGAGGTGACGAGAAGGAGACTCGATGTGACTGAGCGGGACGGAGCTAGGGATGTCACGGTGGTTGGATAAGTCGATTAACTGCGTGACATCTCTACCGACGGAACCGGCGACGTTCGATTGGTTTTCTTTGAAAAGGATTTGTATTTTTTGTGCACTTAGATGAACGTTTTTTTTGGGTAGGAAGAAGATATGATATTCCTACAAGGTTTGTCGATTTCAAAGTTTATTCGAAGGTCTACTGTTAGTACCTTAAATTGTTTGTAATTTTTGTCAGTTGTATCGAGAAAACTGTGGGTTGGCGTTGTTTATTCAATTCTTTCGTGGTACAACATATTATATCATTCATATTTATTAGTAGTAGTTACATTACAGAACGTCGATTTGGAACCTTGTCACACGATTTATAGTTCTTTCAATAAACGTTAGTTCGATTTCTTTTGAATGTCATTCTTGAGCATTTCAATGACTTCGTTTTTAAGTGTTTCTTGGGAGTCACCTATTATTTCCTTTTTGGAGCCACCATTATATCTTTTTGAAAAGGTCTCTTCAATTCGGGTTCAAGGGCCGTCCTAATTAATCTTAGAATTCATTCTTTTGCTCCTTAGGGACAAACCACATAACGCTTTGGAGCCACCCTCAAGAATTCTTGAGGACTACACTAAAATCTCCAAGGGGTCACCTGGTTGTCTCGCAAAGGCCACCGTATTGTCTCTTAGAGACCTCCATGAGGTACGTCTTAATGTCTCTTACAGGAACTACCTATCTCGTTGAGGTCACCGTAATGCGTCTCGACGGTGCTCTAAAGTGTCTTGGAAATGTCTCTTAGAGGGCTCTTCAATATGACATTATGGGACTTCCTCTTTGGAGCCACTCTAGATATTACTAAGGGCTTATCAAATGCCCCTCAGTAGCCACCTCAACGTCGATTGGATGTCATTCCAATGCCAATTTACAGGCCATGCAAATGTCCCTAAAGATGCCTCCCCAATATCATTTTGAGTGGCCTTTGGAAACCATTCCAAAATGCTTTGAGGGTCATCTTAATGTCCCTTAACCCTTTGGAGCCGGAGGGGTCATATATGACCCCGGCGATGAAACCGAGCATAACAAACGTGTTCGATACCAGCGAGGTTGCGTCAACAGCGGCAAACAAATCGGCTCCAAAAGGTTAAAGGTCTCCTCAAATTGGCTTTCAGCGCCGTAATGTGTGTGGAAGCCTCTCTAAAACACATCATGTCCCTTAGAATGCTCCTAAAGGTGTTTTATAGACCTTTTCAATATGATTTCATGGGGAGTCCTCTTAGGAGCCACCATAGATATTACTTATCAGGTTTCCAAATGTTCCTCAGGAGCCATCTTAATGTCGAATGGATGACACTCTAGAACCTTTGGAAATCATCATTTTGTCTCTTAGAGAGCTCTTCAATATGACTTTATGATGCCACCTCTGAGGAGCCACCCTAGATATTACTATAGTAGTACGTCAATTGGATGTCATTCCAATGCGATTTGAAGGCCAGACAAATGTTCTTAAAGTGGCCTACACAATATTACTTTAAAGACTGCGGCATCCTTTCTGTTAGGTCGTCACCGTAATTGTTCCCAGGGCACTCTATTGTCCATTGAAAGTCACTATTGTTTCTCGAAGGCCAAGGAAATGTCCTTTGCAAGCTGTATTTGTGGGCAATCCTAATGCATCTTTGGATCGATATTTTGTTCCTCATAGACCAGGGTCCTAATTACTTTAATGTCCTTGGGAAGCCACTCCGATTTGCTTTGAGGATCATCTTAATGTCCCTTAGAGGTTTTTAGGGCCCCGCAATATATGTGAAAGCCGCTCTAAAGTATCTTGGCAATCATTCTAATGTGGGCGCTACTAAGGTAATAAAGGGTCATATTGACTTCATGGGGCGTCCTCTTAGGAGTCACCTTAGATATTACTTAAAGGGTTTCCAAATGTCTGTCAGGCGCCACCTTAATGTAGCTTGGATGTAATTCTTATACGATTTAAAGCCCATGCTGATGCCCATAAAAGAGTTACATTACACATTACTTAGAGGTTTCCAAATGTCTCTCAGGAGCCGTCTTCATGCAGATTGGACAGCCCTTTAGAACCTTATGAAATCATTCCAATGAGGGCCATCCCAATGTTTCTTAGAGGTCTTCTCACTTTGGCTATAAGGGCCGTCTTAATGTATCTTAGCCTTCCTCATTACGCAATATGGATTTTGGGCTGTTCAGGCTGTCCCAATGTATCTTTGGAATAATATTTTTGTTCCTTAACAGCCACTCCCATGTTTCTTTGGAGTCCTAACTACTCTAATGCCTTTTGGAGGGTCATCTTAACTTTCCTCAGAGACTTCCTCAATTAGACATTCAGAGATGCAATGTGTGTGTGAAAGTCGCTCTGATGTAGCTTGGAAGTCATTCTAATGTGTGTCAAGGGCCATCCTGTGGTCCCTTAGAGGCCTCTGAGACTTCATGGAGCGTCCTTAGATATTATTTAGAGGTTTCCAGATGTCCCACAGGAACCATCCAAATGTCGACTGATTGGATGCCATTCCGATGTGATTTAAAGGCCATGGCGATGTCCCCGGTGAGGCCATCGTAGTATTATGGGCCGCCGTAATTCATCTAAGAAGCACCCTTCATCTTAGAAGTCTCCATCTTTCACGGTTCGAAGAAAGTCATTCTATTGTACCTCATAGGCCAAGTAATGTCCCTAGGAGGCCTCATCAATATAAGTTTTTGGGCCGTCCTAATGTATCTTAGGATCCACACCATTGTCCCTTTTAAAATGTTAGTTCTTCACACAACCATTGTCCCTTAGGGATCCCCATAATAACTCGTTGAACCCCTAATTACTCCAATGCCTCTTGGAAGCAGCTACTGAAATATGCTGTAAGGGTCATCCTAATGTCCCTAAGATATGGCTTTAAGGACTGTAATGTGCTCTGAAATTTCTTGGATCATTCTTATGGGCGTCAAGGGTCTTCTAATGTATCTTAAGGCTTCTTCAATATGACTTTCTGAGGCTATCCTCTTCGGAGCCACCTTAGATATTAGGATGGCTCCAGAAGGGACATTTGTACATCTCGAAGTATACTCTGTCTCTCTGGAGCCATCTTCATATCTAAGGTGGCTCCTAAGAGAAGCTACCTTATCGATTAAATGTCATTCCGATGTGATTGAAAAGCCATACAAATGTCCTCAAAGAAGCTTTCCTAAGGACGTCGTAATTTCTCTAAGATGCATCATTCCTCTTAGGAGTCATCATAATGTCTTTCAGGGCATCCATGAATGTCCGTCGAAATTCACACTCTATTGTACCTCAAAGACCAAGCATATGTCACTTGTAGGCCTCTTCAAAATCGACTTTTGGACCGTCCTAATGTATCGTAGGATCCGTACAACATCTCAATTTTTCTTTGGGGTCCTAAATACTCGAATGCCACTAGGAAGGTACTCTAACATGCTTTGTTGTTTCTCCTTAGAAGCCTCCTGAATATGGCTTTGAAGGCCGTCGCTTACGGAGTATCCAGGGGCCATCTTAGTGTCACTCTCGCGTCACCATATCATTTCTTAAGGTCCACCATAGTCCACCCTTGGAAGCCACTCTTGTGTGTTTTGAGGACCATCCCAATGGTTCAGAGAGGTCTTCTTAATGCTGCTCTAAGGTCTGATTTATTGTTTCTCAGAAGACATGTTTTGACCCTTAGGGGCTTCCTCCATGTTGCTACTTGTAGGTACCACCCTAGTCCCTAATATCTCTCTGGAGTCATCTTAGGCGTTACATAGAAGCCATTTCAATGCCTCTCAGGAGAAATTCTAGCGTCCATTGGAAGTCACTCTAGTGTCCCTTAGAGGTATCCCTTACATGGTTCGTTAAGAACCTCGTTATTGACCCTTTGGGAGTCATCCTAATGCTCGTAGGCATAATCCTTTGTAGGTACACCCTACTGTTCTAATGTGGCCAACGTAAGGCATTTTGGAGGCCACGCTAGAGAACCATAGGGACCACCATCGATGCTTTTTGGGGCTCCCTGTTGTTTCTTAGAGGTTATCATAATGTTTCCTAGGAATTGCAGCAGGTTTATGTACACTCGTAGAATAAACAACACACTTGGCGCTGAAATCTCTATTCGAATGAAATGACTCTACATTTGATTTACACTCGCGGCGAGTCACCTCATTCATGTCCAGGTTTCTCACCTCGATTTACGATTTGAGCTGAGTCATGTCACTCCACTTGTACGCTGAACACAATTAGCTTGCTTTTTGTGCTCATTCTACGAGGGCAGTGTAGTGCAGGCTGTGACACAATTGAACTTGAAGTGATTTCTCATTTTGAGCTCATACTACGAGAGGGGAGTGAGAAGAGCCAACTGAGATGATTCTTATTTCTTTTACATTTGACGTTTTTCTACTGCGAGTGAGAGATGAAATGTCCCTATCACTAAGATGCAGTTGAGTCAGACGACAACTCATTCCGTTTGATTCGAAATATCTCACCTCACTCCACTCGTATTTACGATGAAAAGCTAATTGAAGCGTCTCATTCGTATGTATATCTTATGACTGAAGTGAGGAAACATAAGTCGACCGAGTCGAAATGAGTAGTGAAAAGAGTGAATCGAAATCGGTGACTTGTATAGTTAAAACGGACTTATTCTGCGCGTGGAGTAAGGCGACACAGCCAGATTCGCACACCGAAGTGAGAAACTTCTACTCGAATGAGGTAAATTGAGGTGTCGTTTTCTCATTTTGCTCGTGGAAAAACTCCATTTGATCCGTGCGATAAGTCATTTGATTCGAGGCTTCTCACTTAAAAGTCGAGCTGTGTCACCACGCTTCATCGCTCATTGTACCAGCTGAGTGACGTGACGCATTTCAACTCGTATATCGAGTTGAGAAATCTCACCTCGAATGAGCTGTAAATCAAGTGGAGAGTCTCCTCATTCAAGTCGAGATTCCTCAACCCGAAAACTGAGTCAAAAGGCGTCACATCCCTCCACTCCTAGAATGAACACCAAATCTAGGTACTAGTCGCTCTATTGCTTGTGAAGATGATTTTGTTTTGTTTCACATTTGATGTTGTTCTACAGTGAGTGAGAGGTGAGATGTCCCTGTCACACATGAGAAATACGATAGAGAGTCGAGTCAGGCGACAACTCATTTCGTTTAATTCGAGATATCTCATCTCACTCCACTCGTATGAGCTCAATTAGAGCGATTCATGCGTGTATATGTATACTTATTTATCTACTGAAGTGAGGCAACACAGCTCCATGTCGAAATGAGGTGTGTAATGAGAAATTTCGAACTGAATTCGGTAACTTCTACAGTTAAAACGTACTTATTCTACGAGTAAAGTGAGGCGATACACAGCAAGACTCGCACATTGAAGTGAGAAACCTCGACTTGAATGAGGTGACTTGCCATGTAAACCAAAGGGAGAGTAATCTCATTCAAGCTGAGGTTTTTCCTCTAGACGTGAGAGTCGAGCCGTACCACCTCATTCTACTCGTAGTAAAACTTCATTGGATTCGATTCGAGGTGTCTCACTTCGACTTACTTCACTTGTTCTTTCGACTGTACACGTCATTCAATTCGATTAGGAATTGCTCACTTCACTACTCTTTTCGCAGTCGAGTCATAAAAGAATCCTACACATGAATTGCTCTAATTGGGTTCATTGTTAATAGGAGTGGAGTAGGATGAGATAGCTCGATCTCATTTGGCGATATAAAAAAACTAATCAAAAAGAATGAATCGTCGTTTGACGGCACTGCCATGTACTTCTCATCAGAAACAGAGACGTCTCACCTCTCACGCACGGCAGAACAACGTTAAATGAGAAGCAAATAAGAGAATCATCTCAGTTGACGCTTCTCACTTCTCATTCGTGAAGGGAGCACAAAATGAGGAAACACGTAATTCCTTGAACCAAATGAGCAAGTCACTTCTGGTGTGATCGAGACAGCTCATCTCACTCTCGTGTGAAACAAGTGGAGAGTGAACTGAAGTAAGCCACTTCACTTCTGCTGTCTCATCTTGCTTCACTCGTGAGATATCTCGACTCACATTGAGTTAATCGCCATTTGCATGCAAAGAGAAACTCATTAATCGAGATTTTACCACTTCTTCTGAGACATCAAGAAGACTTGCCTTACTCCACTTGCATAATAAATCTAAATGTACAACAACTGAGAGTGAGTTAACCTTGCTCATCTTAACCAGCTCATACCTCTTGACGCAATTAGTAGAAAACCATTGTCAGTACGTAACCGGAGGCTTCTTTAATCAGTGAAGAGACGTGATATATTGATTGGAGTAAGGTATTTTCATTTTAAAGCAAGTCTCTTCATTCTTGTTGAGATTTCTCACTTCGCTCGCATCGAGCTGTTTCTCGAATCGAATGAAGTGACTCATCGATGGGGAAATAGTAGATTCTTATTGGAATTTTGTCACTCAACAACTTTGCTGAGTAGTGAAAAGCATTTCAAGTTGATGCAGGAAAGAATGAAACAGTTTCTTGAACTGCAAGAAAACTGCAATAAAACAATTATTTCCCTTTCAGATGAACTCCCATCTACATCCTGTGTTCAACAAAGTTTTTGAACAGTACAATTCCTATAAGATTATCATTCATCATGCCATCTAACGGTGAAATCTTATCCTTTAATCGTCATATCTGTAAAACATATTCAGTGCACGAACAAATTTCCCCTTCTCAAGCGAATCCAACCAACAAAGCGCGCCTGTCCTGCTAGGCAAGACCAAACAAATCAAAAGTCGAATCAAAACATGCAAGACGAAAAGAACTGAAATTCATAATCAATAAACAACCTAACGGAGTACACACTTTAGAATAACCGAATCGTACCAAAAACATAAACGGGAAATGGCGGAAATGAGTTCCCCTAGTTCATTCCCATCTACGAGTGAGATCTATATTTTGGCGGCAAAAAGCGTCAAACATTTGTATACGCAGTCCAAGAAAATAATGGCCGAAACTGAAACACAACAACAAACAAACAAACAATATCACACATTTATACAGTATTTATACCGCGTCCTTTTTTACTGTGTGTAAGCTATACATAATCGTATTGAACCGAACCACGTTCCAAACACGGAGCACGGAAAAATTCTGACTTACATTTATCATGCCTGCTATTTCCACATCTGTCATACGAACATAACCTTAAAAACACGAAAATATTATAAACATAACCACAACCCAACCAATACGAATGCATACGAAATCAAAGTAGCCTAAAATACCATTCTAAACTTTTATGACTGTGAAAACATGGACACGTTATTTTCCGTGTTTTGACACGTTTCGACGACGGATCAAGTAGGCCTATAGTGCGCGGCGCAGCATCTGTCAAGGCCGTCGGAAACCATTTTCTCTCTTATAACAAGAAAACGTAAACAAAACAAATCGAAAAATACACTGAACATAATCAGTTCATCCCAATCGGCGATTGCTTTATCGAATATTCGAAACGAAAATTAGCGCAGCTCTCACCCAATAAGAACAACTACAAACAAACAAACACACGCTAAAAAAGAAAAAGACAAATGTGATTTTATTGTATCGCCCCCGCTTGATTTCCACCCTTTGGTTGGAAAGCTACCTTAATCTATATGTTTCCCCCTCCCCTTCCGCGTTTAAGTTGTTACGTATGTACGTTATTTTGTTACAAAAATTGTACTAGATCGTCTCGGTGTAAGTTAGTTGTTCTGCGTTACTCTTTATTTTGTTTCCCAATCTCTGTTTCTCGCACCTAACTCGACGAAAACCAGTTTTTTTTACATATAGGTAGTGTGTGAAGGCTTAGCTCTTTTATTATTTCTACGTCGAGCATCTTTCCAGCGTGGCGGCGTTTCAACGGTAGACAACTTCATAAAATGGAGGCCGTTACGCCGTTACGGCTTTACGCGAGCATTGAAGTGTGTGCGTGCGTGCGAACAAGCTGTTAATATATCTACTACATTTAAAAGCGAGTTTGTCGTACGACGACTCGGACATACAAAAATCATCGATTTCAACTGTTTATTTTTGTGTGTGTGCGTTACGTTAAGCGTGTGCGTGTGTGTGTGCGAATTCCCTATTCTCTCAAAACCCCAATCCCGCAGAACCCGTGTTTGACCGCTTAGTTTAATAAGGTGTGTTTGTGATTGGTGTCCTCGAGATGAAAGCTAGAAGCTAAAAACAAAAACCCCCCTTTTCCATGTGCTCCCCGCGTGCGCGTAAATTAAGCTTGAACAACAATCGTTCGTCATTCTGTTTGTGAATTACTGCAGCCTATCTATTTGTTTCAGTGTATATATTCATTTCATCGCGCACGCGCGTCTGCGCAGCGCATCCATAAGCAAACAATTTAGCGAGGTTTAAGTGGTTTATTGTGTCGAAAAGGTTATAAGTTAGCGAATACGTTGCACGGCAACTGCAAGAAAAAAAAAATCGGAAGCTGCTACAATAACTACAAGAACAACAACAACAACACATACACTGTGTTAAAACGTAATTCATAAAATTAAGGAGAAGTAATCAATTGCAAGTTGTAGGAATATTTCGATGAGCGAAAAAAGTTTGATGAGCGCGGCTAATGGACAGCATTAGGAGGAGAAGATAGAAACCGGAAACAGGAAATAAAAACGAACGATATGAAGGAATAATTTCATAAAAAAAAAACAAAAGCAACTAGACAATTGCGTCGGTTTAGAACGGAAAAGAAAGCATTGCACAATGGTAGTCGCCATATTGGATTTTAGGCCGCCCTCTTAGATATTCTGGTTACCATTTTTGGGCTCCAAACATCTTCTCCATTCCAAACATATCAATATTACATTATTAGGGCCTGGAACACTATTAAACAGTCACCATCTTGAATTTAGAGTCGCCATCTTGGATTTTAGACAGCCATCTTGGATATTCTGGTTGCCATTTTTGGACTCCAGACATCTTCACAATACCAAATATACTCATATTGCATGCTTTTAGAAGCTAAAACAAGATTCTGCAAGAATCTGGCCAAGATTCTGCAAGAATCTGGCCAAGATTCTGCAAGAATCTGGCCAAGATTCTGCAAGAATCTGGCCAAGATTCTGCAAGAATCTGGCCAAGATTCTGCAAGAATCTGGCCAAGATTCTGCAAGAATCTGGCCAAGAATCTGGCCAAGATTCTGCAAGAATCTGGCCAAGATTCTGCAAGAATCTGGCCAAGATTCTGCAAGAATCTGGCCAAGATTCTGCAAGAATCTAGCCAAGATTCTGCAAGAATCTGGCCAAGATTCTGCAAGAATCTGGCCAAGATTCTGCAAGAATCTGGCCAAGATTCTGCAAGAATCTGGCCAAGATTCTGCAAGAATCTGGCCAAGATTCTGCAAGAATCTGGCCAAGATTCTGCAAGAATCTGGCCAAGATTCTGCAAGAATCTGGCCAAGATTCTGCAAAAATCTGGCCAAGATTCTGCCAAAATCTGGCCAAGATTGTGCACTTAGAGCTCGTGTGAGTAATCCGTCCCCTTATAATAAAACAGTTTTGGGCCCATAACCTGTAGTAATACAATCTACAATAAAATTGATCACCTGAGCAGTATTTTCTGAATTCTTAGGGAGTTTCGGTAGTTTCAGTAAGTGAAAGTCTTACACTTTTCAATGTGCTAAGTAACATTTTAGAATTATTTGCAAACGGTGCATGTACAAAGTTTAAAGAACTTGAATCTACAAAACGTTACTACAAAATTCATCCACCAACTTCCGGATTTACTCATCCTGCGTATCGGTGTCCAACAGCTTATTGATATTGCAAATGTCCCGTGTACTCCACGGTTCCAGCGGATCCGGCGGCGATGCGCCGCCCTCTTCCTGTCCCATCAGCTGCCGATGCCGAACTCCGCTTCCCGTCGGTGCCGACTTCATCCGTTTGTCCTTCTTGCCGGAAACGCTCTCGTTGGACGTGTCCGGTGAGACCTTGTTGTTCCGTCCGCGACCCATGCCCTGTCGCTTCCGGTGCGGATGCTTCTTGCTGCTCTCGGTCGAGTTGCTGTCCCGCTCCAAAGAAGCTCGGCCCCGATGGTGCAATTGTTCCATCCGGCGATGCACCTCCTCCACCGTCACGCCCTCGTCTTCCTCCTCCTTCGCTTCCTCGTCCACGTCGTGCTTCAAATCTTCGGCACAGTACTCGTAGGCCGTGTTCAGCGCTCCAAAATCCTCCGGATGGGTCCGGGCCAGGTTCTTGTCGTCCCAAGCGATCGTAAACAGCGGATGCTGGTCGGTTTTCTTCTTCCTGGAAGTTGTCCTCGAGACGGCCGACTTGGCGCGTCGGATCAAGGAGATCTTGCCCAGGACTGGCTTCTCGGCCGCTTCGCTGTCGGTGTCCTCCAGAGCTTCCAGTGTTTTCAGAAACTCGCGTTCCTTCACCGGATCGACAACGTCCTTCGCTTCCAGGAAGGGATTCAACTGACCCAAGGTCTGCTGTTGCTGTTGCTTCTGTTCCTCCTGCCGGAGCTGGGTCTGCTTGGCCAGGTTGATCTCGTGCACGTGATCCAGGGTGGACGCATCGTTCGCCAGGGCCTTGCAGTTCTGCGCGTACTGATCGTCCACCGAGGGCGACTCCGAGATGATGACCAGCTCCCGCAGGGGATCCTTGTAGTCCTTCATCGGCGGGAAATCGTCGTAGGCCGGCGGAGCACTGACCACGGATTGCCGTTTGACCAGCGGCGGCTGAGGAGGAATCTCCGGGATCGGCGGCTGCGCAGCGGGCGCGGTTTGGGGCTTGACGGCGATGGTGGTCGGTTTGGTTGGGTCGATCGTTGGGGGCCCGGTTGTCGGTTCGCTACTCACCATGACGATGTCTTGCGTGAAGGACATCACATCGATGGCGTTGGTAATTGCGAATGGATCCTCGTCCTCGTAGATCTTCTTCCTGAAAGAGAAGAAACACTGTAGAGCTACTCGATCATACGATCGCCATTCACCTACTTCTTGGAGATCTTTGCCGGGGAAGTGATCGACGATCGTCCCCACATGATCCGTCGCAGCTCCTCACCGGTCATGCTTCGCTTCTTCAGCTCGTTCAGCGTGACACGCAGAACGCTCTTCCAGTTACTTACCGCTCCCTTGCGCTGTCTGGCACGGGTCTTACTCTTGCTCTTGATGACCATGACGCCACGGATCTCATAACGCGGATCGTCCGAAGGTCCCAATCCGATCGAGTACTCCTCCAGATACTTCTTGGCGTCCTCCTGTTTGACCGCCCGTTCCAGGTTGACTACGATCTTGGCCCACTGCTTCATGCCTTCCTTTTCGGCTTGCTCGATAACGTACGCGTAGGTGTTGCCCATCATAGCGATCAACATGTTGAGCAACAGGATCGGCACGAAGATCATGAAGATGATGAACACGGTTTTCGCCAGATTTGGGTAGGTCGTCAGATTTAGGTCGGCGTACTGCGGGATTGAGAGGGGTTACTCACGGGGTTCAACAAGTGGATCTTAGCACTTACGTCGTAATCACCGAGGGTCGTTTGAAACAGGCCCATCCAGGTGCCGAAGTAGCTTCCAAATGGGGACTCTTCCGCCTCCGGATGACCTTTGTACAGGAAGTAGAACGCCTGGGAAAATCCAAACAGCACGATCATGTAGATGATCCCGAAGGTGAACATGTCACCGGTGATCATGGAGAAGATCATGGTTACGAAGGGACCTGTCAATCCGATGGCACTGCGGTAGATTGGAAGAATTAGTGGGGATCGTTAAAGAAGATGAGGAGTTCCTTACCCAGCAAAGAACATCAACAAGAACCAGGAACCAGGCACTGCGAACAGCAGAATAGCTTCCTCGTGTTCGACATCGCCCATCATACGGAACGGGATGCAAGCCAAGATCATCAGGTTGGAGATCAGGAAGATCGCTTTCGCCGGTGCATTTCCCTACAAAAACAAAACTTAACAATTCGAGGACTCTACTTACGACTTCTAGGACTTTACAAGTGACTTTATGAACGAGATCAATCCCTGATTCTTGATCTCGTCGCCCTGCTGAAGAACTACGTAGCTCAGTACTCCCATCACGGTAGCGATCTCAAATCCATACCGGAACCAAGTCGTTAGGTCTATTTCTTCGTCTTCTCCATCGGCCCCATCCGGAGCAGCTGTTCCATCTCCTCCATCGCTACCGTCTCCGCTCTCTTCCTTGTAAACTCGCGCCGGTCGCAAATAAACCGAACAGGACAAGCAGAACAGATGCAGAGCGAGGATCAGCAGTCGCTTGATGAACTGGTTCCGAGCGAACGTTTTCCACTTCTCGTCCAGCAGACGTTCCACGATGCCACCGTCCAGCATGTTCAGATGCTCTTCCTTGGTTCCGTTGAGAATGATGAACAGTGCCGAATTCCAATTGGTAGTTCCATCCGGCATCAAGGTATCCAGAGCGTTCAAAGGATACCCGGAGCAGGTGATGTTACTGTATCGCCAGAACTCTCTCGCCGACAGTTCCAACATCTCACGAAACACTTCGTCACGACCCAGTCGACAGGCTAGGGTTAACGGCGTCAGACCAGACTCGTTGACGATTCCGTTCTTACAGGGAAGTTTTGGATGCCGTAGGGCATACCCGAACATATCCAGCTTATCGCACACGACCACCATGTGCAGAATCATGTTCCCGAAGCTGTCCTGAGCGTTTGGATCCGCTCCGCACTCCAGCAGGAGATTGTACACGGATTCATTGGCGCAGCAGGCGGCCCAAGCTAGCGGGTACTCGCCCAAGTAGGCTAGCCCTTCGTAGTCGGTGTTCTTGGCCGGTTTCAGACCCTGCTGATCCCGTGGAAGGAAGAACCGTCCGATGGCGCGCTGGGACACGTCCGCTCCGGCATCGATCAGATCGCCCACCAACTCGTTGTTGCTGTACGCGATCGCCAGGTGGAGTGCGCTAGCGCCCAGGTACTCCTCGCCTTCCATCACGTCGATCGACAGCTCGGGGAACACGCGCAGCAGAATACGGGCTAACCTAGAGGATAGAAGAAGTCTTCAAATGATCCGATTAGCGATCGATGTCTCTTACTTGGTGTGAATCTTCGTATCGCAGATGATCAACACGTGCAGCAGACTCTCTCCCAGCAATCCACGGTATTGCATCTGCCAGCAGGCCTTATGATCGACCCATTTCCCCAAAGGATCATGCGGAGACAGCGATGCCTCGATCGGAATGACGACCTTGAACAGACAGAACGGAAAATCAATACAGTTCCAGAATTTCCCGCCTTACGTAACAGCCCACCGACCTCGTGGTTATCCATGTACTTCCACCGCAGATACTCGGCCCGGTTGATGATCTGTCCGCGGCCACTGTTGTACATGAACACCCCGAACTGTTCGCGAATCAGCTGCTCCACAGCCTTCTGCCCGCCGACCTGGAAGGCATCGATCAGATCCCCTCCGCGCTTGTAGTTGGCCATCTTGTACAGCAGGCACTGGTTGGACGCGTTGGCCGACTGGGAAATCACTTGATCCAGGATAGCACCGCCCTGAGGAACCTTCCGCTTTTTGCGGCACATCCGCCGCCAGTCGAACTGAACCATGCTGCCGGGCTATCGGATCTACGACAAAGCACTGAACTCCGGCAAGTTGTAGCGAATCGTAGCGGGACTACCATTTGACTAGACGAACGTAACCAGACTGAAAAATCGAATCCGGATCAACAACGGCATTCGACGGACTGGGGGGAAATTCGTTGGCATGGTAAGTGACGGCATGGGTTCTAGTGCGCATGGCTGGAATCATTGTACAAATGTACAATGTTCCGAAACATCGATTTAGCAGGAAAACATCTTATTTTTGTTTACGTTAATTTTAGGTGTTTTTCCTCCCCTTTAATGATGCATATTTTTTCTGAACATGAGCGCTTGCACAGTGACGTCAGCATTGTCTCCTTCTCTTTCTTTCCTTCGGCGTCGGTCCATAAGGCCGTCCTTGCCCTAAGAAAAATTGAGGGCAATGTTTACAAATCGTATGAGAATTTGATAAGGTTAGGTTTTTGCTGCACGCCTCTGTTGTTGGTTTTGTCATCCAGAGAATTGTAGCAGGCTGTACGCGCGAGCGACTGCGTTTTCAAAACAGTTTTGAAACCGCTGCTGCTCACGCGTACAGCCTGACAGTTACTGTCACGTGTTTTCTTTGCTCCGCGTTGTTTTGAATACTGAATAAACGGCCGAATTGAGAAACGTGATGCAAATTTCAACTCGGAAAGTGCTTGCTAATTAATATTCGGTTTTCAACATATTTCTGTTACCCGTCTATTTAGCGGATTGCGTAGTGTTCAGTAGGGTATTTCGCGATGGTTGTGAGAGTTTGTCTTAGTCCCATCGGGGTGCCGGAATTCGTTTTCATATTCGTTTGATTTCGGTGTATTTTTTGGTGATTTTGAGGCTGGATGCCCGACAGACGCAAATGGAAATCAACAATTTCGTCTCGAGAGGAACTCGTATAATTTGGTGAGTTTTATGTTATATTGTTTTGGTGCCTAAACGTCGACCAAACGTATCCTTTGGACTTAACCCTTCCACTAATAACACCCACATTCCCGTGACACCTAAGCCTGAGAAGACGCAGAGGTCTCTACATGACTTTCCTAGGTTAAACAACGGCAATATGATGTCTGTCGCGAAGGGTCTGGTCCTTGGTCTGGTCCTTGGTCTGGTCAAGCTGGATCTCGAAGAAGGCCCCATCGAAGTGCAGGAAGTGCTGCAAATTCCGGAACTGGCCACCAATCTCCTTTCGAATAACAAAATTTGCCAGAAGGGACTGACGGCGTAGTCCGCGAGATCGATGGGAACGTGATCGCATCCGGCACACACGTGGATGGCCTGTACAAGTTCAACCGGAACAACGAGCAGGCGCTAATTGCACCGAGCGCGACTAGGTCATCTGAATCGCCAAAGCTGCGGTAGTTGATGACGATGGCGGACGGCTTCGAATTGCGGGACGACTCTTTTCCGGAGTGCATCGCTTGTATTTAGGCTAAGCATGTACGTAATCCTTTTCCTTCCAGTGTTTCGCGAGCCGAAGGGCTATTGGATTTGGTATACTCGGACCTGGTTGGACCTATCGAAGTTCCATCTCTCGGTGGCAGCCGTTACGTGATGACGTTCATGGATGATGCGAGCCGGAAGGTGTTCCTCTATTTCCTAGAACGAAAAAGTGAAGCGGCGTATGAACCATTCAAGTCGATGGCCGAGCGTCGGAAGCTGAAGGTTCTGAGGACGGATAACGGAACCGAGTATGTGAATGCATCGTTTAGACGCAGCATGGCTAAGGATGGAGTACACCACGAGAAACCTTGTCCGTACACCCCCGATCAAAATGGTGTGGCAGAGAGAATGAACCGGACACACATCGAGAAGGCTCGAAGCATGGTGAATGATTCGCGCCTGCAGGAGCAATTTTGGGCTGAGGCGGTTTAACCGGTAGGCGTAGACCGGTAGGAAGCCGGATTTGCGGCATTTGAGGATTTTTGGATCGCCGGAAGCGCTGAATTCCAGCCAAGTATTCTGATTTCGTTACCTATAGCTCCTTTTCTGGCAAAGTTGTTTCCCCTCATTCCACATCGATGTCTCCCAACACGACGATCGATGACCCTCAAAGCTACGAGGAGGCGCTCAACGAGCCGGATCGCGAACAGTGGATCGTGGCCATGCGTGACGAAATCAAGGCTCTGGAGGAGAATCAAACGTGGGAACTAACCAGTCTTCCAAGCGACCGGAAGGCAATCCGAAACAAATGGATCTTCAGGACGAAACAAGGACCAACTGGTGATATCGAGCGTTACAAGGCCCGCTTGGTCGTGAAAGAGAGCTCGCAGTGCCCAGGAATCGACTATGACGAAGTGTACTCCCCGGTGGTATGGTATTCCACTATCGGCTTGCTCCTAGCGCTGCCGGTAAAGCACGATCTCGATATAGAGCAGATGAACGCTGTCACTGCTTTTCTTCAAGGCGAGCGAAGGAGGTCATCTGGTCATCTACATGGAGTTTCCACGAGGATTTTCTGGCACCTGTCTGTCGTTTGCGGAAGGTAATGTACGGGCTCAAACAAGGGTTCAAACAGGCGAGCCGTGTGTAGAACAGCAAGCTAGACAAAGCACTGAAGGAGTTCGGTCTGGAACAGCCGAAAGTGGATCCATGTATGTACTTCCGAGTCGACGATGAAAAAATGATATTCGCAATTATTTACGTGGATGATTTCTTGATCTTCACCAACGAAGCGAATTTGAAGCGGAGATTGAAATCGTTCCTCCACAATCGCTTTAAAATGAAGGACCTCGGTAAAGCGACCTTTGCTCTGAAATTGAGGATCACGCGGGACCGGAAGAATGGCGTGCTGTGGGTAGATCAGGAACACTACATCGAGAACGGGTGGCGACGGTCCAACTTAGCGAACTGCAACCCAGTCTCCACACCGGCGGGAACAAGCATCAAGCTAGATAAATCGATGTCACCGGCGACGCCGGACGAGACCCGCGATATGAAATACATAGGTTCCATACCAGGAGGCAGTGGGCTGTCTCACCTATCTGGCGCGAGCGACGCAGCCGGATATCAGTTTTGCGGTCAACCAAATCAGCCAATTCAATGCGAATCCTGGACGTAGTCGCTGGAATGCAGTGAAGCGGATTATGCGGTACCTGCGAGGTACGAAATCAAACCGACTGATGTACTCGAAGGATTGGGCATCGAATCTGGTTGGCTATACAGATGCCGATTGGGGAGGAGAACCGGACTCCAGGAAATCCACTGCTGGGTATAACACCTTCATGGGAGGAGCTGTGTCGTGGAATGTGAAGCGGCAACCAACAGTTGCGTTGTCCTCGTGCTAAGCGGAATACATTGCGCTTTCCCGCACAATCCAGGAAGCACTTTGGTAGCATCACTTTCAGTCGCAGATGTTTGGCGTGTAGAAGATCCCCATCCGGATAATCAATCGGCTATCTGTATCGCTAGGAATCAAGGATGCAATCCACGGACGAAGCACCTAGACATCCGGTATCTCTTCATCCGGAATGTGCCACATCTAGGTATAATCGAGCTGGGATACGTGAGCACCAAACAGCAATCTGCGGATGGTTTCACGAAAGGATTGGCGAATCTGAAGCTAGAAGCAGGGATGGAAAATGATGAAGATTGCAGCTGAGCAGACACAAACCAAAACAAACCTACTCGGGAACAACAGGGGCCCGAGAATACTCGTGCTTCTTTATTCGTGAGTAAACGAAGCTGACAAGCACTCGCGTGTGATACGCGAAGCTTCTCTGAGCTTTTTGCTTTAAAAAAACGCATTTTCGCCACTGGCAGTGCTGCTTTTCAGGAACAATGAAGCATAAAGCATTAGTTTATGATTGATAATCACTGGATTTGTTATTATATGGAGATGGGCTTCGTTATTATTATTACTATTTATTAACGACACTACCATTGTTGTGGCTCTCTCTCTTCTCTTCATATACAACTCATGTATATTCATATGTTCATAGCCATCGCTAGAACCAGAAACGAATTGAAATAACGTCGTTTCCCTTCCTTCCAACTTCACAGCACAGTGTATATAACGCCTACAAGCTATGCAACCAAAGCGAACTGTGCCGCTTGACCTTCATAGTATTCACCACACAATCTTATCACCTTCCGAACACGATAAATAGCCTCTATCCATGGATCGCATCACCGACCCAACGGTGACTCCCAGATCTCCCATCCTTTCCGCCTAACACATACCCTAGTCCGTGCGGGTTGTGGGGACACAGAGTGCTCTCGGTCTCTAGTAGCAACAACCAGTACACTCTAACATTCCTTTCCCTTCCCAGCTGACTATAAGGATTTGGGCGACGCCGTAATTGATCAAAAATGTATGAGCTGCTTGAAATTGCACTTGATAAGTGGAATGTCCCAGCCTGTTATTCAGTTGGATCTCAGTGCAATTGGTACCAGTTCAGATCAATTGTAGCATTCCTGCTACGCATCAGTCATAGGATTTTTCCAAATCGATTTTTAGGCGTGATTACCCCCCCCCCCCCCCGCCTCCTGAATTAGCAATTTCGCACAATCTGCTTACAAGATGTGTACGCTCATTATCACGGTCATAAAACAGTAACGTTGGTTATACCGCATTTAGTTCACTACTGGACTGCGAACTGCGACATTATAAGTGCGAAAATGTAAATAAAAGTGCGCGATTGCATCAAATCAGGTTGATGTCTTCGGCGCACTATTTCTTCAATCTATGGAGAACAAGTGCTCTGAAGACACCGAGTTGATTTGATGCAATTGCGCACTTTTATTAGCGTTTTCGCACTCATGAAAACTAGTGCGATAGTCCAGTGGTGAACTAAATGCGCTATATTGTTTTGAATTTGATGCGCTTGCGACCTTTACCTGCAGACGCTGAATTATTATTGTTTATTACACATAGCGAGACCGTTAAGCATGTCTCATGGTTAGGCCGAATTGCAACCTTTGCAAGGGCGTCACCCGAGCTATGTTTATGTTGTCTCAGCCGGGTTATTCCAAATATTGTCAATAAACTGTCTGTGCGAGGTAGCATAATTCTAGGTAACTCTAGTTGTAGGAAATAAAATGTAAGCTGAAGAGAAAATAAATCATGGATTCCTAATCTAGACACAGTGGAGTGCGGACTAAATTTTGATGACAAGTCCGTAGTAAAGCATCAACGGGAGAGATGCTATTCAATCACGGAGGGGCTAACATTGACATGTATAGTCAGAATTGATCGTTGATCGTTTATCGAATAATCACTGGATTTGTTATTATAACCACACTAAAATGCACTTCCCGCACCTTCACTAGTTCTTCACGAATTAAAACTCATGAGTGTTTTGGTTTTCGTTTTGCTTCTTACTCACGAAGAAGGCGGGTGCGAAAAAAACTCACACACTGTTTACTCTCGGAAACATGAGTAAGGCCAGTAGTACACAGGGTCAAATATTTGACAAGGAAAGAACTCAAGAAACAACATCAGTTTGACACTAATGAAAATTTGATCGAGTCAAACAAGATGTTTGAGCATTGATTTCTTTTCGGACAAATATTTGACCCTGTGTACTAGCAGCTTAAGCCTTGTGTAGGCTTTTCACTCGTAAATTGCTTCACGATGAGAACAATTCCATCTCTGGATGGAAGACGGGACTTGAAGTAGGCGCATGAACCACGAGCTACATCAGCTACTGAGAGAACCAACCATCGTACACACCGTAAAAATCGAGAGACTACAGTGGGCGATTAACGTCAGAGGGTTAGAGCTTGCCAAAATTGAGTCTCCGTAGTTTATGGACAGCGCCTAAGTATGACCAATTCCTCCAGATTTTTTCCAAAGCTTGCCGCAGTGCTTCCATCATGGATTTCTTCAGAGATTAATTCAAGAATGCATTGAGGGATTCCACCAGACATTTCTTTGGGGATATGTCCTGGGATATCTTGAGAGGTTCCTCTAGTGATTGTTCCAGTGCTGTTTTCATGGTTTTCTTCGGGAATTTCTCCAGAGATCCTTTAAGGTATTTCTACAGGTATACCTTCAGAGATTTCTTCAGGAATTCTTGCCAGAATTCCACTAGAGATTGCTCCATAATTTCATCTGGAATCGTTCGAAGTATTTCTGCAGGAATGTCTTCCCGGAATCCTTTCAGAAAATGTTATTAGAGATTATCCAAAAATTAATCCAGGAATTCCTTAAGAATTTTATACACAACAATGGTTTCTTCAATAATACGTTTTGAAATTACTACAGACATGGATTTCTTCAGATTTTTTATCCATGGATTCCTAGAGAAATTCTTCCAGAAATTCGCTAGGAAAACTCTCCTGTTTACAGATTTTCTTAGCAATTCCTTTTGGCATTCCTTGCGAAAATCCTCCTGGGCTTTCTTCAGGAAAGCCCAGGGAAATTCTCCCTGGGATTCCTCAAAGAATACCTCAAATGATGTCTCTAGAAATTCCTTCTGGAATTGTTTGATTCGTCTAAAAATTCCTACAGGAATTCGTCCAGGAATTCATTCCTCATGAAATTTATGCAGGGATTCCACCAGGAGTGGAGATTTCTCAAGGATTTCTCTTGAGATTCCACCAGGGATTCTACCTGAGAGTTTTCCAATAATTCTTCAAGATAATCCTCCAGAAATTCCACCAAGGATTTCTCTACGGATTCCTCCATGGATAACTCCAGGAGTTCCTCTGGAGATTTCTCAAGGAATTGCTCTAGAGAATCCTCCAGGATTTCTTACAGTCATGTCTCCAGTTATTTCTCTAGGAGTTCCTACAGAGATTGTTCCAGGGATTCATCCAGTCATTTATTCAGGGACTTCTCCAGGAATACCTTTATGAATTCCACCAGGAAATCCTGCTCCCGGAGTTTATACAGGCATTATTTCAAGAACTTCTCCAGATACTCCTGCATGAATTCCTCCTGAGATTCCTCTAGGAATATACATTCAAGAATTTCGTCATGCATCTCCCAGGAAATCCTCCAGGGATTGCTCCCGGTATTTATCCAGATTTTTTTTTCAGGTATTCCCCCAGGATTTCATCGAGCCATTCCTCCAGGGACTCCTCAAGGAATATTACCAAGAATTCCAGGGCAATACCTTCAGGAATTATCCCATGAATTTGTTCAGAATTTTTCCAAGAAATCCTCCAGGGATTCCTCCAGAAATTCTGTCAAGATTTTCCTCCGTAATTCCTGGAGGAATTTTTACAGGGGTTCCGCCGGAAATTTTTTAAGGGCTTTCTCCAGTTATTTATCGAGGAATTACTCCTCTATGGATTCCTCCAAATATTACTCCACAGATTCCTGCAGGAATTATTTCATGAATTCCTCCAGAAATTCCACCAGGAATTTCTCCAAGAATTGAACAGGAATTTCTTCAGGGATTCCCATAAACATTATTCCAGAAATTCCTCCAGGAATTCCTCCGATAATTCTACCAGTAATTTCTCTGGGAATTCTTCTAGGAATTTTTCTAGGCAATTCTTCTGAATTTCTACAGGGGTTCTTTTCAAAATTCTACCAGAGATTGTTCCAGAATTTCATTCAGGGATCCTCTAGGAGTTCTTCAAAGGATTCGGAAGTACCACAAGAATTCCTCTAGTGATTTCTCCAGGAATTCCTCTTGGAATTCCGCCAGGAGTTTGTCCTGAAGTTCCTCTAGACATTCCTCCTGAGGTTCCTCTAAAAATTGATTCAGGCATTCCTCCAGAAATTCCTCCAGCGATTTTTCTAAGAATTCCCCAGAGATTTTCCAAAGAATTTCTCCAGAAATGTCTCTAAAGACTCTTCCCGAAATTTCTCAAAAGGCTTCTTCACAAACTTCTCCAGGGATTCCTCCCAGAATTCCTCTGGGAAATCCTCCAGGTATTCATCAAAATTTCTCCCAGGGTTTACTACAGGAATTCATCCAGGGATTTCTGCAGTAAGTCCTCCGGGAATTCCTCCAAGAATTCTTCTCGGGTTTCCCCCGCGGATTTATCCAGGGATTTCTTCAGAAATTTATCAAGGGAATACCCCAGGCATTCGTACAGGAATTTCTCCAGGGATGCCTCCAGGAAATCCTACAATAATTCCCTCACCAATTCCTTCAGAGATTTCTCCAAGAATTCCTCTAGCGATTCTCCAATAATTCCTCCAGGGATTCCGCCAGGATTTTTTTCCAGAAATTCTTCTAGGATTTCCGCCAGAAATTGCTCTGGAAATTGCTTCAGGGATTTTCACAGGAATTCTTGCAAGGATTTCTCCAAGAATTCCTCTAGAAATTTATCCAGGAATTCGTCCAAAAATTCATCCAAAGATGCCTCCAGAAATTTGTCTAGGAATTCCTAACGGGATTCTTCATGTGATTTCTTCAGCAATTTCTCCAAAGATTCCTCCCATATTTGTTCTTAGGATTTCTCCAGGAGTTCATCCAGGGATTCCACCAGGTATAGTTTCAGAAATTCCTCCAGAGATTCCTACAGGGTTTACTCAGGCATACTTGCAGGACTTCTTCTAGAAATTTCTCTAGGAATTTCTTCAAATAACTCTTCAGGGACTCTCCCAGAACTCATCTAGAGATTCCTCCAGAATTTCATTTAGGGAATCCTCCAGGAATTCTACTAGGGATAATTCCTCGGAAGTATTCCAAGAATTCCTCTAGATATTTCTCCAGGAATTCCTCTTGGAATTCCGCCAGGGATTTGTCCAAAAGTTTCTCTAGACATTCCTCCTGAAGCTCCTCCAGAAGTTGCTTCAGGGATTCCTTCATAAATTCCTTCAGGGATTTTTCCCAGAAATCCCTTGGGATTCTTCCAAGAATTTCTTCGGAAATTTCTTTAAGGATTCCTCTCGGAATTTCCCAATAGGTTTCTTCATAACTTTCTTCAGGGATTCCTCCCGAAATTCTTCTAAAGAATCCTCCAGGAATTCATCCAGGGATTCCTTCAGGATGTCTCCCAGGGTTTGCTTCAGGAACGCATCCAGAAAATTCTGCAGTAAGTCATCCAGGAATTTCTCCTGGAATTCCTCCAGGGTTTCGTCCAGGTATTGCTCCCAGAATTCCTCCAGGTATTCCTCCAAGGATTCCACCAAGAATTTGTCCAGAAGTTCTTCCAGGATTTCAGAGATTTCAGGGATTTTTTCAAGAATTCCTCCAAAAAATCCTCTAGAAATTCCTCCAGGAATTCGTCCAAAAATTCCTCCAAGGATTCCTCCAGAAGTTTGTCTAGGAATTCCTCCCAGGATTCATCAAGCGATTTCTTCAGAATTTTTTCTGAGGATTCCTTTTGTTTGCTCTAAGGATTCCTCCAGGAATTCATTCATGGATTCCTTCAGGTATACTTTCAGACATTCTTCCAGGGATTCTTACATGGTTTACTCCCTGCATTCCTGCAGCAATTCTTCCATGAATTTCTCCAGGAACTCTTTCAACGATAGCTTCAGAAGTTTTTCCAGGAATTGCTCCAGAAATAGCTGTAGTTATATTCTCAGAAATCCTTGATATTTTCAAAAAATGATGCTGGGGCTCGGTCAGAAATTTCGGAAATCCGTTCATCATTTTTTCCATGGATTCACCATTTTTCCAGAAGTATCTGAAGATTTTTTGAATTACTCAAAGGATTTATGTAGGAATTCCTCCAGCGATTTGTATTGGAATACCTTAAGTTAAATTTGGAGAAGTCCTCCACGAATTCATTCTCAATTATCTCTGAGAAATGTTTAAGAAGTTCATCCACAGATTTATTCTGGAATCCAAAAAGTTGCTACACAAATTCGTCCTGCAATTCCTGCAGTCATTGTGACTTACTTCAAACATATCAGTACTTACATGCTAGAAGCACTTTCAGACATTTTTCCAGGAATTCACATAGAGAAGACTCTTTCGGAATTCTCCCAGGGTCCTCTAGGAATTGCTTTTTAAATTCCCACAGACATTTTTTTTTAATAGATTCCAGATATTTTAATAGATTCCAGATATCCTTCAGGTGAATTCCAGGATTTTTCCAAGAATTCCATCATTTGAGAATTTTTCGAAAATACTACGAAAATAATTCTTAAAGAAAATAATTCTGCATGGATTTCCTGCGGAAATTCTTACAAGGACACCTCGAGGGTTTCCTCCAGTGATAGTGTCTATGCTTTTACGAGAATACCTTCAAAAAATTTTCCAAGGATCCTTCCGGGAATACGTCAATTGACATGTGTAAGAATATGTTCTGTGAGATAGGTAAACAGTTTTTAAAGAAACTCCGGCAAGGATGTACTCGGAACAATACAACTGAAGGTTTATTCTTAGAGGAATAGTGATCCAGGCTATTTCAAGATTGCTAATAAGTAGGGACAACGCAAATTCGCGAAATCCCCGAAATTGGAACATGGTCGCGAAATTTAAGAAATCCCGCGAAATTTGACAAAATTGAGGAAATATCCTCAAAATACAACCAATTTTAAAACGTAAATTAGATGATAATTTTGAACAGTGTAAAGTAATTTACGATTCTGAATCCGGAAAAATTAGACTTTAGTGCTTTTCAATATCTGCTTTTTTCTGATATTTCATTAAACTTGTTACTTTTTCTAAGAATTTATGATCACGCCTTACAAAATGCAAATAAATTATTCGTTTCGCATGCAAATTTGGTGGTTTCTTCAATGATACGGTCAAACAAATGAAGCCGAGAAATTGCCGCGAAATTCACAATGTTGGCCCGCGAAATTTAAGAAACTTTGCCGCGAATTTTCATTGTTCCTACTAATAAGGTAAAATAAATTGGATGATTATTTACTGGAAACTCCAGTTAATTATGTACACATTTTCAAAAAATCTTCGGACGGGTTTCCATTTGTGTTCCACTGGAGAAAATTCTGAAGGAAATCATGAAGAAAATTCTGGGTTAGTCCTAAAAAGAGTTCAGCTATGATTGGTTGCGATAATTTTGTAATTTGTAAACCTGTCAGTTACATAACCTGGAAAACAGACGTTCAGGAAGTTGCTAGGAAGAAGTTAATGACCTCAATGGAGTCTGATTACGCGTTCAGCCTTCACAGGGACTCAATGCTGTGATGCTCACTCGGAATAATTGATTCTGTATTTCATCAACTATAGTTTATGTAGGTACGTTCATTTAATCACTCGTAACTTCGCATGGCCTGTGACAAGAGTAGATATATAGATCCTTACAGAATGCACAAACTATTTACAAACACATATGACTTAGTATCTATAATTCTTAAATATTCTTAAACTCTATGTCACTCGTGCGGAGGCGGTTGGTGCTGTTGATGAGACGGTTGATGGTGCTGGATTTGCTGGTGTTGTTGCTGCATATGCACCTGATGATGATGTTGCTGCTGCTGCACCACCTGCGGTGACTGCTGAATGATGTGGGTTTGCTGCGGATGATGAAGTTGTTGCTGTTGTTGCGGCTGCTGCTGCTGTTGCATCTGATGTAGATGCGCTGCGTTGAGAAAAACTCCGGCCGGAATGATGGTTGGAGCGGTTTGGATTTGGGGTGTCTGTATGATGATAGGTTGTGGCGTTGCTGCCGTTGATGTAGTCGCGACATTCGTTGCGCCCTGGATCTGCATCTGCGACCGTATGAAGTTCAGCTGGCTTTGGGTGAGGGGGATCTGCGAAAAGATAAGGCCGTTGAATATCAAGACGACGACGTGGCGAGATTCCATTTGCTTCACAACTCACGGGAATGTGCGTCACTTCTCCGCTTGGGGTAAGGACCTGCTGAACCAGTTGGAACGGTTGCCCTGTCGTAGCTATCTGAGTGGGTGCGATTGAGCTGACCGTCGGCGTTTGCATGGTGGTCGTTGCCGCTACCGGATTCGTGAGGATTATGTTCGGCGTAGGAGTCGTTATGGTGGCGATCTGAAATAAGAAAATGATCGGTTAAACTATGCAATTCTAAAGCATTACCTTCCACTGGATACCTGAGGAGCTGGCGCTTGCACCGGTTGAGTCTGCTGGACGACGGGCTGAGCAATTTGCTGTGTCACCACGGCGGGAGCCGTCTGCACCTGTACGATATTGGCAGCAGCACTGGTACTTGGCCCGGCCGCACTCGTCGTTGTAGCCGTAGCCGGCGTCGTTCCACTACTGCTCTGCAGTGCCTGCTGGTGTTGCTGGGCCAGCTGTAGATAGTACTGCACATCGTCGGTCGCCGGCTTGGTTTCGTAATCTCTGCGAACCGGTTTGATCTCATCCCTCGGAACGATGTCGATCAGGAAATCGAACTGATCGTATTTAGCAATGGCCATGGCGATGTCACTCCGCTGCAGGGTACGTCTCTTGTTATCCTCCGTGTGTAACCAAGCCCGCAAGGTCAGCTCTTGGATGAAGATTTCGGCTGCCTTGGCGAACAGCAGTGGCGCCTCGGCGGAAATCATCTTAACATCCTCGTCCAGTTTCATGATCTTTTTGATGCGAGCTAGGGGAAGCACTTGGTTGCCAGGTTCGACATGCTTTATCCGCTGCATATCGTCCATCACCTCTGGCCAAAAGTCTTCGAGGACACGCTGGGCATCGGTCATTTTCTCGCCGGAGTGGCTTCCCGCACTTTGGTCGGTCATCTGAAATGAGATGAGGGAAAACTACTAAATAGCGTATTGGTTCCTTTATTTAACATGTGGATCCCATTTTCATCCTACGAAAAACAAAAGATTGAAGCACTGTTTGCATACGCGCAGAATCTCGGAGCCGCGTTGCCAGATGAGGTCGAGCTTGATGAGGCCCCTCTAGAGGACTGCTGAAGTACAGTGAAAGCAGCCATCAACGACGCAGCCAGGAGCACCATCGGGTACGTGGAACGGAATCGACGGAACGAATAGTTCGACGAAGAGTTCGGAACGGTTTTGGAGGAGAAGAACGCAGCGCAGGCGGTAATGCTGCATCAAGGGACCCGACAGAACGTGGAACGTTACAAACAGAAACGGAAACAGCAGACCCGCCTCTTTCGGGAGAAAAAGCGCCACCTGGAAGAAGCGGAGTGCGAGGAAATGGAACTGCTGCGCCGTTCCCAAGAAACATGGAAGTTCTACCATGCATTCCGCAACGGCTTTGAGCCGAGAGCCGAAATATGCAGGGATAAGGATGGAGGCCTCTTGACAGGCGGACGTGAGGTGATCGAAAGGTGGAAGCAGCACTTCGAACAGCACCCACGGCAACGGATGATACGACAACGCCAGTGTAGTGGAGGACGGAAATGAACCAACTCCCACGCTGATGGAAGTTAAGGATGCCATTCGTTAGCTCAAAACCAACAAGCCAGTTGGTAAGGATGGTATCGCATCAAGATGGGCCCGGAAAAGTTGGCCACCTGTCTGCACCAGTTAGTAGTCAAGATCTGGGAAACCGAACAGCTACCGGAGGAGTGTAAGTTTTGTACCGCGGTAACCGGACAGTGTTCGAACCGGTGTCCCTACATCAGGGAATGATAACGTGCACGATTTAACTAATTAAAACAACTTTATTCGCGACACGTTAAAAGGGGTACAACATATTTATTCGCGAGACGTAAACAAAACTAAACTACTATGGACAACAATACACAGACACAGAGCACAAACGACAACCAAATTAAAATACATTGATGCGCTTCCATTGCATCGCGCACGACAGTAGTGCTCTGTCTTGGCGAGCTCAGCGGCGCGGTACACCGCAATCGGGTTGTCCACAACATCTCCCCTCTTAATAGAGCTGGTAGGGGTCGAACCTGACTGGCGGCCTTCTGGTACGCGAAGAACGCCTAGGTAGGTCTACCATCGGTTCCACTTCAATAGCGGATTCGAAATCGGTCGATGTTGACGTTGACGATGACAAAGACGTTGACGGGAGTGCCGGGAGCTCGTGCCGTGGAGTTGACGAGGCACAAGCCGGCTCGGAACCTATCAGGGTAGGCTCGGGACTGGAGACTGACACAGATCTTGGCGCGATCGGCGGTGTGGCTGACGTCGGCGTGCTTGACGAATGGCTTGGCAAGTTCCAGGCACCCAACAGGATGTCGAGTGGTAGCGAATGCTGGCGAGAGGTGACCTGACCAGCGGATTGCCTCAGCGTCGTGTCAGTGGCCATACGACTCCGGAGCTGGTTGATGTGCGAGCGCAACATTCGGCGGTTCTCGACCCACACGTTGTACATCACGTCTCCAATCTTCTCGATGATTTTACCGGGAACCCACTTCCAACCGTTACGAATGTGGAGTTTGGCGTAAACGGGGTCGTCTCGGTGGAAGGATCTCGGTTGCTTGCTGTAGTTCGATGTGGGCACCGGTGTCCGTACCGGCGGAGGACGCAAAAGTTCGAGGCACGTGCGGATTTTGCGCCCGAACATGACCTCGGATGGCGACTTCTGGTCTAGAAGAGCCCGGTTGGGCGTGCTTCGGTACGTCAGGAGGAAAATATCCAGGGCCTCTTGCATCGATCCTCTCCCCTCTCGAATTTTCTTCACGGCCCACTTAAAAGTGTCCACGAAACGTTCCGCCTGGCCGTTCGATTGCGGATGGAACGGGGCCGTCGTGAGATGTTCGATGCCGTTGGAGGTGCAGAACTCGTCGAATTCAGCGCTGGTGAATTGGGTACCGTTGTCGCTGACCAACGTAGCGGGCATACCCAGCCGAGCGAACAACCCACGGAGAATAGAAACTGTCACCGCTGAGGTGATACGGTTTGTCTGGACGATTTCCGGCCATTTGGAGAACGAGTCGACTGCAAGGAGGTAGTACTCGCCTTCGATCGGACCGGCATAGTCGACGTGGACGCGTTGCCACGGAGCGGTCGGTTTGGGCCACGGCATCGGTGGAGAGTGAGGAGGCGATCTAGCTACGGACGCACACTGCTGGCATGCTCGGACGAAGTCAGTGATGTCGGTGTCCATGCTGGGCCAGTAGGCGTAGCTTCGAGCGAGGGCCTTCATTCGCTGCATTCCGGGATGGCCGCGATGGAACTGTTCCAAGCAGCGCTTACGATGCAGCGACGGGATGACGAGCCGTTTCGCAAACAAGAGACACCCATCTACCACGGAGAGCGATTCCTGCCTGGATTGGAACCGTTGGAGATCGGGCCCGGCTAGTTTTGACTGGGGCCAACCGTTTTGGACGTAGTGGTAGACTTGGCGGAGCAGTGGGTCTGCTTGGGTGCTTTGCGCGACGGCTCTGAAATGGAGAGGCAACATTTTACAAGAACTAGAAATAACTGACCTTAGATCCTCTTCTAGGTTGACGCTAGCGATAACGTAATCCTCGTCGGGCTTCACGTGCTGGTTGATCAACCGGGAGAGCAGGTCCGCGTTGCCGAACTTGTGGGTGGGCACGTATTCGATATCGAAGTCGTACAGCAGCAGATGGAGGGCGAAGCGTTGAAGGCGGTTGGCAGTGTAGACTGGTATACCTTTCTTGGACCCGAAGATCCGGAGCAGAGGCTGATGGTCGGTTTGCAGCCGGAAATGCCGGCCGAAGATCATCTTATGGAACTTCGTAACGGCGAAGACGATGGCCAAACCTTCACGGTCGGGCTGACTGTAGCCAAATATACTATATTAACAATATAGGTCACTCTTACGAATTTTTGGCGACTCCTTTTTAGTGAATGTGTCGCCACCAAGCGTCAGAAGAGGTACTACTACACACTAAACGCATGCGCTATCCGAATGACGTTTATTCGTCGAGCAGTGATTGCATGGTGGGGATGTCCACTTCTTTTTAAATAATCGATTAATCAATCATCGATTTTTTTTTCAACTACTCAAATTAGAACATATTTTATTCTTTCTTCTTCAACATTTTCTGGCGTGATGGTCATGTTTACACAACAAAACCAGCTGGTTCAACGATGTTAACGTTCATCCTCATTATTCTCAGCTACCAGCTGATTATGTTATCATGACAAAATCAGCTGCTTCTGCCTGAATCGGGTAAAAAAAGCGAAAAGGTGACATAAATGTTACGTTAGTACCATATTAGGGCGAGTTAAATTTCGTCGCCAAAGTCTGATTATTCGTGAAAAATACAATACAGTCCGGATTCGCTCGTTGGGTCACGACTGCGCCCCGATTAGCGAATAGTGTTCGTTCGTTGGGGCAACTGACAACTGATCAAAATGCTCTAGACACACGCAAGTGACGAAAAATACGTCACGGAACACTCACATACTTGCGTAAACGTTCTGTATACAGGAGCTGTGATGAGACGGCGGTCAGACGTCAAACTTGTTTTGACATCTATTTTGACATTGACAGTGCTTTTTAGTTGGGTTTTGCCCCAACCAGTGAACATTCAACCATCGAGACAGCCCATCTAACGAGCTCTCAACGAACGAATCGTCACTGTAATTCAACTGGAAATTTAATTTTGATTAATTTCGTTGTTCTTCCGAAGTGAACTGTGAGTTTATTCGAATACTGATCGTATTATTCCGGACAACTCCAAGAAAATTTTTCCGACTGGAGTGCAAATCGCCCCTGCTAGAAGAATATCGGATGTTATAAGAAATGGAACATGAAATCGAATTTTTGAATAAAATTTTGACAGGAGCAGACGTCCTAACACGTGACTATCAATATTATCATCCCCTATGTTTTCAAAATTTTGACGTTCATTGTGTCCTCCGTTTTCAAATTTCCCGCAGGAGTGAGGTAAACAGCGCAAAATGGTGCACAGGCTAATTAATTATAATGGATAATTATCCATGTTCCAATTATTTTTCCCTTCTTCAAAATATTAGTATAGTGCATAGCACCTACACGGGGTGTCTTCAGATTACTGTTGAACAAGAATTTTGGCAGATTTTAAGTAAGGGCTTTTTGACGTAGTTGCCGTTTTTGTAATCGTGTATAAAGTCTAATTAAATCAAGTTTGACTTCAACATAGATTTTGTGTGTTTGATCTCATGAAATGTTTTGATATAAAAACCCGAAATTCTCCAAGGCTACGAAGTCTACGAGTTACTTCCAAATTATATAAAACGTTTCTATTCAAAGATACGCTCGTGAACGACGAAAAAACACTTTGTCAAAGAACAAAATATGTTCACTTTTTTTTAACTCCAACCGAAAAAGGATTATTAAATTATAGGTAGATGTCCTGGCTGTGGTGACGAGTGTCTTACCCGTTCACCTTTGAACAGTACACTCGCTCGCATACAGGCACTTGCGTGCAGGCGCGACAGCCGACTCACTCCACGCAGCGTAACAGAAGAACAGTTAGTCTTATATACACTCTCGTGCTTGCCGGACGCGGCTACCACAAGTGGCGACGAGGATAAAAAAAGCTAGTTTTGCGTTGTGAAGTGAAATATTTTCAATTGAATTAAATTTCGTTTGTATTCTGTGTTTTCATATCGTGAATTCTTTGAAGAGTTTAAGTTGCCGTGCGGTGCAGTGAAAAAGAAAAAAAAAAACATGTGATTTTCGTTCATGCGGGGAAAAAGTAATACATTTTCATGGTAGAAAATGGGAATATAGCGTGAAAGAAAGTAAATTGACAATTTGATCGTGAATGTGATTGACTAATTGAAATAAAACCAAATAATGTAATTTGTGCTTCGATTCGGTCGTCAGCAAGAATGTGAAATTAGCAGTGAACAAAAGAAAGAAGAAAGCAACGATGTGACGCCGGTTGAAGCGTGGGTTCTTTGTGCAGGAAAATAAATGGTGACCTTGTACCATTGTTCCCTGCGCGCAACATGCAAGAAGTGTGGTTTTCAATGAATGTGCTTTTGATCGATAGCAGGTGAGCAAGGGAACGTAGATCGTGCTGCTGTTTGTCTATGCTGCTGTAGTTTGAAGGTGTGTATCATTATATTATTGGGGGACGCGGTGAACGAGAACATTGTATATGATTGTGGCCTCGGCTGCATCAGATGCGTTGGCGTGATGAAGGATTTGTACTGACGGGTATGTACTTTATTATTATTGCGTATGGAAATGGAAGGAGGATTCAAATGTTTTAAAGGATAAACATATTGAGTGCCGTTGAGACGTTGGTTGATTGATTAATCTTTATCTAGGATTTGTTGTATTTTATGCCAAATAGAATGTGATATGATGCATCTAGCAACACAGTGACCTTGTTTTTAAAGTAAAAAAAAACGGAACTGCACGAGGTCTAGTTGAGTGAACACAAATAATTGCCAGAAAAAAAACTAAGGTGTCATTGTGATTGAATTCACTAATAATGAAAAAAAAATACTGTGAAAAATTGTGATTAAATTCACTCTTGATATTATAAAATCTTTGATTGAATGAATGCATTCATTAGGATTGTTGCTGTGTTATTACAACATGTCTATCAGCTTCTACAAGCTTCTATCACCTATTGAATCGTGTGCTCATCGTACAAGTCAGTGGCAACGAAACTTTCTCGTTTTTTCTGTGGAGGCTCTTGGTGTTAGTCATGTGGTTGTGGCAAACAGCGATTTGAGAAGCTTTCTTATACGTGGCACATATGATGTAAGCGATTTTTTTGTGAATATGCATGAGCTGATGATAGTCAAAAAAAGGAAACTTATTCGGATGTTTGCATTTGGGTTTAACGCTTTCATCTTGTTTCAGAAAGTGCAGTCAAGTCATCGATCACTAAGGGGCCATTAGACTGTTTGACATCATGACAAATATTTGCCATTGAAGTCCGACATTTATCCAAGGTTGCTATGATTCAGGCTGTGTTGGTCATTTGTTGGACTTGTTTGGCCAAATATTTATCACGTCTAATGGGACCTTTAGGTTGACAATTGTCATTTAGTATTTCGTAAAAAAAAATAAAAAAGAAAATGTCAAGACTTTGTGGCAATCGTACCCAGTCTCATGAACTTGAAACGATACAGGTACTTTTGGGTTTTAATTAAATTCAGCAAAAGTCTCAACAAGTCATTCTTCTCGAAGAAGTATCGATCAGTTCTCATGCAATTTGTTCACAGTTGCTTAAAGCAATCTTGTGATATCTCATGGGGTAGATAGTTGCATCAACCATCACACGTCAAACAATTGCAGAATTTCTGATGAAGTTGTCGTGCATTTCAGAGTCAGACCAAATCCACGCATTTTTTTAAGCTAAGCGTTTCAATAAAACTGATGTCGCACAGGCTGTGATTGGTTTGTGATTAAATTCACTGGAAGTGTATGAAGGGTTGTGATTAAGTTCATTGAACACTATTGCGATGGTATTGTGATTAAATTCACTTGGAAATCATAGGATGGTACGTGATTAAATTCACTAATGAGCTAATGAGAAAGAAATGAATAAGTCACTGAGAATACAGAGTCTGTGATTGAATTCACTGTGAGAAAAAAAAACAGGATATTGTGATTAAATTCACTTGAAAACCACGAAAAGGCATGTGATTCAATTCACTAGAAAGTTCATATGATAAACTGTGATTGAATTCACTTAGTGACCGTCTGAAAACATAGAAAGTTGTGATTGAATTCACTTATATACAGAAAAAGAAGTATATTGCATAAAAGAAATAAGAGGAGCTTGCATTCATCAAGAGTGCATAAAAGAAGTATATATAGCGGATGCGATGAAACCAATGAACAACTTTTCTGCAGAGTTATGGTGAGAGTG
The DNA here is from genome assembly GCF_035046485.1 of Aedes albopictus. NCBI lineage: Eukaryota > Metazoa > Arthropoda > Insecta > Diptera > Culicidae > Aedes > Aedes albopictus. Next base: position 31,388,144 of record NC_085136.1, read on the forward strand.
ACATGGATAGATTCCCGGTCCGGTAAAGAAAATTTTTAAATTTTAATTTATGTTCGCTCCCTTAAGTTATACAGTGTTTCATTACATCTGCTACACGACTCTAAGAGAAAACCAGATCTATCGGTACATAAGATCTCAGTTGCTAAAATCCAGAAGAGCTCATAGAAAAAAAAATGGTTTATAAGCATGCTCCGTCCCATTAGGTAACCAAAGATCATAGAGAAGAAGTAGAAAAAAATAAGCAATAAGGATTCTGGTTGAACTAACTTGCGTGAAGGAACAGACAAAATTGACTTACCTATAATATCTTATATTGGGTTTATTGTAATGCGTTTGTGCTAGAAAATGTTATTAGGATGGTCAACCTCTTACAATAAAACAAACGCATACAAGACTTGTTTTTGTTCCCTTGCTACGTTAGAATCATTTTTATCAGGCATACATTTGTATTTTGTATACAATGTTTCGAACCATTACCTACTTTGTTGTTTCAGTTAATGGATCCATAGAGGCAACTATAAATATGATTGATCCAGAAATGTAACACAGTCGATATTTTATTATTGATCCAGTATGAACACATTATCTATATCATCATCTATATCGTTATCTATATATATGTATGTTAGAACTACCATATGTTAAAACGTGATATCAAAAATACAAAACTTCGTTATTTGAGTTAGGGCTTCTGTTTTACAACTACATAAATTTATTTGAGAATCGGTGAATTGCAATGGATCGACTGAATGGAACACAGAGTGAATGGCAGCTCTGGGTCAGCAGACCTTTATGACGCCAACTGTAAAATCCGTCATATAGAATTCAACGGTTTATGCGTAAAAACAATAAAAATTCAGTGATTCCAAAATGAACTGCAACAGTTACATCTAGTACAGTACGTTTAGTGAAGTTTGCCACTAGGAGATGCCCGTTTAGGCATGGAATGAATGTCCATCTAGTTAATTGCGTACATATTGAAAATTTGAATACAAAGAGTAATTCAATTGAAAAGAACAGAATTTCAACATACATATTGTTGTTTTCCGTGAAGAACTAGCATGGGATTAAAATCGCATTGATACAGAAAAAAAAAGAAAAAGTTGATCGGAACGATTGTACAAAAGTGTGTTAAAGCAGAGTTCTGCAATGATTCAAAGTAGTTATATTCGCTCATACAGCCAAAACGATGAATGCGCGGGTATTCAGCTAGACCAAGCTCAGAATGACAGGTTCGATTCATGGTCAGTCCAGATACTTTTCATATTAAAAATTTACATATACACGGCGATATAATAATGGAAAAAGGATATTGGCAGAGTAAGCTCATAGTTATTATTTATGAAGGTGCTTACTTAGCAGAAGAAGAGAGAATCTGACCACCAAGTGTATGTCAGTGGATTTTAATGAGGAGTTGTGATTAAATTCACTGGAATCATAGAGAAAATCATGTGATTGAATTCACTGAGACTGTACTGTCAGGAAGCGCTGATTGATCCATTGTAGGTAAGCGTGGTGATCAAATTCGCCTGAGGTGAAGTCCGTAATTAAACTGGAACTGCTGAGAGTAATTGTATTGTATTGGCCACAGATTACATATGTCGATGCAGCTACGAAATTAAGCTAAAATATGAATGGTTCTAAAATCTCAAGTTGCATACTTTAGAAAGCACCACGCAGGTTGCACTGGATGTTCTGTTTACATAAAACATATCTCAAGCGGAAGAAATATCCAGAACCCAATATGTCATTTGCGTCATGACAGGCCGCTCACATGACATGCTTATGCAGTTTTAAAGGATACGTGGCTTTGTGGACTCGTGGACCCGTGTTGTTAAAATGGTTAATGATTTGACTGTATGTGTAACCATCTGGTTAGTTTTCCAACTGAGCATTCCATCTAGTCCGTCGTCTGGAATTGTGCTCACACGAAAGAAAAAAAAAAACATACAGGAAGCATGGAACATGTTGATATTTTGTTTATGTAAGTGTATTTAACAATCAGTGCAACAGAAAGCATTTGACCTCGCATTTGACTAGGACAAAGGAAAATCAAAATCTATAAAGAGCGATAACGAAGTATAGGTCATTGAGTGTCAAGTCCACAAGGAACTAGTGAGTTCGTGACTTTAGGATAAATAGTGTAATAATGTACAGTAAGCCAATGGGAAGTAAAGGGAGCAACAAGTGTAGAAAAAATGTGATGATCAGATACTACCCAACTAATATTTTTGCTGTATGAGAGTTTAAAAGTGGACTTTCTTCCAAAGGCGTTATGCAGCTACTTTTGTTAGTAGTGTAACGTCCACTCCAATCAACAGTCAGGTACAGTCACACCAGCAAAACTATCTGTTCTATGAATGCAGATGTCTTTACTTTGAAAAGGCTGATTCATTAGGAAAACCAAGATGAACGACAAGTTAGGAAATCGTGTTGAAATAGGTATACAAGAATACCTTCAGAATGTTTGCACTGAGATCTCTTTACGGTTATAGTTGTTTGTTGTAACCTTTGGTCAAATGGTGATTAGTGTTTAATCATAAGAAAATCACGTTTTGTCTGACAAGTAGTACAAAAAAAAAGGCACATCAACTGAATCCCTAATAAACAGATACGGTATTTCAAGGAAGGAGTGATAGGAGATGTCAGCTGAGATACAGGAGTAAGTGTAGTTCTCATAACAACATCATGTATAAAGGATGGTATAAAGCAGCAATCAGGAACATCATTAGATGTTCATGGAGTAGCAGTAAATATGTATTGTTAATTCGTGGAATGCAACATCAAATCATGGCATTGAAGTGGTGACTATCGGATATGATGTTTAGACACTAGATTAATACAAGCGTTAGTCGAACTTAAGAAAAGTTGAAGCCAATGCACGAACTTAGATTATAGAAAAGGGGATGTGGTGACGAGTGTCTTACCCGTTCACCTTTGAACAGTACACTCGCTCGCATACAGGCACTTGCGTGCAGGCGCGACAGCCGACTCACTCCACGCAGCGTAACAAAAGAACAGTTAGTCTTATATACACTCTCGTGCTTGCCGGACGCGGCTACCACACTGGCTAACATCGTACCCACGTTTTTATATGCACTTCTTTAAAACATAATTTAAAAACTCAATGTTGTCAGGGTTTTCTTGTATACTTCTCTGGTCGATTTTTTATTCTTATTTTTGTAGTATGACTGAGAATAGTACAGCAGTAAGAACAACAACAACAATAGGGTATAGAAACCCTAACAAAAGTACGACTCCGTCAAGGCGCAGCATAGGTAAAGTGAACTTGTCTCACTTTTTATCGAGTTCTGCTCCATAGAAATACAAACGAGCTATTTCTGTACAGAAAAGTTAATTCTCTTCCAGATGCGTCTAGAACAAATTATACGATTAAATTGAGGAGCTTTTGCTATGGGCATCAAGAATGATGATATTAAAAGCCATTGTCGAAGGAAAATAGTTAGTTTTGAGGGTGAAAAAGTAAAATCTTGATGTTAAACGATTTCGGTGACGTCACAATGAGGAAGCATTCAAAATCTTCTATAGATGTATTCGTAGATGACATCTACTGAAATGTTATTTTGTTTGCGTATATTGCAAATCGATTATTTATTAATCGATTATTTGGGAACAAAAAAACTTGGACACCCCTAACATCATTTTCGAGAAATGTCGCATTGCACGGTAAACTGAAATTGATCAAAATACAATTATTGACATTTTCTGACAACAGATGGTGCTGTTATCATCCACCAACTGTGTCCCCATGTCGTTGTATGTGAAAACGCGAAGTGACCTATATTGTTAATATAGTATCTATATTGTTAATATAGTATATTTGATTGTAATCCTCTCGGATCTCGCCGAGGCAAACAAAAACTCACCGTTATATCGTTTAAAATTCAAAATTTTGACGACAAGATCAATTGTGGCTTAGACCGCGTATACACGTTACTCATGGTTCGATCTCACCTGGTGAAAAAGTACGGATTCGTTACAATACTACAGCCATTGATAACAGATTTACTAAAGCTCCAATCGGAAGTGGGTATTCCGTTGAAACCAGTCAATGAAACTAGTGACTTCATTCTGCGTGCTACAGTGGTTCATGTTCTAGGAGACACAGCTGCCGTGCACGAGCTTTTTGAACTCATGCCTCCACAATCTAGCTTGCGATATTACAAGGGGATGTCTACACAGCGGTCGTTTCGGAGCACACTACTCTTCGAAAACTCGAGCGACTGTGAACTCGGCCATCGATGCGATTGAAAACAATACTACAACATCGTCCAAGTGTGGTATTCTACGTAGGTCGGCCTTAGATTGTTTGGAGTATTTTCACTTCACTGAAAATCTGTCTTTTGATCCGATGCATGACATATTAGAAGGTCTGGTAGGAGTGGTTATAAAAAGCATACTAAATCATTTGATCAATGTTGCCAAGGTCGTAACAGATACAGAGATTAACAGAAGAATTACTAATTTTGTTTACGGAATTGCAGAATCGAATGATAAACCATCGGACAATTTTTGTTCAAAAACTTTGAAAGTTAAAGGCAATTTGATAAATCAGTCGACATCACAAAGCTGGTTACTGTTAAGAATTCTTCCATTTATTACTTCTGACCAGGGTTGTTAATAGTCATCGTAGCTGAAGCATAATCACTGACGACAACGGGTAATAAAAAGTTTGCGTCACTGAGACAGCAGCTCTTGAATATTTTCCTTCAAACACCGTCAGTCAGTGTGCTGGTCGCGACGAAAAAGTTTTGCCGTTTCTCTTTATTGGCATTTTCGTTGAGTGGCTTGCACTGAACAGGGCAGGCGAACGAATAATCAGCCTCACGGGAATGGCTGATCAGAAAAAAAAATGCAATAATGAAACACGCCTTCATTCGGAATCGACCCAAAAACCTTCGGATTGGCAGCACAACAAGCATACCATCAGAGCTAATTCAACAGCTCCGGATTACCGAGGCTAAATCGTCAATAAAAGCTTTATTGGTTCGCCTTTCGTCTGCAAAAGGAGACAAAAGAGAATGACGAAAACTATAGCTCCCTGTTTTATTGTCGGTTCATCCTCGTCGTGGTTTCTTTGCCGGTCGTCAATGATGATGCAAGTGACGGAGTTTTATTTGCTGACGATTTTTTTTAATTTTTCGTCGTTGGTCGGTGACCAAACAGATGGTTACCAACCCTGCTTCTGACATTCTTCCATTTTTTTGAATTTTACCAATTTGCTCACAGATTTACCATTAATTACTTTCTATTCATTTTCTACTTGCCTTACAAATGAAATGCTGAGTGATTTCAATAACTCTATTCGAAACTTTCTGCTCTCATTTCCAAACAAAAATCCTATAAACAAAGTTCACCACATCTCACATTATATAGAAATAATGAAACAAAGTGGTCCAATTGCAAAAATGAGCTGTTTGCAGTTTGAAACTAAGTTCAAGGTCTCTAAGTCTCAGTCGAAAACATGTAGAAATTTTCGAAACCTTACATTCAGCATGGCAAAACGGATGAACCTCAACCAAATCAATTCCATTATCAATCAAGAATATGTAATCGATCAAGTATTAGTGAAATCAACTACAAAAATCGAAAAGAAGCATTTGGGTTACGCAATGTTATTATTTGACCTCCCTGAGCATTTAACATTTGTCGAACATTTAACTATTAACGGAACCAGCTTTAACCCTCTAATACCCAATCCCGCCTTTAGACGGGGTATAGTTTGATCATTTTTGTAATTTTTGTTTCGTGGAAAATCTTTTTTTTTATATTTTTGTCTGATATTTAGGACTGTTCTGTATATCTCAAAATTGTTTTTGGTGTATTTTAAAGCGTATTTACATTTTTAAAAAATCATTGAAAAATTTATGTATTAGTCACCTTTTAGAAGTCATTGTTTATTTTGTATTGAATCGCTACAATTAACATATTTTAATTTTTTCCCAAATCATTCTATCCTTGTTTAATAGTTTAAGGAAATCGAATACACTCTAAAATTATTTTCTTTAAAATTACACGGAAAATAAAATTTTCTGTGGAAAAAATTTAAAATAATTATACAGGGTGTTAGGTTCCTGAGTGCAAACTTTTTAAAGGGCGATAGAGGACCATAAATGGTGAAAAAAAAAATGTTCTACGCATATGGTCAAATCTCAACCGTTACGTAGTTTTTGAACTCCCCATGTTTTTGACTCTTATTGCCTTAACTGGCTATAACTTTAAAATGGTCAAACTTATCGCTGTTTTTTTACCCTTATTCGAAAGATTATTGAATTTTCTATCAAATGTCATCTTTCAACCGATTGGTTAAGTTAAATAACTAAGTTTTCTAGAGCAAATAGCCTTAAAGTTGTGTGTTTTAATTTGTTTTAAATAATTATCTTTGTAAAATGCGTAATAAACTAAAATTCTTTCTTTGGCAAAGTTGTGGCCCCTATTCCACTCTACAATTCGTTCTTTGACATCAAACTTCTATCTCTTATCGTTTTCTTGCAATTTCGATTTTAACATCGCATTTCAGATCATAAATTTGCAACTGTCATGGAAAGCACTTTTTTGCGCACTGTGCCGCACATTTCAATCAAAATTGCAAGAAAACGATAAGAGCTAGAAGGTTGGTGTCAAAGAACAAATTGTAGAGTGTAACAGAGGCCACAACTTTGCCTAAGAAAGAATTTTAATTTATTACGCATGTTTCAAAGATAATTGACAAAAACAAATTAAAACACGCTATTTTTAGCTATTTTGCTCTAGAAAACTTAGTTGTTTAACTTAACCAATCGGTTGAAAGATGTCATTTGATAGAAAATTCAATAATCTTTCGAATAAGGGTAAAAAAACAGCGATAAGTTTGACCATTTTAAAGTTATAGCCAGTTAAGGCAATAAGAGTCAAAAACATGGGAAGTTCAATAACTACGTAACGGTTGAGATTTGACCATATGCGTAGAACAATTTTTTTCACCATTTATGGTCCTCTATCACCCTTTAAAAAGTTTGCACTCATGAACCTAACACCCTGTATTTCAACAATAATCATAAAATCTCAAAATGTTTTCATCTCAAAAAATCCGTTCCCCAAATTGGCTTCCAGGAAAAATATTAAAGTTTGGGGCTGTTCAAAAATAAAAATTAGAAAAATCAAAAACTGAAATTCACGAAATCGAGAATTAAAAAGAATCATCTTCCAAAACATGTTTAAATCGATTTTAGATGACGAAAAATGATGTTTAGATCAAAATCAAAAATTTGGGTATTAGAGGGTTAAACCAGGTGTAGTCGTCAAAATTGATACCTATGCAGGAGAAAATTACGGTGTTTTAGATGCTATAATCAAAATTGACTTGCAAATTGGTAAATCCTATTTGTGCATCGTTCAGGTGTTACATATAATCAAATTTGTTAAACATTTAAATAGCTACGTAGTTTCATTCACGCAGAAGACTACTCGAGTATCTATTGAAAGTGTGCATAGTAAGAAAGTTTATAGACTGTGGAATCTACAACAACCAGAGCAAGATGCGAATTATTTGTATATAAGTTTAAAATATAAAGATTAGAAGAGAACAATCAGGATTCGTTTCAAAACACAAAAATTAAACTGTTATCCATCTCGAAATTGATATTTTCTTCTACTTCATCGTTCCTTATTTTCACTTCTCACATATATATATATAGTCCTTATTATTCAACATTATTATTTAACATAATTTGAAAAGGTACTTTGATTAAACTAAGTCCCATTGTCTGTGTTTTATAGCCTCAAATTAATGCTTCCTGCAATATATGATTTCAGTAGTGAAAAAATAATTGAGGGGGTTAGAAGCAAAGGGGTGTAAGTGACAAAAACCCACTTTCGAGTAAATGAGGTTTAAAGTTTTTGACCAATTTTTCATCCCATGCAAAATGTATGGAGTTTCAAAATCAACCCAATTTTCTCTTATTTATTGTAATTTTTCCAATCATCGTAGAAACAATTTTAAAAAAGTTCCTGAACGCTTGAAATATGAAGAATTTTATGATATCCTCAGCTCAAAATCGACAAAATGGTCACTTACACCCTTTTGATTCTGGGCCCCTCAATTATTTTACGTTATCTAAGGTATATTATTAGATAATAGGTGGCAGCTAGTTAATCAAAAGTGAGATGGTTATGTCTGCTTAGGGACCTCGCACAAATTACGTCACACTTTTAAGGGGGGAAGGGGCTTTGCAGAACGTGACGATCCATACAAACAGTTTTGAAGAAAGTGCGACATAGAGGAGAGGGGGGTTTGAAAAAAGTTTATTTCTGCGTGACATAGTTTAAGTATCACCCCTTATCTGTGAGCACAATTTATATCATTTATATTACATTGGAACTGGAACGAAATGGGACGGATGTTATACATTATGCTTCCGTTGTATATATGTTAGTCTGTGGTGTATCACTGTCGGTCATTTTCGAAAACGTCAATATAAACAATTTACAGTCTCGAGTTGACAGAATATTCATTTTTCAAATCATATTTATTCGTAGTAAACAAATTTACCAATGATTCGCTACAATACCTAACGGATGCTGAACTAACAAAGATCGGTATTACGGAGATAGGACCAAAACTACTAATTTTGTCTCGGGCGGCTAAAAAGAAGTGCGCTGATTTAGCGGCTCCTAGAACATCACGAAATGGACCATTGACGGAATAAGTGAATTCTCAGTTCGAAAATCAGCCATGCATTTTATTATTTTAAAGTCAAGTTATTTTTGAGCGTGAGCAAGTTTCAGGCATAATTTGGCCTACAAAACCTTCAAGACGAAGACAAAAAAGCTGCCGATAACACCCAAAGTCATCCTAAACTTTGGATAACTATGTTGTTTATGTTGCAAGAAATGAGCCATTTTACGAAGTGACAACAATGTTGATGATGATATTGATTTTCACGGGTTATTGGACGCTACCTTCTGTCAAAATTCATTCATAAAATCGGCTCGTAAAATGGACTATTAAGAAAGCAACAACACTGTTGCTCAAAGTTTTGCTCAAACAGCATCAAATTAGGCAAGGAATCATAATACCCACGCTTTTTGCACCATTTCATTCATTGATGCCAGATGTGAAGACATGTCTTCAAATTGAAGACATTTGAACTTCTGTGAAGACATTTATTTTTGTGAAGACAAAGTGAAGACTTTTCAAATTATGTGAAGATTTTTGAAGACATTTGAAAGCTAAAAATAATATTTATGTTGTCGATCCAAACCAAAAATCCAAATCTTGGAGCAATTTCAGATGAAATGCGTTTCATTTTTTGTTGATAAGAACTTACTAATTCCTTTTTTTCTATTGGTGGAAATTTTGGAGCAGTTTTTATTCTATTCAGATATGATAACCACCATAACTACTGAATTTTAGGATATTTGCTGAAGTATTGAATTAATTTGAGATAAACGATTATTTATCGAAAACAAAACATTTAATTTAATAAATTCTTCAAGATTCCTTACAATATAATTTTTTATTTCATTCACGCCATCAAAGATTCTTTTTTTTATTTTTTGGGTTTCATCTAGGAATTTATCTAAAATTTTTTTCTAGTTTTTCAAAAATCTCTTAAAACAGAGGCTCTTTCTAAAAGTATTACCGATGATTTTTTTTATTCGTAGATTCTCACCAGAACTTTGTTTGAATTTTAAACAAAGCTACTTCCAGAATTTCCCGCAGATTTGTTTGAAGATTTGTTAATATTCCTTCAGTAATTTTTCCGGAATCCCTTCGGGAGTTTTACCGGAACTTCTTCACGATTTCACGAATTCCTCCAGAAACTTCATCAAAAGTTTCTCGGGAATGCTTCCAGGTGTTCCTCGGGATTTCCTCCAGAAGTTTTCCGGGAGTTTCTTCAGGAGTTCCTCTTGAGTTTCTTCAGAAGCTCCTCGGAAATTCTTCCATGCGTTCCATGGAATTTCTTTTAGGAATTCCTCCAGAATTTCTTTGAGGGTTCTTAGGGAATTCACCCAGGAGTTTTTCGGGAATTACTTCAGGAGTTTGCTGAGAATTTATTCAGGAGTTCCTCGGGAATTCCTTCAAGATTTGCTAGGGAATTCCTCTAGGAGATCCTCTGGAATTCCTCCAGAAGTTCCTAGAAAATTTCTCCATGTATTCCTCGGAATTCCTCTAGAATTTCCTCGAGAATGCCTCCAGGAGTTCCTCAGAAATTCCTCCTGGAATTCCTCGGGAATTTCTCCCGAAATTATTTGTGAATTCCTTCAGAACTTCCTCGGATATTTTTCCAGGAGTTCCTCGGGATTTTTTCTACGAGTTCTTCTAAGATTCTTCCAGGAGTCATTCGGAAATCTCTTCAAGAGATTCTCGGGTATACCTCTAAGAGTTCCTCGGGAATTCTGCGAGAATTCCTCCTGCAGTTCCCCGGGAATTCCTTCAGTGGTTCCTCGGAATTCCTTCAGGAGTTCCTTAGGAGCTCTTTCAGGGTTTTTCGGGAAATTCTCCAAGAGTTCCTTGGAAATCCCTCCAGGAGTTTGCCAAGAGTTTCTTCAGGAGTTCTTAGGGAATTCATCGGCAATTTCTAAAGGGGTTTCTCGGGAATACCTCCAGCAAAAGGAACTCATACATGAGTTCTAGGGAAATTCCTCTGGAATTTCTTCTGGAGATTATCGGGTATACCTCCAGGAGTTTCTCTAGAATTCTTAAAGAAGTTCGTGGGAAATTTCTTTAGGAAATCCATGGGAGTTCCTCCAGGAGTCTCTCGTGAAGCCCTCTAGAATTTTCTCTGGAATACTTCCAGGAGATTATCAAGAATTATTTTAGGAGTTTATCAGAACATCAACTGGATGTTCCTATGAATAACTCCAGGAAATTCTCAGGAAATCACGAGAAGATCCTGCAGTAGGTATCCGGGGAATCTAGAGAAATTCTCGAGGGACTGCAAAGAAAACTTCAGAAACTCCGAGACAATTCTCTTGGAGGGATTTCCGAGAAACACTGAACTTCTGGAGGAGTTCCCGATAAATCTCAGAGAGAATTGCCGAAGAACTGCTGGGAGAATTGTCGAAAACTCCTGGAGGTATTCACGAAAAACTCTTAAAGAAATTCCTAGAGGAATTCCCGATAAACTCCTGGAGGAATTTCCGATGAACTCCTTGAGGAACTCTCGAAGATCTGCTGGAGAAATTCTGAAGCACTCCTGGAGAAATTGCCAAGGATCTCCTGGGGGAATCCTCGTGGAATTCTTGGAGGATCAACAAGAATCTCCTGGAAGATTTTTCGAGGATGTTCTGCAAGGGTTCCCAAAGATCTTCTTAACGAGTTCCCGAAGAACTCGCGGAGAAATTGTCGAGGAATTCCTGGATGCACTCCTGAAGGAATTTTCGAGGAACTCATGGAGGAATGTCTGAGGAACTCCTGGAAGAATTCTCAGGAAACTTATGGAGGAATTCCCGTAGAATTTCTGGTGGAGTACCCGAAGGACTTCTGGTGGAAATCATAAGAAACTCCTTGAGAAATTTTCCCGACGATCTCCAGGAGGGATTCCCAAGGATCTTCTGAAGGAATGCCCGAGGATCTCTTGGAAGAATTCCTGAGGATGAAAATGTTGAGAAAATCTTGGAGAGAAGCATGCATTATTACTGGAGGACTACTTGGTGATCTTCTATAGTAAGTTTCGTGGAAATTCTGGAGAGAACTTTCGTATAATTTATGTAGTTATTTCCCGGAAAACCATTGAAAAATTCCCTGGGAAAAACTGGAGGAATTCTACCACAAATGCTGCAAGAATTTTTGGAAACTTCCATAGGAATTCCCGTGGAGGGATTTCCGAGCAATTGCTGAGAAAAATCTTGGGTACTGGTGGAGAAATTTCTATGAAAGTGCTAAAAGAATTCCTTGAGAGTTGATAAACTCTCGGGTACTTCTGTCGAAATTGCCTGGATATCTCTGCAGAGGATTTCCTGGAAGGATTCCAGAGGAACTCCTAGAGGAATTGCTGAGGTACTGCTGGAGAAATTTCCGAAACCATCCAATAGGAGTTCCCGACTAACTTCTAAAAAAAATCCGAAATGTTTTGGGGAATTCTTGGAAATAAATCGGAGGAGCTTCTTTAGAAATTTAGGGAAATACCGGGAAAAACTTCAGGGAAATCCTGAAAGAACCATGCATTACTTTAGGAGGACTTCTTGGAAAACTCCTGAAGTAAATTTCATAGAAGTTCTGGAGGGAGTTTGGATAATTTTTTTTAATTATTCCCAGTCAAATCATGAAGAAATTTCCAGAGAAATTCTGGAGTAGTTGTACCACAAATGTTGCAGGAATTAATCGGAAGCTTCTAAAGGAATTCCCGTGGTATTTGTGGGGAAGACATGGAGGGATTCCCGGGAAATTCCTGGAGAAATTTTCGGAGGGGTCTGGAGAAATTTTCGTGAAACGCCAAAAGAAATTCCAGGGAAATTCTGGAGAAAATCTCTGAGAACTCCAAGATAAACTCTCGGGGGCTTCTGTAGATATTGCCTGGAATCTCATAAAGAAAACTCCGGGATACTTCTAGAAAAATGCCTGAAGATCACTTAGACTAATTCTTGGGAAGCTCTAGGAGGACTTCCCGGTGGACTGAGTAAATTCTCGGGACGCTTCTGGAGGATTTCCAGAAGGCACTTCATGAGAAATCAGAAAAAAAAAACTGGAGAAAGTCCAGAAGAAACTATTGAAGGGATTCCAGACTCCTGCAGGAATTGTAAAAGAAAGTCCTAGATGAAACTCCTGGAGGATTTACAAAAGAAGCCTCTTTGAATCCAAACAGGAATGACGATAATATTAAAATGTTAAGGCATTTCTACCGAAATTTACCTAAAATCCCACTAACATTCGAATTAAACAATGCATAAATCATTTCTGAAAACAAAAATTATTGTTCTTGCAAAGGATCCATTAAACTTTTTCTGGGAATCATTGCAGGAATTTCCAGGAATAAAACCTGTTACATTCCTGGATATTCCTAATACGGAATGTTCACCGAAAATTCTCGCAAGTCGTCAGAGTTTCTTCGAGATTACCTCCAACATTCACTTGAGTTTTGTATCTACAATATCTCCGAAATCTGTTTACAGTTTATTCAGGAATTTGATAAAAAAATACAGATCGACATAAATAAACATTTTCTGTAAGTTTACGCGCAACGTTATTATTTTTTAAAGTTCGACAACATAAACATTAAGGTACATCATGTCGGTGTAGTGTGAACGCCTCTCTTGATATAGGATATCAACATCACGCTATATTACTTGACATACCTAAAGCGTAGTGAGAACATAGCATAAATTTGGATTTTTAACATAAATTTTGTACCAAACTCACAATATGGTGTGTGAAGACATGTGAAGACATTTTGGCGTGCCTTGTGAAGACGTTCGGAAATTTCACCTGGCATCCCTTCATTGCAGAAATGGAGAATTGACCTTCTCACCATACTAAAATTCATTTTTTTAAAAAGGAGAGTGGGAAAAAGAGATGACAGCGGTAGTACAAGCAGCGGGAATACGGGAGGTTTTTCGGGATGCTTTGTGATTCGGGACAGGTTGCATGAATCCGGGTATATTCTCAACAATCCGGGACATCTGTTCATTTTACGCAAATGGGTTATCAAACGGACTGCATTTGTCGCTTACACATAAATTTTATGTGTAGTTTTCGCGAATCGGATCACCGGTATCAATCAACCAATCATTCACACTCCGCATGTACCTATCTGCGATTCGAACCAATGATTTCAATCGGTCACTCGTTGCAACGGCCTATCACATCAAACCAATCGCCTATCATCGGGACCATCGCGCACTGAACGCGACAATAACAAACAGACCTCCACCAATCATTAGTAGAGCAGCGGCGAATATTTGCACCAATCGTAGTAGCACCGGCGTTGCCATTGGCTCCCTCGTTTCAAATTTGGTCGAATCGAAGCAGGCAGCGAACGAAGTGAAGTGCGAGCGACGGACGACGACGACGGAGAAAAAGCTCATCACCAGTCACCGACCGCCACCGCCTGCTTGCGTCGCATTGGCTCCGGCAGCTGAACTAAGCGAACGCCGAGCGCAGGGTCAGCCGGAGGCGAATCGAACACCGCGCGATACGATCACTGCTCACCCGAGTGCGGTCCTGTGCCTGCTTGATGAGTGATTTTCGAGAAAAAAGCACAAAATCCCCCTAACCAGGCACCCGATTGGCCAATCAAGCGCCCTCCACCCGCAGCAAATAGGCTTGCTGGGATTAATGAATGCAAATCGAAGCGACGAAAAGCCACAGGTGCAAATGCTCACTTACCTTTTGTGGAATGTCGAGAACTACGCGTAAATTTACAATCACAACCAGCGAACGATTCTGGAGCACCGATTATCTTTTGACGCGTCACCGAACAAAAAACAATCAAATCACTTCCGCACAATTAGCTGCACGTCCGCACTTCAATCACTTTCGATTACACGCACAATACGCGTGGAGCACGCTCCAATCGGAGGAGGCTGAATTTCTCTGGACGCTGATTGACCGGAATTTTTTACCAATAGTAACAAAGCAGCCACAATTCGATTGGCTCTGGCGTGTTTGACAGCAGCTTTGGAGTGACCAATCCGAGAGTTTCTCACCCAGAGCTCACTTACTCGCATCGCACGCGGTGAGAAACTTTGCCGAGTGAGAGTGAGAAATGTTTTGTTGAGGAAGTGCTCGCGGGAGCATGGTTAGTTCGGATCGGTGTAGTCGTGATTAAATGAAAATTATGAGCACAATTTTAAAACCATTTTATAAAACTTTTTACTGTATTATACTGCATAAAACTATTTTACGAGCTGATTAGGATCCGCTTATCGCTCATTTCAAAAATGAAAATTTGACTAGAGTTCTTGCATGGGTGTTAATATCAATTAAAACGCTGTTATCGTTTCGTGTTTATTTTGGTTTATGCCGTTTTTGTTTTTGAACCTGGGTTGGATCTGGATTGGTGGAAAATGTGTAATCAAACGTCAAACAAATGACAATGAAGAGATATTCTCCTACATGAAGGGCCAAAGAGAATTTACGAACCCGCAAGTAGAGCCACTTGAACGAAAACCGTGGCTAGGAAAAAGCGAGGGAAAGAAAATCTCCTTCCAGAAGAAAGTTTTTACAGACCGAGTTACGGACAACAGCAAAATCGAGCCCACGTTTAAGGAGAAACATCAGAGGATACAAATATGGCTGCCACAATGGCCGACTTGAACCCCTACTCACGTTTTCTAGAGCATTCGTGACACCGCACTGCGAAACCACTATTGGCAATTATATGCAAATTTTCTTTTACACATGTTAAAGAACAAGCAATGGTTTCTTTTAGAAAGCCTAAATCATCAAACTGTTAGAGACGGTAAGATGGTTTTTGTATAGAATCATACAACCGTTTGTGTTACTCATATATGGGATTTATTTATATCATCAACTAGCTGTCCCGGCAAACTTTGTCTTGCCGATTGTTTGACAACTGTTGAAGTCATTCTTTCACCGCACTCTAGATTGGTTTCATTTCGATCGTGTTGATTTTCTTCCCAGCTCATGAAAAATCAACACTGTTTCGATTTATTTTACTTTCTCATTTGATTTTTGTAACTTTTTATACATATAAACACAGCCACCATGAATACGAATCGAACCGTGCAAGAGTCATGCTAATCGGTTCACCAGCTCGTGAGTTTTGTTGCCTCAAAGAAACTTCGAACTCATTTTTATATATATAGATAGATTCTTTATATTCTTTTGACAGTTCATGTCAGCTTGCATTTTTATTGTTTTTAGTGTGTGTGAATGTATAGAAAGGTTTGTGGTGTATTCTGGAACATTGATGAAGTACGTTACATGAAAACTTACCATCTACTTCTATTTTCTTACTAACTCACACAGTACTCGTCGTAGCCCAGGAAAAGAGCGCATAAAGTGTTATTTCTTATGTCAGATCACGATTTAGCAGCTAACTATTAGGTGCAATAAGATTTATGATTCACTGTCACCAATGTAGACATGCACTAGTGGGAGTATGTATGTATGTATGTATGTATGTATGTATGTATGTATGTATGTATGTATGTATGTATGTATGTATGTATGTATGTATGTATGTATGTATGTATGTATGTATGTATGTATGTATGTATGTATGTATGTATGTATGTATGTATGTATGTATGTATGCCTGTGCGCAAAAAAAGGTCACTCACTTTTGAGGCAGTTCCCATTGGCCGATTTTTTGGATTATAGCTCGAATCGAACCGGAATTTTACCGCATTGTTTGTCATTAAAAATGGTCCGGATCGGTCAAGTCGTTCCGGAGTTATGGCCATTTCAGTGATCTGGACCAGCACCGGTAGAACTGGCCGTATATTAAACTGAGCCAAGCGCCAGCATGGGACACATCTTGGGACACATCAAACTGTGGAGATTTTTTAAGGCTTTAGCATGGTTGACGAATTTTGTGTGAAAATCAACACTGTAGACCACAAATTCCACGATGTCGGCCCAAAATTTTAGATGGCAGCCGAATATTTAAGATGGCGGCTCCAAATTTAAGATTGCGGCTGTTTAATGGTGTTCTAGGCTCCAAAACCATGCAATATTAGTATATGTGGTATGAGAAAGATGTCTGTAGTCCAAAAAATTGTGACCAGAATATCCAAGATGGCGGTCTAAATCCAAGGTGGCTGCAACAAATTTAAAATGGCGGCTGTTTAACGGTGTTTTAGTCTCTAAAACCATACAATATGGCTATATTTGGTATGCCCGGAGTACTGTCGATCAGAATGCCCAAGGTGGAGTCTCATAATTGGGTTATTTAGTGAATAAAATATTGCAATTTTCTATAGCCTAATGGAAAGAGCTCATTTTTCTGAGTATAACGTGATTTTATTGGATTCCAACACCTTTGTTTTGATTGTTAAATCAACAAAACCGTTTTAATTTTCGTGGATAGAATGACAGTTCAATCGATAAAGTGACAGTTCGACCCGAACAAAAAAAATCCCCATACAAACTTTAAATGCATTTTAAAAATAGTTCCCGGACTCCAAAAAATATGAAATTTTGGATTTCGACTAGTTTTTGGGCGGAGAATCCGATTATGAAATAATCCGGATACCTCTAAAGAACCCAGTTCAAGATGGCGGCTGTTTAATGGAGGTTTAGGACCTAAAATCATGAAATCTGGATATATTTGATTTGTAGAAAATGTCATGAGTTCAAAAATGACGACCGGAATATCCAAAATGGTGGATATTTAATGGAGCTTTAGGCTCTAGAACCTTTCAATATGGGTATATCTGGTATGGGGAAGAAGCCTGGAGTCCAAAATAACAACCAGAATATCCATGATGACGGACTTATATCCAATATGGCGGCTGAAAATTAAAGATAAACGATATGATTTCTGGTGTCATGAAATAGATTTTTGTTAAACGTATGAAAGTGCGATATTCATCAACATGCTACTTGAGTTTTGTCGAAATCAGTTTTCGAAGGCACGAGAAAGGCGCCATCACCGCTAGATGTATTTATTAGAGTTTTGTCTTTTTGTTCTCGTTCCTATCCACTTGCCGAGTGTCCAAAAATAGATTCTCGAGCTGCCGCAGAAGCTGCCTTCATCAACACAAGCTCATTTCGGTTTTGTTAGTGGCAAAAGTGCAGTCGTTTACAACAATTCATTATTTTATATTGAAACTACCAAATCTCTGTTTCTTTTAACTGACTGTCAAAAATTTGGGTTATCAAACAATGGAACAGTTCAGTTTAAAATAGAAAACAGTTTGTCGCTATAGTATACTTTATATCAGAGGTTCCCAAACTTTTTCCTATCGCGGCGCCCTTTGACATTTCCAAAAATGTCGCGGCACACCAAAGTTTTTTTTTAATTTCACTTTCAATTTAAAGTGTGCAAGACAAAATTGTGAACCACTTCTCTAATATCATGTTTTCAGAATTCAATACATATTTGGAAAACTAACTATTTTTTATATTAATTTCTCAAAGATAGTTTAAATATTTGTAAGATTTCATAAATCATGTTGACTGCATCATAGAAGTTTTCAAAAAAGAAGAAACTCAGATGTAAAGGTAAAACAAGCTGCTGAATTTCAACAATTCCGCCACAAATTCTAAAGCGTTTACAATAATTGAAGATTTTTTATTGAATGAAAATGACTACACAGAACTTGACCAAAGCTTCAACAATTTGCGGAATTTGCGAAGCAACACTTTTATTTATTTTGGAAAATTTCGGCAAACTGGGACACATGAAGAGATTGTAAAGATCTGCCAGGTGGGCTTTAATTGAACTTATTTTCATAAATTTTAACTTAACCCTTTGGGCCTGGATTGGCCATATATAATCCCATTGATGAAACCAAGCATAACAAATTTATTCGAGTTCAGCGAGGTTGCGGCAGTACTGATGAAACAGTCCGGTTCAAAAAGGTCAAAGCTAGCTCTTCACGCTATCAGATCGGCAAACCTGCATGCCGCTAAGCTGCTCCGAAGACCTTGTAATTATTCTGAAAAGAACGTAAATAATGTTCTAGAAATTAAAAACTTTGGACAAGTTATAGTAAAATCAAAAGCTAAGCTGAAGCTTAAGAATTCCAAAAACAATTTCAAAAACTTGAAATGTGAAAATGTGGTTTCAATTGATACGTTTAAAAAGAATACCAGAAATCCTATGGAACAATCGAAGAATCAGGAAAGATTAAAAAAAAATGTGAGCGACCTAGTTTTACTAACAAAAAATAAAGGTGTTCCGCAATATAAATAAAGAGTTAGTTTTTTTTGTTTCGTCACAAAAGCCAAAATCCTGCGGCGCACCTGGGAAAGGTTCGTGGCGCACCAGGGCGCCGCGGCGCACAGTTTGGGAAGCACTGCTTTATATTGTGGGTTTACTTCGAAAATTAATTCCAAGGCAAGGGGTTGGTCACTCGGCACATTGTGCTCGGCACATTGTGCCCGGCACACATGCCGACACATCTCGGCACACATGGACACAACAATAAAATCCAACGCTGCTCTATAGAATCAACCTGTCAAAATACTCACGATTGAAAAAATCCGTTTATTTACATTTTTATCAAGTATGCTGGGTCGGATTTTGTTTGTAAACACCAATCAGATCAACAACATTCGCCAAAAATTGGCAGGGTTCTCTATTTGCGCAAAAACATTCAAAGAAAAAACCCCACTGGGCACGTGCGCCACACTTTGGCACACACTGAAAATTATCCGGCACAGTTTTGGCACACATTGGCACACGCTCAAAAATAATGGCACAAACGAAGTGTGCTGGTTGGCCAACCCCTTGTTCCAAGAAGTTCTAGTAAAATCATCTAAGCTAATGCGTTTATTACTTTAAACAAGATTTAAAAAATATTTTCTGTAAAAATTCATATGAAGCATCGGAAAGCTCAATGCTGGATTATTAAATCACAATTTCCCAAAATTCTTACAACGAAAACAACTTATCTCGCCGAACTTTTCCTCATATGCATCGGAGCACCCCTCCACTATGCTGCTTCATCAGCTGGCAGCATAGACCAGGGGGGGATGTACGATAATGCTTCGGTCTGCGAGAGAATTTTTTTGTTAGCAACGAAAGAAGTTTACCCGAAGCAGGACCGAAATTTGTTAAGGCAAACCAAATCAGCTGCTGGTGAGTTCTATTAAAATCTTAAAACATGACCCCATCGGTATTTGCTACCAACATCTGGTTGGTCAGACACGTATAATTCATGGTACTTGCGCGTTATCCATTACGGCCAAAGCTGCACTTGGAAGTTGGCGTTTTCGTTGCGACGATGTTGGGGTAAGCATTTAATAGATGTGTGAGTGCTTTCGGAACATGTTTATGGTTTTTATTTTGTTGAAACAAATGAAATTTTTGATATTATATGAAATGATGGTAATCGGTTGTTTTTATCGAAAAACTCTAAATGAAAACAATCAAATATAACTTTGGAATAGGTAAATTCTCAGTTTGAAAATCAACCATGCGTTTTATTGTTTTAAACAAGCGCTATTTTTCTGCGTGATCATTCATATTATAACATTCTGATTCTAATCAGTATACATGAAAGATGTTATGCTGCTGCTTATTTCTCGGAATGTTGGTATTGAAGATGAAGAAATTTATAATCAATACGTGAAATAATATTTAAAATCCATGTCGCACACTTCCATTATTCACCATTTCAAGCATTTCATGATGAAGAGCTGTAGCGTGAATATGAGAATATCCAAACTGCTGCTTGCCGATAGACTTAATGGGGGTTGTAGTAACACATTGTAGTAAAAAGTCTCCAAAATTCATTCGTTATATTTTTGTTAACGAAATAGCAACTTAAACATCCAATAGGTATTTATTTTGTTTTGTTATACACTAATAATATGACAGTCTTATTACCCGTCATAAGTATATACTCAAAAAATGTATTGCAACAATATTGATATCTCCAATACCTTACAAAGATGCTGTCTTCATCAATGTTATTCAGAAGCCCAAAAGCAACAACTTTTCTGAAAGTGGCATTTTTGTAGGTGTTCTGGTTTTAGAGATATCGAGGTGAGTTAGGGTGATTCAGTATTATTGCAATACTTTTTGTGAGTCTCTACTTATGACGGATAGTGTATGTCTTTTAGTAATAGATACTAGACTTCCTAAGCACATTTCTTTGCACATCTGATCATACTTGAAGTCGCCTTCATCTGGCGTTGCGTTCATTGAAGCAGAATCTTCCCGTTTGAGGCGGTAGTACAATTTCATCGTTTTTATAAATACATACTGCCATTATATTTGACGAATTTTGCTCTTGGGATGATTTCTTCGCCAGATGTTCTCGAACAAACTTATGTCGTATATGCAGTCTTTCGCCTGCTTGTTCGCCAACGAAGATCAGTGGTGGATATGGTCAATGCAAAAGAAAAGTTTAGTAATTAATCAAGTTCAATTGCACAAAAAACAAAACTCTTCAGGTTAGATATAAATTCCTCAAGATGTTGGTATTGACTTGATTTTTTGTATTCGGCTAGATACTTTGCTGTACGTACTGTGCAAAATCGGACACCCTGTCCAAAAAATCGTGTACCCTACATTACATACACTCAATTCTTTCTTTGCACGGGTTGATTTTCGACACAACTCAATCAATTTTTAATCAATCCACATTAAAATTGACGGTCAGTACTATCCGTATACGAAAAATCAAGTCAATATGTTGATACACATATCAATTCTGAGGAAATGCTGTCGTTCATTTGACATTATGTCAAGGGAATTTCAAAAATGCCAAACCCCGGACCGACAAAAAATCGAACCCAACACTCTTAGTATGGTTTTGCTACATACTCGCGCGTTTAGCGCTTCGGCTATATGTGTTCTACCTGTGCATTATTCGGTCACTAATTAACTCGTTTGGATATTATCTTTCTAACAAGTTATTTGTCAACTTATATCACAGAGAACAGACATCCAAGTCCAGTTCCGAAACTGTGTAAGGAATTTAACGGCCATTTGAAATCGGCAACACAAGTGGCAATAGCGTGGCGCTGCAATCGGTTAATTTCCCATACTAATTTAATTCACCACTTGAAATGTTTCAATTCACCACTGACTGTGGCAATATGGTGTTTGGTGGCGTTAGTGTTGTCATCGTGTATTGGTTTGCAACCTCACTCAAGTAAAGATTCAAATCCTTACACAACTTTCCGAATGAAATTTGTTCTAGCCTGGATGTCTGTTCTCTGTGATTGCATGTAGAGTCTGGGACCATTTGGGCAGGAGCACCTATTTTGGGCACTTGCTGCTATTATTTAGTCTAATGGGGCACGTTCGGTGTAGTACTAGATTTGTAGTAATGAGCTGAATTTTAGTATGGTGAGAAGGCCATTCTCCGTTTCTGCAATAAAATGGTGCAAAAAGCGTGTGTATTATGATTTCTTGCCTAATTTGATGCTGTTTGAGCAAAACTTTGGATAACTATGTTGTTTATATTGCAAGAAATGAAGAAAACAACAACACTGTTGCTCAAAGTTTTGCTCAAACAGCATCAAATTAGGCAAGGAATCATACGCTTTTTGCACCATTTTATTAGAGAAACGGAGAATGGCCTTCTCACCATACTTAAATTCAGCTCATTACTACAAATCTAGTACTACACTGAACGTGTCCCATTGGTCCCATACCCTATAGCTTTTATTAACGATCTTACCTCACAGCGCCCTCAATTGGAAAATATATTAGCAAGCTTAAATTTTATGCTCCTATTCGCTCTTTAAGATCACGAAACATATTTCAGCTCAAACCGCTACGAATTTCATATATTATAAACGGTCCAATGATCTCATTAATGAATGTTTATAACAAATACTGCGAAATAATTGATTTAACTACGGCAAGACCATTATTAAGAAAGATTCTAAATGGTAGACCTAACGACACCTAGAATAACACTCATATATAAGTATCTATACACTGAAATAAATTTTGTTGTTGTTTCCACCGAATCCATGGTAAAATTAAGAACTGTACCAACAATTTTCAACCGAATGCAAAATTCTGTTAATTGTACTGAAACATTGTCAATATTACCATGCGTGAAGTACCATTGACTAAAAACATTCTTGATGTTACTATTTTGACATTGTATTTTTGACCATGTTTATCTAAGACGCGCAACATTCAAGTCTACATGGTCGAAATTACAATGCCCAAATAGTAGAACCAAGAATGTTTTTAGTCAACAGTAATACACGCATGGTAATATTGACAATGTTTCAGTACAATTAACAGAATTTTGCATTCGGTTGAAAATTGTTGGTACAGTTCTTAATTCTACCATGGATTCGGTGGAAACGACAACAAAATTTATTTTAGTGTATATTAGGTATGTAGTCTACAATCACAGACAAACAGACGTATCACTTGGAACAAAATGTGATAAAAATCATCGTCATGCAGACATAGTCGCCCAATGCTAATTTTGCTGTGGTACGCAAACCCATTGAGTAGATGGCGGTAGTGAGCAAACGTCAAACAGGAGCAAAAGCGATGCGAGCGCCATGAGCGAGCTATTTGCGAACTATGGAAAGTTTGAATAGTCCGTTAAAAAAGGAAACGATGGCGATGGGAAGTTGTCTGTGCTACAATGTTTGACGAAATAAATAAACAAAAAAATTAAATAAATAAATAAGTATAAAAACCCTAGAAGTTTCGGACAATAAAGTAATGAACATTATAGTGACTGACCCAAAACTAGTATCCAAGTCACTGTTTAAATACTAAATAGTGGACTCGCTAACAGGCCTGCTGAGGTATTATGGATGCTGCAGTAGTTTGTTTTTAGTGTGTACAAGCACGCAGCCATTAGAGCTTGAAAAAGCGGCAGTGAAAGTTTAGGTGCCGCTGCCTTTAAGCTTTCCTTATGGAAAAGCACGCACTAGGGCGAAAAGCTGCTTAATAAGCACTGAATATGTTGCACACAATTTGTGAACAAACTGAATGCAAGCTAAAACTATACACGAGGTAACGACTTTCCAGGAATGGTTGAATCCTTAAGTCTCTAAGGGTCTGTGTCAATTGGCGAATTAAATTTAATTTTCACTTAAACTTGACAGTTCGATAATTATTGCCTTAAGAAAACTGTCAAGTTTAAGTGTTGAACTGTCAAATTTAAGTAAAAATTAATTTTAATTCGTAAATTGACACAGACCCTAAGTGCTAAATGTTTGGGTTTTCAAAATCGGTTATTCCCAGCATTCCTTCTACTTAGTAACTGAGTTATTTTCCACTCTGAAAACGAGTATTCAACTAAGTTTTTGCTAACATACATTTTTGTTTTGCTATTGAGAGTGGCCATCGATATATAATAGATAAAATAATAGATAAAAACATGGTCTTTACATATGCGACCATGTATTTGCATCATCTCGGTGTCAAGGTCTCATGCAACGCACTCCTCCCCAAAGATTCGTGTTCTGTGATCCTTCAGAGACACCCGCTTCTCATCGGAATACCAATCACCGCAAATAAATCGCATCTCGTTGGACATCTGTCACTCTGTCTGCACGCAAAGCAGAGTCCCAGACAATCGATAAATAACCATCCACGCCACGTACCTACCCAAACCAATCCATCCACCCATCGCGCACAAGACCATTTTCGGTCCCGCGGCAGGCAACGTGCCGAACACCGTTATGCCACCCTTGCTCCCTCCCGCGAAATGAGATATTAAAATTTCTCCATCCGCCTACTTTGAGGGAGGTGGAAACATTACCGTGAATTATATTAAGTAGAAGTCGGATTGGCTTTTGGGCAGCGCACGCAGCTGCCGTTCGAATCAATATTTTTCGGGTTCATTATCCATTCATCATATTTGATCACCGTGGCCTACACGCACACACGACACGATCATCACGGATCGCGATCGCGACGAGCTTTCGCTCGACTTTTAGCAATCCATTCAGGATCGATTATTGGCCCCACAATATGTGATTTTGTTTGGATAGTATGTAAATACGGATTTTGCTCCTATCCCACAAGCGTGAGCAATCTCAAGGAAGACTAATTTAGTTTAAAAGAGAGTTATTGTTGTACAATGTGCTCAAACAACCCAGATTGGTTGAAATGCTCATTTAGTGCTGAAAAGATTTATCTTCTCACCTCTATCATTACAGCTGCTTTACATTGTCACTATGACGACGGCGGTAAACATGGCGCGCATCGCACGGCTAAATGCCTAAACGAACCGTTTATCACCCCGGGCAACGTGTTTCAGTTGATTAATGAGTGTCGTGTTTCAATTTTCCGAACACTCTGCCACCCCGTCCTCACCTGTTCGATAGTTATTATTCAAAAATACGTTTCCTTTCTGTTTTGATGAGCCAAAAGCCATGCTTACCAAGACGAGAAATTCACCACACGCATGTTGAAACACAGAAACGACGATGATGACACCAATGCATAAATCAATAAAAACTATCATTATAATTTGGTTTCCTTCTCTCTCTTCGTTCGTCGCTTGCTTTGCCAGCGCGATTTGCGTCAGCTTCCCCGCATACCATGCCAAAAGAAGACGAAGTCACACATGATCAGTCTTCGTCTTCGTTCGTCATTCACCTCTCCCGCATAACAAACTCAAGTGGGGTGATGCCCTTTCGAGTCGAGTCGAAGTAGGCGAGGAACCGCCTTTTTCTACTCCTTCCACTTGTTGAACGAGATCTTTTGCTCCACAGCGAGCACGCGCTCTCTCCTCCAGCCACTGCAGTGGCTGCATTGGTTGGGCATTCAAAGTGTGGTGAATTTCTAGCGGATTCCTCTCATTGGATGCTGTGAGCGATTTGGCATCGTATGGCCATTTGGCATTCCCCTACTTTTCTCTCTCGCGAATTGCTAGCGGTACGGTGGTGGTTGGTCGTCTCAACCGTTAACTCAACTGATTTTTCTTGTTCTCAACTTTTGCTTATTCAATGGTCCTGTTCTTCTTTTTCTTCTTCTTCTATTGTTGTCGAGGGACTTCAACCCGAAGGTCATTCATCCCTCTATGGTCCTGTTCAGTGAGACAGGTTAAGGTCACTTGAAGTTGGTGCATCCTACCCGTAAAAGCAGGATGTAGCAGCTTCGAACAACCCAACTAACAATCGCCAGCCGCAAACAAGCATGCATGCTGAATTGTTGCTTTATAATAGTAATTATAGATGAACTAAAATTATGCTGTACACTTTACTGTACAAATGCTATTACAATTGAAAAAGTAGGCAATGCTCAACTTTTCGTATTGGTATTAACAATGCTAATTTAAAACACTTTTCAAGCGTTTAATAAGATTTTTATTCGACTCGCAGTAACATTGTTTAACAAGACTTTTCTCTGCTTCTTGTTAAGTTCATGTAAAAATTAGCACATGTATCTGTATAATGTGCTTTTCACATGTCAAATAAGCGCTTTCGTTTAATCATACTTCGACTCAGAGTACATGATGCAAAACACACGTGCTTTTTACTGAACAACAGCTGAAATAATCTGTTGTTCAGTCGTTAACCATAATGTCTGTGCTAATTCACCACTGCTGAATAGGAGTCGAAGTCTGATCATTATTAAACCACGGGAAGTTTATGTTTTGATTTAAGCGCTGCAATTCATCATCTCTAGGATGGCGCAGATAGTAACAGCTTTACTACATAGTTGTAAAACGATTTAACAACAAACAGTTCAGCTAGTACACAACACTATGCTTTATAGTTTCTCCAAATTTGTGTGAACAGAACCCGAACAAAGGTTGTGCCTGAAAATTATCCACATGTTATTCAGCATCATGCTGAATCAATTCATCGTAAAGGTGCTGATAAAAGGAGTGGTTGTTAGTTGGGAAGTTCAATCTGTCTCAGTGAACAGAGTAAAAGGGATAAGCCAACACACAATGGGCAGAAACGGGCCCGTAATCGGACTTATTCAGAAGCCGCTGGTTTTGAAGCTGAACTGATGCATTTTCAATGGAAAATGGGGCGATAAATCGAATGCTGATGGTTTCATCCTGTGCAGACCTCGGGAAGAGGAACTTTTTTCCCCATTTTACCCTAAATCAGCCGTTTTCAACGGGTATACTTCCATAACTCTACACGCCGCAGATTTTTTTGTATATAAATTGACGAATATGGTATTATTATGTTTACAGAATAGACTTATGAAGAGTTTCTGCAGTGCTGAGCCTTATAAGTGACCCATTTTGCCCTATTTCACCCTATATTTATTGTTTTAATAAATATATGCCTGTAACTTCAATTCAATCGGATTTTATGTACATGAATGAAGAAATTTCATGCTATTTTATCTACAATACTGAATGACGATGGCATCATGGTATGCTCAGTCCAAGAAATGGCGTATTTCCCCATTTCACCCTATATCAGTAATATTGATGAATATAACGTCTATATCTTTAATTGCTGCAACAATTTAAGCCTATAATTGGACACTTAAGATGCAATCAGCTCTACAGTATTGAATGATGATGGGGTCTTGCTGTGACAAGTCTGAGTAATGGTCCACTTTACCTCATTTCACCCTATATAAGTTATATCGCAAACAGATCTTTATAATTAGGTTTGCTGCAGAATATTTTACTAACTAATCGATATTTTTTTATCATCTATTCTGAATTTAACTATAGTGATGGCATGCGGTGCTGAGTTCAAGTAATAGTCTATTTTACCCTTCTTCACCCTATATTTATAATTAAAATGAAAACATTCCCCTTAATCCGATTCTGATGTTTTTTTTTGTAAAGAGAAGTACAAAATTGATGTATTATCTTTACAGAATTGGAAGGTGAAAACATCGCTCAGATTCTGATACTTTTTATATAGTGTTGTCAGGATTATTGTCAGGTTTCCTTCGGAATTCCTGTTAGCATTCCCACGGATAAAAAGATAAAAGCATCCAGTTTGTACATTACCACAGACAAACAGACGTAACTCTTAGAGGGAATTCATCAAGGACTTTTGCCCGCTGTCTTTTTCATGAGTACACTAACACCTGTTGGTAGAACCGCGCGAGACACTGTCGGCCATGATGGATTTCGATTTGACGTTTGCTAACACGCACACTACTACACTAATCGCCTGTAATTTTCGTTTGCATCATTCAGCAACGTGTACACTGGCAAACGTCAAAGCGATTCAACACTAGCGCCTCTGGTGGAAGAAACGCGGAAATCAAATGAAATTTGAATTGACCGTTAAATGCATGTGCCAAGCCGTTTTGAAAAGTGTTACGTCTGTTTGTCTGTGACATTACCATTCAATAAAAAAACATCTGCATGGGATTTAGGGGGATATTTTCATTAAAATTTTAAATATAGAGTAAAGTAGGGTAAAATGTACTATTTCTTGCCCTATTAGCTCCCCATCACATCACTGCCATCCAATTCAGATATCATCAAATTGTCGATTGCTTTGTCGATTACTTTGTAAAAATTCTATAGAACTAATTTATAGAGGTCTGTTTGCGAAATAAATAAGATAAGGTGGAATGGGGTGAAATGGGCCATTACTAAGACATGTGACAGCATGGCTCCATCATTATTCAATGCTGTAGAGCTGATTACATATTACTTGTCCAATAATAAACTTAAATTATTGCAGTAATGGAAGCTATATACGTTATATACACTAGTATTACTAATATAGGGTGAAATGGGGTAATATACTCCATTAAGGCATAGCATGATGTCATTGCCATTCAATTTTAAAGATATAGTAACATTAAATTTCTTCATTCATGTACAAGAACAACTGAATGAACTGTAGTTACAGACATATGTTCATCAAAACAAAAAAATATAGGGTGAAATAGGGCAACATGGGTCACATATAAGGCTCAGCACTGCCTGAACTCTTCATCAGTCTATTCTGTAAACATAATAATATCAGGATTCTTTACAAAACCCTGGCAGCTATTCTGCAGAGCATTACGTCAACACTATATAAAAAGTATCAGAATCTGATTTAGAGCGACATTTTCACTAAAATTGTAAATTGAGGGTGGAATAGGGTAAAATGGGGCTCTTTTTAAACTCAGCACCGCATTCCATCACCACCTTCCAATTCTGTAAAGATAAAAACATCAATTTTGTACTTCACTTCGCGAAAAAACCATCAGAATCGGAATTAGGGGAATATTTTCATTTTAATTATAAATATAGGGTAAAGAAGGATAAAATAGACTATTTCTTCTTGAACTACGCCAGTGTGGCAGTCTTATCATAGACTTAAGTTGGTATATTTCGAAGCACTCTTTACATCCTTCAGGATAAGCAAGGGCCAAAAGACTACAAAAAATCGCCGCAGTTTGATGTGTCCCAAGATGAGGCTTCGTTCAGTTTTATATACTACCAGTTCTACCGGTGCTGGTCCATATCCCTTAAATGGCCATAACTCCGGAACGCCTTGACCGATCCGGATCATTTCATATAGCAAACAATGCGGTAAAAATCCGGTTCAATTCAAGCAATAATCCGGAAAATCGGCCAATGGGAAGTGCTTTAAAAGTGAGTGAACTTGTTTAGCTCACAGACACACATACACAAACACATACATACATAAGGGCAGCAGGGACAGGAGTCCAGGGGCTTGACGAACCCCCCTTCTGCGAGTCGGGTGGAAGCTTGGAAATCTTTCCTAAGCGAAAACCGTTCACACATCCGTGTGGATTACCACATTTGGCTCATCCTTTGGGAAGTGACCCGGCCTTCTGGTTTCCAGACAGCTCAAGCAGAGCATGCCTAGGATATGGCGGGGTTCCAACAGTGGGCTCTGTTGGTTCCCTATAAAAAGCCACACATCTGCAAGCAACTCCGTACAAGCGATCTGGTACCGCATCCAATGTGCCTTAGACCAAACACCCAAACTCTTATGCTGATCTGGCTCTGGACACGGACCCCATGAAGGAATGTGTTCAATCCTCGCTTGCCCTCCCTGTTTCATAGACAACCAAGTGATCACGAAAGCGACTGGATACAACGGATGGTGATAGCGGTGCGGAGGGGGGACCCAATAGAATGGAGACATAAAATTATACCGAAGTAGTTGGAGAGAACGCGGACGCGTTCAGAAGAAGTGGAATGATGGAAACAGCTTCGAGAACGAGTAGTAGCGCGATACGGAGCGAGCCCCAAGGAAGCCAACGGAAGCTGGCATTTCTTAATCAGCGAGTGCTCACATCGAACTCGAACAGCAGCACAGCTCAAGAGTCGAGCTTGTTTGAAGTGAGGAGTAAGGTGAACGAATTGTACGACTTTTTCAAAGACCAGCACAACGTTCATCTGAAGATCAAGCAACTAGTGACGAGCATCAAGTCTGCCGTTACAGTAGCGAAACGCGATCAGAAGGCGCTCAAACTGAGAGCGGAAACAGCCGAGAAGTCTCTGGCGGA
This sequence comes from Aedes albopictus, assembly GCF_035046485.1. Lineage (NCBI taxonomy): Eukaryota > Metazoa > Arthropoda > Insecta > Diptera > Culicidae > Aedes > Aedes albopictus. The sequence goes on from NC_085136.1 coordinate 31,418,131, forward strand.
AGCCACGGATCGAGCTACGGCTGAAAACATGGAGACGCCGAGGAGCCAACGGAGTACTCGCTCAGAGAAACGAGGCAGGGACCCGCCAGGAGAAGAGGAAGTTCCGAAGAAACTGAGAAGCGAACAGGAGCATGCCAGCAATTGGAGTGATGATGGATGGCTCACTGTGGAGAACCAGCAGGCGAAGAAGAAGCGAAAGGAGAAAGAAGAAAAGAAGAAGGAACAGAAGAAGAAAGAAACCCACCGGCCTCCTGCCTCCTAGGGCGATGCATTGATCGTCGAGGCGAAGGACAAGACGACTTACGCTGCTATTCTTAGGAAACTGCAGGACCCGGAGTTGACATCATTGACTTTCCGTCCTCGAAGTCCAATATTAGCGATGACCTCAAGGATGCCCTGATTAGACTTAGTAAGTCAATGATGGCGGCCAGGCAAGACCACGGGAAAATCTTGGCAACAGAGCCAGCGGCAGAATCCGTGAAGTTGAAGGTTCCGAAGTCTACCCAGACCTAGGCTTTCGCTTTCGTGGAAAGCTCCAAAAGTGCAGTGGAAGCTACTGCTTTTGAAAAGCATTCGCAGAAGCGTCTGAGGCCGTTGTCAGGTGTGGAGCTATCAGGTGGCGCCCGCAAGGCTTGGCGGTCTGCAGTAATACCGGTGAGTTGGGCCCCAGTCAGGCGTACCGGAACGAAGGGAACAGGGGGTTTCGACCATTGATAGGCCCTCAGCAACCAAAAGTTAGGGTGGGTGGTGGCAGGATGCCCCGGGACCATTGTTTAGTGGAAGAAGAGAAAGAAGGGAGTAAAGGGTGAGCAGGAGCGTTGGGGCACCAGGCCTTAGAAACGTTGAAGGGCAGGTACCAAGCGTGAGGAGGCCGACCAACTCGTCATCGAAATTGAACAGCTCAAGTACTCGGAAGTTCTGAATGGCGATGTGGAGATCGTGGATCTGGGAGCCGACGAGCGCTGTATTAGTACTCGTATGGGTGAAATGATCCTCGAACTCAAGGACGACAAGGAGTGCAAGGGCGCTGCCTACTGTTTTGTTATTTTAACCATCAAAACAGAGCTATTGGAATCCAATAAAATCACGTTATACTCAGAAAAATGAGCTCTATCGATTAGACTATAGAAAATAGTAACATTTTATTCACTAAACAACCCAATTCTCCAAAAATACCGCAAATACTAGGAAATTCAATGAAACCCACCTAAACCATCTTTGATACCCTGCAGAGACCACTCGGAAAAATCTTTGAAATTCCCTTCGTATCATTCGAAAACCATCTTAAACCTTCTTAAAACCCGATAAAAAGTGATCGCACCACCCAAACCCTTTTGAAACCCTTTTGAAGCCTCTTTGAAATTTGTTGGGACTTTCTGAAACGCCCATGTGATCCTTCTGAAACCACACATAAAAGCCCCTGAAACTCCTCGATTCTTGGAAATCCTTTTAAAATCAAAACTTAATGAATTCCTCATAAAAACCACCTGAAACATTTGCGGAAGACGTCTTAAAACTACCATTAACTCTGAAATCGTCTGAAACCTTCCTGATGTTCCTTAAAATCCACTGAAACCCTTTAAAATTTCCTTGAAAACCTCTTGAAAATCTCTGAGACCCCGCTGAAATCCTCATGCACGTAACTACAGCGCATTTGGCCCCTCGGCTCCGATGTCATGCACGCTGGCTGTAGTGCATAACAAGCGAGCACGACATTGGAACAGAGGGATCGAATACGCTATAGTTACGTGCATGTCGGGACTCTTCTAAAGCTCTCCTGAGACCCCCATCAAACCCTCCTAATACCCCCTGAAGTCGCCATGTAACTCTTCTACGACTCCTTGAAACCCCCCAAAATTACACCTGTAACCCTCCTGGAACCATCTTGAAGCCCTACTGATGTTCAGTGAAACGCCTCTGAAAAGCCAACACCCTTAAATCTGCTGAAACCTCCGCAAGACTCCTCTCAAATCTAAAACTATCGGAAACCCTTTCAACGCCAGCCTAACACTCTTTGGTACCGGTCCTGAAACTTCCCTTAAACATCCTGAACCCGTGCCCCCTGAAACCCCTCTGAATGCTGTCTAAAACTCTTCTGAAACCACTCTTAATCCTTGCTGAAGCCTCCTGAAATCCCCCCACGAATTCCCCCTGAAACCTTCTCTCAAACCCCCCTGAGGCGTCATTCTTCGTAAGGTTGCAAAGAAGTTTGAGAAGGACAAGTGGCTTGCACATGCAAAGAGGAGGAGGTCAAGGCTATCGGATGTAAGTAAAGCGGAGATGGTCAAAGGGATTTCAAGGGAGTTTCTAGGGGGGGGATCAGAGGCGTTTCCAGGCGTTACAGGGCGTTTCAGATGGCTTTTAGTGGGCTTCATATGCTCTCAGGTGAACTTCACGGCAGTTTCAGAGGCGTTCCAAAGCGTTTCAAAGCGTTTTAGAAGGTTTCAGAGGTAGTTTAGGAGACTTCAGAGGCTTTCTGGTTCGTTTCACACGAATTTCATTTGTGTTTCAGAGGTGTTTCAAGGCGTTTCAGGAGGTTTCAGAAACTCTCAAGTGAGTTTCTCGGAGGTTTCCTGGGGCGGCGTTTCAAATCGTTTCAAGGTGTTTCAAGGCGTTTTAGGCCGTTTCATGGCCTTCCAGAAGGTTTAGAAGGTTTAAGAGTGCCTTCATAGGGTCACACATGAATTTGACGGAGGTTTAATAGGGGTTTCAGAAGTATTTCAATGCGTTTCATGGCGTTTTAATGCGTTTCAGGACATTTCAGGAGATTTGAGGGGGGCTTAAGGGGACTCAGAGGCACGTAGGTAAATTTTACGGAGATTTCATGAGGGTTTCAGAGGCGTTTCAAAGCGTTTCAAGGCGTTTCAAGACGTTTCAGGTGGTTTCACAGGGGTCTTGGGGGCTTCAGAGAATCTCAGGTAAATTACACGGTGGTTTTATAGGAATTTCAGGGCGTTTTAATGCGTTTCAAAGCGTTTAAGGAAGTTTCACAGGGCTTTTAGGGGGCTTCAGAGGCTCTCAGGTGAATTTCACAGAGGTTTTATAGGGGTTTAGGTTTCAAAGCGGGGTAATAGGGGTTATAGGGGTTGCGTTTCAAAGCGTTTCAGGCGTTTCAGGGCGTTAGAGGGAGGTTTTACGGAGGTTTTAAAGGGGTTTCTGAGGCGTTTCAAAGCATTTCAACGCGTTACAAGGCATTTCAAAGCGTTTTAATGCGTTTCAGGGCGTTTCAGGAAGTTTACTGGGCCGCAGAGGCTCTCAGACGAATTTCACGGAGTTTTTATAGGGATTTCAGAGGCGTTTCAAAGCGTTTTAAGGCATTTCAATGCGTTTCAGGAGGTTTCACAGAGGTTTTAGGAGGCTTCAGAGGCTCTCAAGTGAATTTCACGGAGGTTCTAAAGGGGTTTAGAAGCATTTCAAAGCGTTTCAAGGCGTTCAGGGCGTTTTAATGCGTTTCAGGGCGTTTCAGGGGTTTAGGAGGCTTCATAGGCTCTCATGTGAATTTTACAGAGGTTTTATAGGGGTTTAAGATGCGTTTCAAAGAGTTTCAAGGCGTTGCAGGGCGTTTGAGAACATTTTAGAAGGTTTCACAGAGGTTTTAGGGGAAGATCTCAGAGGATTTTTGAGTGCAATCCTCTTGCCCCTAGCTTTTATTTTGAGGATTTATGCGTTTACACCCAATCCTCCATTTAGCTAACGAGTCAGGACTGCCTAAATAGAACTTTTACCTAAATGGATTCAGTTCACTACCTAAATGGATCTCAAGATTGCAAAGAAGTTTGAGAAGGGTAAGTGGCTTGCTGATGCAAAGGGGAGGAGGTCAAGGCTGTCAGATGTAAAAGGAGGGATGGTCAGAGGGATTGTAAGGGAGTTTTTAAAGGGGGGGGGGGGTTGTTATCAGGACTGTTTGGAGGACTTCATGTGCTTTCAGGTGAACTTCACGGGAGTTTCAGAGGCGTTCCAAAGCGTTTCAAGGCGCCCTGAAAGGTGTTTCAGGAGGTTTCACAGGAATATTAGGGGGCTTCAGAGGCTTTCTGGTGTGTTTCATATGGATTTCATTTGTGTTTCAGAGGTGTTTCAAGGCGTTTCAGAAGGTTTCAGAGAGGTTTTGTGGGGTTTGAGAAACACTCAAGTGAGTTTCACGGAGGTTTCATGGGGGTTTCAGATGCGTTCCAAATCGTTCCAATGTGTTTCAAGGCGTTTCAAGGCGTTTCAGGAGGTTTAGGAGGTTTAAGGATGTCTTCAGAGGGTCGCAAATGAACTTGACGGAGGTTTAATAGGGGTTTTAGAGGCGTTTCAAAGCGTTTCAAGGCATTTCAATGCGTTTTAATGCGTTTCAGGACATTTCAGGAGATTTGAGGGGGGCTTAAGGGGACTCAGAGGCTCGAAGGTGAATTTCACGGAGGTTTCATGGGGATTTCAGAGGCGTTTCAATGAATTTCAGGGCATTTCAGAAGGTTTCCGATGAATTTCAGGGGTCTTAAGAGACCCGCAGGTGAATTTTACAATGGTTTCAGAGGCGTTTCAAAGCATTTCAAGGCGTTTCAGGAGGTTTCACAGGGGTCTTGGGTGCTTCAAAGATCTCAGGTAAATTTCACGGAGGTTTTATAGGAGTTTCAGAGGCGTTTCAGAGCGTTTCAGGGTGTTTAAGAAAGTTTCACAGGGCTTTTAGGGGGCTTCAGAGGAACTTAAGTGAATTTCACAGAGGTTTTCTAGGGGTTTAGGATGCGTTTCAAAGCGTTTCAAGACGTTTCAGAGCGTTTGAGGGAGGTTTCACGGAGGTTTTAATGGGGGTTTTGAGGCGTTTCAAAGCGTTTCAAGACATTTTAGGGCGTTTTAATGCGTTTCAGGGCGTTTCAGGAAGTTTACTGGGCCGCAGAGGCTCTCAGGTGAATTTCACGGAGGTTTAACAAGGATTTCAGAGGCGTTTCAAAGCGTTTCAAGGCATTTCAATAAGTTTTAGGCGTTTCAGAAGGTTTCACAGAGGTTTTAGGAGGCTTCAGTTTCTCTCAGGTGAATTTCACGGAGGTTTCAAAGGGGTTTTAGAAGCATTTCAAAGCGTTTCAAGGCGTATCAGGGCGTTTTAGTGCGTTTCTGGGGGCTTAGGAGGCTTCAGAGGCTCTCAGGTGAATTTCACAGAGGTTTTATAGGGGTTTACGATGCGTTTCAAAGCGTTTCAAGGCGTTTCAGGGCGTTTAAAGGCATTTTAGGAAGATTCACAGAGGTTTTAGGGGAAGATCTCACGGAGTGTAATCCTCTTGCCCCTAGCTTTTATCTTGAGGATTAATGCGTTTACACCCAATCCTCCATTCAGGTAACGAGTCAGGACTGCCTAAATATAATTGTTATCTAAATGGATTCATTATCTAAATGGATCTCAAAGTTGCCGGAGGTTTAATAGGGGTTTCGGGGGCCTTCAAAGCGTTTCAAGGCGTTTCATGGCGTTTTAATGCGTTTCAGGGCGTTTCAGGAGGTTTGAGGGGGCTTAAGGGGGATTAAGATGCTCGCTGGTGACTTTCAAGGAGGTTTCATAGGAGTTTCAGGGGCGTTTTAAAGCATTTCAGTGCGTTTAAGGGCATTTCTGAAGGTTTCCGATGAATTTGAGGCGCATAAGAAGCTCGCAGGAGAATTTCACGGAGGTTTCATGAGGGTTTCAGAGGCGTTTCAGATGCGTTTCAGAGGCGTTTCAATGCGTTTCAGGAGGTTTCACAGGGGTTTTAGGTTTCAGAGGAACTCAGGTTAATTTCACGGAGGTTTTATAGGGATTTCAGAGGCGATTAAAGCATTTCAAGGGGCATTTCAAGCATTTCACAGAGGTTTTAGGAGGCTTCGGAGGCTTTCAGGTGAATTTCACGGAAGTTTTAAAACCCCTAGAGGTATTTCAAAGCGTTTCAAGGCGGTTCAGGGCGTTTCAGATGGTTTAGGGGGCTTCAGAGGCTCTCAGGTGAATTTACAGAGGTTTTATAGGGGTTCAAGAGGCGTTTCAAAGCGTTTCAATGCGTTTCAAAGAGTTTCAAGGCGTTTCAGAAGATTTTACAGGGGTTTTAGGGGGCTTCAGAGGCTCTCAGGTGAGTTTTACGCAGGTTTCAAGGGGGTTTAGAGGCGTTTCAAAGTATTTCTAGTGTTTCAGGGCGTTCCGATGCGTTTCAGGGCGTTTCAGGAGGTTTAGGGGGCTTTAAGGAAGCTTCAGAGGCTCGCAGGTGAATATTACGGAGGTTCTATAGGGATTTTAGAGGCGTTTAAGAGCGTTTCAGAGCGTTTCAAGGCGTTTTAATGCGTTTCAGGAGACTTCACAGGGGTTTTAGGGGGCTTCAGCAGAGGCTCTCAGGTGAATTTCATGGAGGTGAATTTGTATGAGTTTTAGAGGCGTTTCAAAGTGTTTCAAGACGTTTCAAGACGTTTTAAGAGTTTTCAATGCATTGCAGGGCGTCCCTGGAGATTTAAGGAGGGTGTTGCCGCGAGTTGGCAAGTGTTTGAGTGAAACTGGCAACACTGCCTTAGAGATAAGTGTTATCTGAACAATCGAATAACCTACAAAGATCTAGCAGTAGTGTTGGATAGGTTGTGTCTCTAGTAGAATCGTTGTGAAACTGTCAAGTAAGGTATTTATTGTTATGTTTAAGGTGAAGATATGACGAAGCCACAGCTCAAATTTTCAAGAGCACAAATCTAAAGAACCGAACGTCGGATTGCGCTGAAAAGTTGACCGATTGGTTACCCGCTGGTGGAGACCAATCGATCAACTTTTCAGAGCAATACGACATTTGGTTCTTCAGATTTGTGCTCTTGAAAATTTGAGCTGTGGCTTCGTCATATATTCACCTTAAGTGCATATTATATTATTGTTCAAACATACTACAGCATTGAAACTGATGTGAAGTACACACTGTTATCGATATGTGTTTCGTCGAACTAGAGACAGCGTTCCCCGACAGAGGGTTTTAGGGGGCTTCAGAGGCTCGCGGGTTTCATTGGGGTTTCACAGGCGTTCAAAGCATTTCAAAGCGTTTCAAGAGGGTTAAGGGAGCCTCATAGGATCATGAGGTTTCATGGGGGTTATTGAGGCGTTTCAAAGCGCTTCAAGGCGTTTCAGGAGGTTTCAGAGGCTCTCAGGTAAATTTCATGGGGATTCTAGAGGCGTTTTAAAGCGTTTCAAGGCATCTCAATGGTCTTCAGAGCGGTTTCAGGGGAATGCAGAAGCCCATCTAACTTTTCCTCTATTGCGTAAATCTCTTAGAGACCTCCAAATACGTTAGTAGACCCGATGACCTATACTCAAGAAAGTTCTTGGAGAATAAACTCACCACCTGATAGCCCATAGCTACATGAGGCTGTGTGAGCATAAATTTGATTCATAATGCTCCAATACATCACTGTTTACACTTGTAGATCAGATGGCCTTAACTTCAGGGAGTTCTCGGATACTCCTATACAATTAAAGAACCCACCACTGGATAGAACATACATGCCTGGGGTTGTGTGAGTATAAACCTCATTCTTAATACTCTTAGATACAACTAGTAGCCCACGTAGATTCGATGACCTATACTCAAGGGAGTTCTTGGAGAACCTTAAAGAATCATTGGTAGATTCGATGACCTATATGCAATGCAAGGAAGGTTTTGGACATCCTCTAACTGTCAATGAACTTATCACTTGATAGCATATAGCTACATGAGGCTGTATAAGCATACATTTGATTCATAGTGCTCCAATAGATCACTGTTACGCTTGTAGATCAGAGGGCCTTAACTCCAAGGAGATCTCGGATACCCTTTAACTTTTAACCCTTAAACACTCCGTAAACGTCCCTTAACTCTTAATACTGCTTTTTTCCTGTAAACTAACTTTATCTGTAATCTTGAGTACTCCAACTGCTCTCAACGCAATCAAATTCCATTTAGGTAACATTACCTAAATGGAGGAAATGGATGAGGACCATGGAACTCTTACCGGAAGCCAAGTGAATTTTCTCGCCTGAATCGGACAAGCATCGAGCCCTATGCTCAATCAAGCTCAAAATATTGGTAATATTCTACCGTCCAAAACAATGTGCCACCGCGCCCAGCGCAATGATCGCAGCAATCGCATCCCAATCGCATGCTGATCAGTTGTTTCGCAGAAATTGCAGCCCACTTCGATCATCAAAGCAACCGTTGTTGTTGGTAGGTTGGTTGGTCGGAATCTTTTCGCGATGGTGCATCCAAGATTGTAGCGCGTTCGCGACCGCAAAACCCAAGTCATAAAACCGACCAACATCAACGAACGGACGGGGACCAAGATGGCGAACGCCAATATATGATCATGATGGGCATACCTGCTAGATTTAATCATCGCCTTGTAGAGGTTGGTTGAAAGGGAACGTACTCGCAAAGCATACCCACCACACGGACGAACAACGGCCGGAGGAGATGTTTTGTAATCGCTGAGCCGGGCTAATCAGTGCAATCCGTGCGCGGCTGGCTGCATGCAGCTCACTTCACTTTCAAAACTGCAGCACCGCACCACCGACCGATCGGTATGGTCTTGGTCGTCTCTCTGGTGCGGGGTATGGAAGTCGTCTTCCAAAGTGCATCTAATAAGTTTCAGAGCTGAGACGCGCCCAGCTGAGCTGCGATGTTTGTGATTATGACGCGTGTTTGATGGCCACGGATGAGAGACCCGCGCGCATGCAGTTTTCCTCAATCGATACATGACTGCACTAAAAGTACCTACTACTAGAAAAAAAAATGCATATGTACCTCTGGCAGCTTCTTATTACAGGCGCGGTGCTTCAAATTTCGATGTGATCGTAAAATACTAAAAACCATACACCATTTATCTAGAGAGTTTGTCAATAGATCTCCTGTGGCGCTGTAGTCGCTTTGCATTTTAAATTGTATTTAAAACCTAAACTGTAATACTTGGGATCTCCCGGCACGCTTCCTTCTCCTCTTTTTCTTTCTTGACAGCCACCGAATACGTTTCCAGGATTTCTCACAACATTTCCTCTTCCGCTTCCTTTTCTTGATCTTGAGGAACTTCTCGTCGACTCCTATCGTGCCGATTTTTTTTCAATTGGCTTCCAGAATCTTCTTGGTTTGTAATTACTGGGCCCACAACCTTTTAACAGAGTAAAAACTTGAGACAACTTAACTGATTGGTAGTTGACAAAGGTATGATCTAATTTATTTTCTTTTGCAGCAGGCCTCGCCTGATATTAATAATAGTAGTAGGCCTTGATTCTAGAATAGAAACAAATTGTCATTAGTTTGCCAACCATCAACAAAGTCAGAAGTAATAAACTCTAGCTCCTAGCGACCTGTTGTATTCCCTTGGTTACGTCCTTGGTTACGGCTATAACAGCTGGCGACGAAAAGGAAAAGTTTGAAGCAACTCGAAAACATCAAGAAAATGCCCGACGCGGGTCTGAAGAACGTCATCCTGCAGCTCACCAATCTCATCGCGTG